>NC_067405.1:58722191-59028438 GCF_009764475.1 Pristis pectinata | reverse complement strand
TCCTTTGGTCCCACACAATTGGTTCTCACCAACTTCATACCATTGTGAACTCTTCTCTGAATGTCGAACTTGGCATAATGGTGAACTCTCCTGCTGCAATGAAAACACAAAATCCTGGAAATACAGGAGAGCAGGTCAGGCAGCCCCTGTGGAGGCAGTGAGGCACAGTTAATGTTTCAGGTTAATGACACCAGATCCCTTTGCCAAGGGGTCTTTCTACGAAAGACTCTTCCTGCTGTTTCTGCCTCCATCTCCATTCCTCTGGTCACGATACATTTCCCTATCTAGTGGACAGCCAGAATTCTCATTCCAATACAAAGGTCCCTCTGAGGTCTTTTCCACATTTCATTTAGAATTGCCAGCATGGGCTCAATCATTCCAATTTCACTACCCCATACACACTAACCCACCTCCCTGTGAACTTGCATCACTGTGGCCTCTCAGGCCCAATCCTGATCTTGCCATTAAACAGTTAACAAGGGCACTGCTAATGTCATTCTGGCAAAATGACCTTACTTGGTGGAAGCTGAAAGCTGACTTTATGACTACCCTATCTGCTTCCCTGTCAGCCATGATCTTAACACCACATCAAGTCATCACTTTCATGGATGATCCATGAAGACTTTCCTCCACAGTTTTCAAACAATGCTTGCGATATGTTTCTCTTTTTCTCAGTTGGGGACTTTATTCTAGTATGTCTGATGGGCCCTCAACCATCTTCTCCCATTTTCCACAGTTCTGCCCTCACACCTTCCTCACAGCACCACTGCAGGGTTCTGCTCATCCTCAGCTTCCACCTCAGCAGCTTCCAAATTCAGTGAGACCTTTCTTCTCTGTTTCTGCCTTCTTAAAGTTTCTGCCATCGATGTATCTTCCCTTCCCTCCCCCATCAGCAGTGCAAAAGGACTGTTGCCACGGCAATACACAGATCCACGTTTCAATCAGAATGGACTCTAGGTACCTTCCCTTGCCACCTTCCCACCCATTTATCGCCTTTCTTCCTATTATCCAGAATCCAGGAAACTCCTTCCAGATCAAGCAATGAGTTATGTGCACATTTTTCAGTTTTGTACTCTGCATTTTCTACTCATGATCTGATCACCTCTACACTGGGGACACCAGATAAGGTCGGGTGACCTCTTTCTAGAACACCTCAGTGTGAACATGACCACAGAGTTATTGATCACTTTAATTCTCCCATTCTGATCTCTCTGTCTCTGCTCTCCTTTCCTGTTCCATTCATGCTAAAGGTAAGCTAGAGGTACAATTTATCACGCTTTGCCTAGGGACATACTGCAGCCTTCTGGACTCAGCAGTGAGTTCAACAATTTCCTCTGATGATTCTGTCATCTCCATTTTCACCTCTTCCTGACCCAATGTTTGTTCCTTTACCTTGCCCCATTACTAGTCCCTTTTGCCTTGCATTACCGTCCTTTTTGTTGTTTAATCTCTCCTGCCTTCCATCTGAACATAGATTTTTTAATTCTGACCTTCCCTCCCACATTCTCTTCATTTAAACTTGATTATCTTTATCTGCTTCTGATGAAAGGATGTTGAATCTGTAAGGTTCTGTAGCTCTCTGAATTTATTGTTGACCTTGAGAAACACCGTAGGCTTCTGGATTCCATACTACACTCAACAATACAGTCCACTGCTCCCATATTTCAGAATGTGGTTACTGCACATGCTCTTGCTCTCATTTGTAGCTTCTCTAGATCTGTCTTGTTTTTCTTGTCCCATTGTAGCCTTTTATTGCCTTGCACCATCGTCCCTTTTGCCTTTTAATCATTTCCTGCCGATCTTTTATTTATTTATTCAGTCACGGGATGTTTTTATCACTGGCAATGCCTGCATTTATTATCTATTCCTAATTACCTCTGAAGAGCCAGCATAGTCAAATACACTGCAGACCTTTCCTTCTGATATTTCCTCCCATTCCCCTTTTCCCTGTCTCTGTATGTCCTTAAAAGCTGTTACATCCTTAACTTTTGCCAGTTCTGCTGGAAGATCCATCAAATGTCAACTCTGTTCTCTGTCTTGAGAGGAAAATTTCCAAAATTTTCTGATTTGTTGGCATTTGCAGTATTTTGCTTTTGTTTATTAAACACAAACTAAGGCCTATTTGTTGCACAGTGTTCACTTGTGGAGTGGACAGTGTTATCAAAGGATATTAAAGCCTCTGATGCAGAGGAGATTGATTAAAATGGTGCTGGTAAAGAGGGAGTTCAGAAAGAGGAGCCAAGGTTGATCTTAGAACAGTGGAGAAGTTCAAAATCATGAACGGCTTTGTTAATGTAAATGTGGAGATTGTCAAACGAATCAGAAATTACTTGAGAAAAATGTTTAATGCAATGAGGTATTGTCATTGCATTGTATATAAATTCTTTTTGGACTTTGGAGCATGACATAACTCAACCCAGGACTATCAGGCAAGTGTATCTGCTTATAAGAGCAATCGTTGTCAAAAGCATTGTAAATACAGTGTTAGAGTAACTAACCACCTGACAGGTTTTCTTAAGGTAGTAAGTAGTAAACCACCAACCTTAAGTTAGCAATTGCACTTAGCGATTAGTAAGACATGCACCACAGTGTGGTTAAAGCTGATTCACTATGAATTTTCAGAAGAGAATTAGATAAATGCTTGAAGGAAACAATATTTGCAGGTTCAAAGAGGGAGAGCAAGTGAGTAGGACTGACTGGCTAGCTCTACTGAAGATGTGATAGATACATTGACTTCATTTTATTCTGGATCATTTAATAATTGGACCAAAGGAAGACATGGTCAATTAGCAAACAGTAAGGTACCATAAATGATAATGAGATAAATGATTGCATGATTTGTTTTTGTGATGTTGGTTGAGGGATGAAGCTGAGTTTTCATGTCCCGTTTGTGATATATACTGTGTGTGTGTATATATATATATATATATAGGATGACAATGGGTGGGTTAGAAAGTTTGTAGACAACACAAAGATTGGTGGTGTTGTGGACAGTGGAGAGGGCTGTCAAAGGATACAGCAGGTTATAGATCAGTTACAGATATGGGCGGAGAAAAGACAGATGAAGTTTAATCCGAGCAAGTGTGAAATGTTGTACTTTGGGAGGTCAAATGTAAGGGGAAAGTGTACAGTTAATGGCAGGATCCTTAACAGCAATGATGTTCAGAGGGATTTTGGGGTCTATGTCCATAGCTCCCTGAAAGTGGCCACGCAAGTAGATAGGGTGGTTAAGAAGGCATATAGCATGCTTGTTTTCGTCACTCAGGTCATTGAGTATAAGAGTCAGGAAGTCAAGTTACAGCTTTACAAAGGCTGCACTTGGAGTATTGTGTGCAATTCTGGTCATTCCGTTACAGGAAGGATGTGGAGACTTTGGAAAGGGTACAAAAGAGGTTTACCAGAATGCTGCCTTGATTAGAGGGTATGAGGTATAAGGAGAGGTTGGACAAACTTGGGTTGTTTTCTCTGAGCGACGGAGGCTGAGGGGAGACCTGATGAAAGTTTATAAAATTTTGAGAGCCATTGATAGGATAGACGGTCAGAATCTTTTTCCTAAGGTAGAAATGTCAATTACTAGGGGACATGCATTAAAGGTGAGAGGGGGAAAATTCAAAGGGGATGGGTGGGGCAAGTTTTTACACAAAGAGTGGCAGGTCTCTGGACAGTCTGCTGGGGTAGTGGTGGAAGCAGTTGGGAGAGTGGTGTTTAAGAGGCTCTCAGATAGACACATGAATAGGTAGGGAATGGAGGGATAGGGATAGGGATCATGTGCAGGCAGAAGAGATTGTTTAATTTAAGATCGTGTTCGGTGCAGACATTGTGGGCCAAAGAGCCATCCCTGTGCTCTGTTGTTCTATGTTCTATGTCTTCCAAGTAGTGCAACCATATCTTTTGCCATCTGAAAAGGCAAATATCTGCTCAATTTAACATTTTATTTGATAGATTACACCTCTGACAAAATAACATTCTCCCGCTATTGAACTGATGTGTTACCCTTGATTATAATGTTATGTTTTTTAATGGTGCTTGAATCCACAGCCTTTAGAGCCAGGAGTGCTACTAGTTGAATCAAGAGTGACATATTCGCACCTGCAGAATATGCTTAACAATTGCAAATTTTTAACTAGTGCGTTATGTAGCATGTATGATAGCTGAAATAAGATAAAATATCTTTGTACATTGAAACACACAGTGAAATGCATCTTTGCGTAGAGTGTTCTGGGAGCAGCCCGCAAGTGTTGCCACGCTTCTGGCACCAACATAGCATGCCCACAACTTCCTAACCTGTACGTCTTTGGAATGTGGGATGAAACCGGAGCACCCGGAGGAAACCCACAGTCACAGGGAGAACGCACAAACTCCTTACAGACAGTGGCTGGAATTGAACCCGGGTCGCTGGCGCTGTAATAGCGTTACACTAACCACTACACCTCCGTGCCTGTAATTGATGACTTTTTTTTGTAGCTTTTGAGTTACAATCAATATGCATTAACTCAGATTAGTTATAAATATTGAACCAAATTCATGTTTTGGAAATAGTTGATACCATAAATTATTATTTGCAGGTCTTGTGGTAATAAGGTTATTTGAAACTAAAATTTTGGAAATGTAAAATAATTTGCAGAACATAGAACATAAAGCAGTACAGCACAGGAACAAGCCCTTCAACCCACCATTACTGTCCTGACCTTGATGCCAATCTAACTAATCCCATCGACCTGCACATGATCCGTATCCCTCTATTCCCTGTCTCTTCCCTGTTTCTTCATGTGTCTATCTAAACACCTCTTGAGTGTTGCTTCCACCAGTCCCTTGGCAGCATGTTCCAGGCGTCCACCACTCTATGTGTAAAAAAAAACTTGCCTCGCACATCTCCTTTAAACTTTACTCTCTCACTTTAAATCTATGCTTTTTGGTATTTGACATTTCCACCCTGGGGGAAAAGACTCTGACTCTCTACTCTATCTGTGCCTCTCATAATTTTATATACTGCTATCAAGTCGCCCCTCTGCCTCCGATGCTGCTGAGAAAACAATCCAAGTTCCATTTAACCTCTCCTTTTAGCTGATATTCTCCCATCCAGGCAACATCCTGGTGAACCTCTTCTGCACCAAGGGAAGTGTCAACTTGATTTTAAATTTCTCATCCTTGTTCCCTTAAACCTCACAGTCTCACCTCTGCAGCCAAACATCCAAACCTCTAAGATCTTTGGTCTCCTCCACGTCTGCCCTTAGGGTTATCCCCACTTATAACTACATCCCCATTAGCTGCTAAGCCCCAAGGTTTTGGAGCATCCCTCTGCTGAACTCTCCACCTCCCTTTCCACCTTGAAAACCCAATCCTGAAGTCCAATTTTGTTTGAGAAGCAACTCTGGTCATTCTACTACATTAAAGTGGTTCTCAAACAAATTTGGGTCTTGGGAACTCCGAAGTTCCTTCAGCATGACTGAAGAGATAGTGCAGTGGGGTGTGCTTACCTGTACAAGCAGAAAGGGTTGTACCTTAACCAGAGTGGGACCAACATCTTTGCTAGGAGGTTTGCTACTGCTGTTGTGGGAGGTTTAAACTAAGTTGGCAGGGCAAGGGGGCTCAGAGTAGTTATTCAGATGGAGAGGTACAAGCACTTAAAGGAGAAAAGGTCAGCAATTACACTTGGCAGAACAAGCGAGTAAGTGAATATCAAGGGAATTCAAAGCTAAATTGCATCTATTTTAATGAGTAAAGAAGATGAACTCTAAGATTTAATTAACATGGGGTGTCTATGATATTGTTGCCATCACTGAGAAGTGGTTGAAGAATGGGCGGGACAGAGCAAAATAAAAGAGCTGGTCATTGACTTCAGGAAGGGGGGCAGTGTACATGCACCTGTTTACATTAACGGTGCTGAGGTCAAGAGGGTTGAGAGCTTCAAGTTCCTGGGAGTGAACATCACCAATAGCCTGTCCTGGTCCAACCACATAGATACCATGACCAAGAAAGCTCACCAGCGCCTCTACTTCCTCAGGAGGCTAAAGAAACTCGGCATGTCCCCATCAACCCTCACCAATTTTTACAGATGCACCATAGAAAGCAGCCTTTCCAGATGCGTCACAGTTTGGTATGGCAACTGCTCTGCCTGTGACTACAGGAAACTGCAGGGAGTTATGGACACATCTCAGCACATCACAGAAACCAGCCTCCCCTCCATGGACTATGTCTACACTTCTTGCTGCCTTGGTAATGCAGCCAGCATAATCAAAGACCCCACCCACCCCGGGCATTCCCTCTTCTCCCTGCTCCCATTGGGCAGAAGATACAAAAGCCTGAAAGCACATACCACCAGGCTCAAGGACAGCTTCTATCCCACTGTTAAAAGACTAAACAGTCTCCTTGATGGACTCTTGAACTCACAACCTACCTCCTTATGGCCTTGAATATTATTGTCTGCCTGCACTGCACTTTCTCTGTAACTGTAACACTTTATTCTGCAGTCTACTATTGTTTTCTCTTGTACTACCTCAATGCACTGATGTGATGAAATGATCTATATGGATGGTATGCAAAACAAAGTTTTTCATTGTACCTCGGTGAAATAGTAAACCAATTTACCAATTTACCAACTCAGTATCCCAGAGTATAGAATTTTCAGGGGAGAGAGAGGGGGGAGTGAAAGGTGATGAGGTATTGCACTGTTAGTCAAAGATTGCAGTATTTCAGTTGTGAGGGAAGATATCCTGGGAGGCTCCTTAAACAAGGCCATACGGTCAGAGACTAGAAACAAAAAGGTGTCATCATTTTGTTGAGCGTGTATTACAGACCTCCCAACAGTCAACAAGAGATAGAGGAACAGATATGTAGGCAAATATCAGAGAGATGTAATAAAAATAAAATTATCATATTGGAGGACTTCAATTTCTCAAATATTTACTGAGATTGCCTTAGCATTAAAGGCTCAGAGGGGCACAGAATTTTTGAGGTGGGCACAGGGGAGCTTTTTGACAGTGTGTAGATAGACCAACGAGGGCAGGTGCATTACTGGACCTTATCTTGGGGAATGTAGCTGGTCAGCTGAAGGGAGTGTCAGTAAAGGAACATTAGGGATGGAAGAGGGAAAAGGATAAGGATGGACCAGTAATTAAGGTCTTAAATTGGGGTAAGGCCAATTTCATGAACCTAAGGGAAGGCCTGGCAAAGGTAGATTGGCAGCATCTACTTGCAGGTAAGTCTACATCTGTATCGCCTGATACAGGGTCTCAACCTAAAACATCAGCCATTTGCCTCCGCAGGTGCTTCCTGACCTGCTGAGTTCCTCCATCAGTTTGTTTTTTGCTTCATTAGTTGGGGCACCGAGTGCAGGAGCAGGGAGGTTATGCTCCAACTTTATTAAACCTTAGTCAAACCTCAGCTGGAGTACTGTGTGCAGTTCTGGTCACCAAGGTATAGGAAGGATATGATAGCTCTGGAGAGGGTGCAGAGGAGATTCACCAGGATGTTGCCTAGGATGGAGCAGTTCAGTTTTGACGAGAGACTGGAGAGGCTATGTCCGTTGTCCCTGCCTGGAGTGGAGGAGGTTAAAAAGGGACATGATTGAGGTATATGAGGGGTTTAGATAGGAGAGATGGCATGAAATTTTTCCCCATATCAGAGGTAGGTAAAACTAGAGGACATAAGTTTCGGGTAAGGGGTAAAAATTCAGAAGGGATATGAGAGGGACCTTCTTCAGCCAGAGAGTGGTAGGTACCCGGAGTACACTGCCGGAGAGAGTGGTTGAAGCTGGGTCACTGAAAGCATTTAAGAAGTGTCTAGATGAGCGCTTGAATCACTTAGGCATAGAAGGCTACGAACCAAGTGATGGGCGATGGGTGATGGGCGAAGGGTGATGGGCGAAGGGTATTAGAAGAATGATCCTGGGGATGAAAGGGTTAATGTATGAGGAGCGTTTGATGGCTCTGGGCCTGTACTCGCTGGAGGTTAGAAGGATGAGGGGGGATTTCATCGAAACCTACCGAATATTGAAAGGCCTGGATAGAGTGGACGTGGAGAGGAAGTTTACAATAGTCAGAGAGTCTCAGACCAGAGGGCACAGCCTCAGAATAGAAGGATGTTCCTTTAGAACAGAAATGAGGAAGAATTTCTTTGGCCAGAGGGTGGTGAATCTGTGGAGATTATTGCCACAGGCGGCTGTGGAGGCCGTGTCATTGGGTATATTTAAAACGGAGGTTGATTGGTTCTTGATTAGTAAGGGCATCAAAGGTTATGAGGAGAAGGCAGGAGAATGGGGTTGAGAGGGAAAAATAAATCAGCCATGATCGAATGGCAGAGCAGACTCGATGGGCTGAATGTCCTCCTTCTGCTCCTATACCTTATGGTCTTATGGGTGCCACTGGTCAGCATGGACGAATTGGGCCAAATCACCTGTATGATCCGCTGATTCCCTATGATTCTGTGATTCAAGGGAATTAATTTTATGGATGGTGTTACTATATTGTGCTTAATGTAGAAAACATGAGCCTGTCATAGACAACAGTTGGAAGCATTTCCTTTCATCAAAGTAGTGCAGCTGAGGATGTGGCATATAATAGTGATGCACAATATGCCTTAGTAACTGATGCTGCACATTCCATATAAGCTGCCCCTGAAAGGGTTGCTGGCAGCACGGCCATCTTACAGCTCCAGTGACCCAGGTCCGATTCTGATCTCCAGAGTTTCCGTGTGGAGTTTCACCTTTTTCCTGTGACCACATGGGTTTTCTCCAGGTGCTCTGGTTTCCTCCACATCGCAAAGACAAGCTCGTTAGTTAATTGGCAGCTGTAAACTCCCCTGGTGTAGGTGGATGGTAGGTGTATCAGGGAGGGGGTGGGGGGCTTAATGGGCTAATGTGAGAATCAGTTACAGGGAACACATGAGAGGATTGATGGGTGGCTCTGGCAGCTGCAATAGATTTGATGGGCTGAATGGCCTCCTTTTCTGCCATAGGGAAACACATAAAATATAAACAAAAATGAAAAATGAACGCACAGAGCCGGTTAACTTATTGCTAACTCCAAAAAGTAAGAAGCCCTTCATCAAAACTGCCTGTGCAACAGACACAAATATAAAGTCTTGAAATTTAAAATCAGATTTATATCCCTCTCCTGCCCCCATGTTGTAAATGACAAGTTTCACTGCTTTTTGTTACAAGTTGTGACTCAGCCAGTGGGCCTTCGCATTATCTGTCCTATGTTTATGGGAAGGCCACAGTCTGTTTATAATTTTAATGACAGGATTCACCACAGTGAGGCCAAAGTACTAAATGAAAGGTCAGATGATGAACTGTTGTTTGGTTTCATTGACATGACTTGTGTCGACTTGGATACCTACTTGACAAAAAATGGTCAAATTGTCAAATTAATTTTGTTAAACCCTGCAGAAGCCAGCACTTGCTTTGTGGTGAAAACATTTCAAGAATACTGCCGAAGTGTTGAACAGGAATAGGCCAGTCAACCCCCTGAGCTTCTCCTGACCAAGTTCAATCATGGATGATCTAAGCCTGAGATACAATGAACTCCCTTCACTCCACTTCTCTCTCAATACCGTCATCTAACAAAACATCAATTGCTTTCAGTCATGGAAATTTCAGCTGATCCACGGCCTTCCAACAACTAGTTTGCTTCAAACTGGGAGTGTAAAATGAGCCACATCATCTTAGAATATATTTTAGGCCCATGTGAACCCAACCCTATTCTTACAGAAATTCTGTTTTTTTATTATTATTTTGTTCTTGGTGTATGGTGTTGTTGCAAGCTCATACTTATTCACTGTCCCTACTTTCTGTAATGAGATGGCAATGGACCTCTCTCTTGGAACACTGCAATGTTTCTGGTGATGGCGCTCCCTTACTGTTTGATAGCGGTTCACAGGATGTTGTCACAGTAACAGTGAAGGAATGATGTATGTTCATGTCAGCACAGTGTGTGACTTGGAGCTAGTAGTGTTCCCATCATATTAATACTCTTGCCATATTGTTACTCTTGCCACATTGATACTCTTGCCATTCTTACAAGAGATTTCTCCTTATTAAAATATTACTTTTCGCCTTTTAAAGTAACCTTTGAAAGCTTCTGTTGTCACTAACTCAAGGGCTATCAGAAATGGAACATCAAATGCCGTGAGACATTAAGCTCAGTGATTCGTGAGTAATTTTGATAACATTTAATTTGGAAGTATTTCCATAAGTGTAACAATAATGTTTATTAACTGAGTATAACAATCTCTGTACCTTGGTGGCGGATATTCCCTCCAGTTCTGCATTAAAATACATTTAAACAGGTACATGGATAGGAAAGGTTCAGAGGGATATGATCCAAGTGTGGGGAAACAGAGCTAGCTCAAGAAAACAATTAGGTTGGCATGGACAAGTTTGGCCAAAGGGCCTTTTTTTATGCTGTATAACTCTATGACTCTATTACAGATCACTCCTATAAATGGATCTTGTGCCCCTATACTCCATAGTGCATCTACTACTGCCCAATGTCGCATTAAAAAATGTCATGCTCTGAGACTTCAACAGTGAACCATTGCTCCACATACCAATATACATCATGTTTGTAACTTGCTATGGAAAGTTTTATGAATAATAATTTAATGAAATAGGGAAAACTTTGAACCAATCAGTGGTTTATTTTCCCTAATGATCATTAGCTCAGTTTTTATGGTGAATTTGATGAACAATGGAAAAATGATAAAGACATAACTTCTTATCTAAAAGAACGTTGACTTGAAGCGTTAGCTCTGTTTCTCTTTTCACTGATGCTGCCTGAGCTGCTGAGTATTTCCAACATTAATTTTAATTTCAGATTCCAGCATTTACTTTTTTTTTGCTTTTGGATTGTTGAACTCTGTAAGTTCACTTCTCTGGCTAAGTTATCCAGGTGGAGTTCTTCTGTTACTGCTTGCTAAGGAGCAATTCACACCACTGTTTAAAAAAGTTCATGTGTATGTGTGAGTCAGAGAGAAGGGAGAAAAGATGTTGTTGTGTGGTTCTTTTTCTCACTAAGACAACAAATCCCAAAATTAAAACAACTTTCTTCTGATTTGGGAACATTAGATTCCTAAATCTCTGGCCCGGTCAAGCCATTTGTTGCAAAGTGCTCATTTGGCCTCCCAGATGTTACGAAGAAGTCCTCATTCAGCAATATTTTTGTTCCATCTACCAATATCAGCAGTTGAACAATGTTGCTCTGAGAACATTTGCCAAGGGGTAAGGACGAGTGCCCAGAGGTGACTCACCCCCATTTTAGCCCTAGCCCTTCACTTGCCACTTCCTGCCCCTGTAAGTGGCGTTGCTGGGAACGTTGTGCACAATCCTTACTCATAATTGCCTCGTGCTGCTGCATTGTTCCAGGAGTCTGCTGTATCCACCCATTTTATCTAAATAGGAGACTTGCAACTTTAAAGGCTGGTTCTGATTCAATCAGTTAGCTTTTACAAATGTTGTGCAATAGATTCCATTGAGCTAAAGTACACAGAAGAGAATGCAACTTAGTAAAACTGGCACTTGAATCCTGGTGCAGTGTCTCTGAGGCCCTTGGCTCACTTGCTCCATTCAGCTAACAAATTCCAAGTTTATGTTGAGTCATAAAGTGAAACCAACCCAGGCAAGAATGGGCAGGCAGCAATCTGGCCATTGGTTTGGCACACACAGTTGATGATCGAGGACTGTGATCAACTGCCAGAAATCTGGGGATGAGTAACATCTTTGGCTGCTAGATCACCCAACCTGCTTACTGGAGCAGGAAGTGTGGTGGGGTGGGTGTTGTGGGGAGATTCCTTCAGCAGGGAGTATGATGGGAGGTACCTTTTACAGAAGAAAAGGGTGACAGAGAGGCAAATAAAACATTGTCACTCACTGTCGAGTACAACAACAGCTTGTCGCCTGATGAAAACCCTGGATTATTAAATCTGTTTATTAAATTTATTGTGTACTTCAAAAGCAGACACCTTGTCAGTTAGCCCATGTCATTTTTTTTAGCATGAATTGAAAGTCTGGTTTGATGAGGTGATGGAAGACGACAGCCTTGCTGATGTACCAGGTGGAGGTTTTACTTTGAAGGTACACAGAAATAAGAGGACGGCTTCTGCTGGCTGACACTTTTAAGTTTTGTCTGTTCCCAGTCAGGCCACCTGGTGGGTCACCTCATGAAGCCATTGTCACCTCAAAGGTAAATCTTGACCTTGTCTGTCTCCTCCTGCAGCAAGCCCACATACGATCGGCTGAGCACGGAGTGCCATTGGGATCAGCGGTCATAAGAGAGTCCGTGACCCGTTCACCCACGCTCCCAGCTGAAGGAGGATGCTTGAAGGTGAGCTGTTTTGTGTTGGGAAAGAGAGGCTTGACAGTAATGCAAAGTGGAAAATCGGTTTATTATTATTATCATGTGTACTGAGCTACAGTGTAAAACGTTTGTTTGCATGCCATCCAGGCAGATCATACCATACATAAGTACATGGAGGTGGTAAAAAGAAAACAGAATGCAGAATCTAGTGTTGCAGCTACAGAGAAAGTGCAGTGCAGATAGACAAATAAAGTGCAAGGGCTGTAATAAGCTAAATTGGGAGATCAAGAATTCATTTTTAGCGAACAGTTAAGGGCACGGGTCCAGACTCAGAGATCATCGAGCTCTTGGCGGACTGGAACGATTTCAAGCTGCTGCAGTTGACGGACTTCTACCGGGACAGGCTGCAACAGGCGATGGAAGGAGGGGTGCACGGAGTCAGCTCGGCGTTAACGTACGAGAATCAGTTCAGTGGTCGGGAACATTGGGTGAGTGAGAGGGAGAGAGACCGAGTTTGGGTTATTCACACATCACGGGACTGATGGGATGTCGCAAATCAGAGCCATTGGATGTTAAAGTAGGAAAACAAACAACTGGGGATCGGGGATGTAGCTCAGTGGGAGAGCGCATGCTTTGCATGTATGAGGTCCCGGGTTCAATCCCCGGCATCTCCACGGTGGTGGCCATGAATTTGGAACAGTGCGCGGAAATTCTTGGAGAAACGCGATGCTGCCCCGAACGCCAGAGGTAAATCATTTATCAAGAGCTTGTTGGATAGGCATATGGAGGAACGTGAAATAGAGGGATATGTGGGAGGAAGGGGTTAGGTAGTGTGAGGGTGGTCTGATGGACGGCACAACATGGTGGGCCGAAGGGCCCGTTTTGTGCTGTATGGTTCTATGGTTCTATGGTATGAGAGGTCCATTCAAGAGTCTGATTATAGTGGGAGAGAAGCTGTCCTTGAGTCTGGTGGTATGTGCTTTCAAGCTTTTTATCTTCTGCCCAATGGGAGAGGGGAGAAGAGAGAATGACGGGGTGGGAGGGGTTTTTGATTATGTTAGCTGCTTTCCCGAGGCAGCAGGAAAGGTAGATGGAGTCAATGGAGGGGAGACTGGTTTGCGAGGTGTGCTGGGCTGCACTCACAACTCTCTGTAAGTGAACAAAAATGAATCACCAGATATGATTTCAATTCACTTCAATGGCTACATCAGCCGAAACAGGGAATAAATGGATTGTTCAAAAGCAGATATAGATGAAGACAATCTTATTTAAAGTAACCTGGTAGTGCGGGTACAGCTGCGAGTGCCCTGCTGTCTCGGTCCCATATGGAGGCAGACAACCATGTCATATGCAGTGGCTCTGCTCCCTGAAGCTCCACTGCTAACCACAGCTGTAAATCAGCAAGATGCTCCGCTGAAACAAGGCTGCATCCAGCAATGGTGAGATCTAGAATTTCATGCATATGAGGGCACCAATTGTGTTCTTTGGTGGCTCAGGCATGACAGTTAAATTTATACCACTCACGCAGTAAATTTTTTTGTTAATCAATGGCTGGTTCTTTGAATAATTTATGCAGGTGTCAGTCCTGGGTCTGCTCTCCTAACCTCCACCTGAGCCATCATGTCTACCAAAGTCACTTCACTGAACACACTGAGCAGAAATAACTCTTAAAATTAGCAAGCTGAGGCTGTGAACAAATAAAAGACTTTGGTTAGGCCACAGCTGGAGTTCTGTATGATGTTCTGATTGCCACACTGTAGGGAGGGTATGATTACACTGGAGATGGTGCAGAGGAGAGTCACGCGATGTTGCCTGGGATGGAGCCTTTTGGTTTTGAGGAGAGGCTGGATAGGCTGGGGTTTGGTTCCCCTGGAATGGAGTAGGCTGAAAGGGGATGTGATAGATGTATAAGATAAGATATCTTTATTAGTCAAATGTACATCAAAACACACAGTGAAAAGCATCTTTTATGCAGAGTGTTCTGGGGGCAGCCCGCAAGTGTCACCATGCTTCCAGCGCCAACATAGCATGCCCACAACTTCCTAACCCGTACGTCTTTGGAATTTGGGAGGAAACTGGAGCACCCGGAGGAAACCCACGCAGACTCGGGGAGAACGTACAATCTCCTTACAGACAGCGGCCGGAATTGCACCCGGGTCGCTGGCGCTTTAATAGCGTTACGCTAACTGCTACACTACTGTGCCTGCCCATATACAATTATGAGAGGCATAGATGGGGTAGGTAGTGAGAAACTTTGCCCATAATGGAGACATCTAAAACCAGAGGGGATAGATTTAATATGACATTAGAAGGGATCTGAGGGGGAAAACAAGAATTCAACCAGAGTGTGGCTGCCATCTCGAGCATACTGCCTGAGGAAGTAGTGGAGGTAGATACTCTCACAACATTTAAAATGTATCTGACTGGTAGACCATGGGCCGAAGGGCCTGTTTCTGTGCTGTGTGACTCATGATCCTATAACTCGCATTCCCATCATTGTTTTCACAACCCTTGATCATCCTGAAGCATTTTGCAATCAGTTCACTACTGTCTGAAGGGTAGTCACCGTTGGAAAAACTGACAGCCAATGTGCGCACAGCAAGCTCCCACAAGCAGCAGCCTGATAATGAACCATCACCTACTTTTGTGATGTTGTTGGGCGGTGGGTGGATGAATGTTTCCCAAGACAGTGGGGAAAACTCTCCCACTCTTCTTTGCACTAGTGCAGTGAAATCTTTTACATCCACCTCAGAGCAGTTTAACATCTTACTCAAAGGCACCCTGTTCCTCTGCCTGACAAAAGGTCTTAGATCTCAAACAAAACAAAACTCTGTAGAAAGTTACTAAAATATTCATGTCTACATCTGAAAATCTAACTTTATCTATTAACCTGAATATACTGGTAATCACAAATGGATTTTGAAATACGTCGAAGATGTGAGCAATGTTGGAACATATCTTACATTTTCAATCAGCCAGAGTACAATAAAATGAGAGTAATAAAATTAACATTTCCTTTAAATTTCATTATTTAAACCACCCTCATATTAAACAAAATATTTATTGGTAAACAGCTCAGTACAGGCCTGTGTGTAATGAACCAAATAATCTCCAGTGTCATTCTGTCGTGACATTGCTTCTGACAAGTTCAAATGCAACTGACTCTTACAACTTACTGTGCAGTTCTGGTTTACTGTGTGCAGTTCTGGTCTCCTGGCTTGAGGAAGGATATACTGGCTTTGGAGGCAGTGCAGCAGAGATTCCCCAGGTTAATTCTGGAGATTGATGGGGGTTAGCCTATGAGGAGAGTTTGAGTCACCTGGGTCTATACTCGCTGGAATTCAGAAGAATGAAGGGGGATCTTATAGAAACATATAAAATTATGAAAGGGATAGATAAGACAGAGGCAGGAAGGTTGTTCCACTGGTAGGTGAGACTAGAACTAGAGGATATAGCCTCAAGATTCAGGGGAATAGATTTAGGACGGAGATGAGGAGAAACTGCTTTTCCCAGAGCGTAGTGAATCTGTGGAATTCTCTGCCCCGGGGAAGCAGTAGAGGCTACCTCATTAAATATATTAAGACACAGTTAGATAGATTTTTGCATAGTAGGGGAATTAAGGGTTATGGGGAAAAAGCAGGTAAGTGGATCTGAGTCATGGCCAGATCAGCCATGATCTTATTGAATGTCAGAGCAGGCTCGACGGGCCAGATGGCCTCCTCCTGCTCCTATTTCTTTGTTCTTATGACTCACGCTGCTGACGTTTGAATATTTCAGTTAGTGGAATAACTCTGCATCCTGTGTCTTGTCATTAAATATCCTCCATATATTCGTTCTATTTTGACACGTGTTTCTTTCCAATAACTGATTTAACTCCAATTGACTAACACTGAATTAGCAGTTTTGTGACTTCCTGGTAGGGGAGGAATTTCCACATCACCTTAGTGAAGCTGAAATGCTGAAGAATTTACAGCATTCCCATAAACCCCATGAGAACAGCAGCTCATCATCAACCTCGTGAATTCCAAACAACTCTGCATTTATACATTACCAATTAAACCTACTGCTGAAAGTTAGCACTGATATTTAACAATATCAATACTCTTTAATTATTATATTTGTGAAAAGGAGCAAGTTATATTATGGAGTTACATTTCCTTTAGTTAGAAATTTGTTAGATATTTTTAAAAATATTAATATTTTGGAATTTTTTCTTTCCTTTCTGTGTCTTTTGTTTTTCTCTCTGTTCTAATATTCTAAATCTCTGTTTCCCTTTCTGCACCTGATTTGACTTTATTTTCAGCCTGTTTTCTTCTCTGTTCTTCCTTTCTTTCTGCATCCTTGAATCTCAATGCCTTGTTATGAACCCAAAGTCCCAGATCCCCTCAATCCACTATTTGTGCATACTTCCAATGCAGACAGTTTTTTGAGCTGAGGACTGAAGGAAAACATGGAATTAACAGGTTGAATACAGAAAAATTAGAGGGAGGCAAAACAGGAACAAGAAGGGCAAACAGAATGTACTACAACAGACCAATAGCTAAGACAAAAGGGAATCCTTCTGTAAGTATCCAAATGGTGAATGGTTACAAAGAAGAGAGGACTGCTAAGGGACTGTAAAGGTGATCTACCCATGGGGGCAGAGGGCAAAGCTGAAATACTTATTTTATATTTGTATTTACCAAGGAAGGGGATGCTGCCAAGTTCAATAAAAAGGGAGGTACAAGAGGAAGATGGGGCAGACAAACTATTAGAAAGTCTGTCCATACTAAAAGTGGTCATCACCTGGTCTGGATGGGATACATTTTACATTGCTGGGAGAACTGGGGCTGGAAATTATGATGTGGTTAGACTAAGACCTCCCAGTCTTCCCAAGATACAGGAATTGTACCCGGAGACCAGACAATGACATGTGTTAGATCCTTGTTCAAAGTGGGATGCAAGGACAAACCCAGCAATTACTTATCAGTCAGTTTAACTCCAGTAATGGGGAAGCATTTTTAAACAATCTTCAGGAAAAGTATAAATGGTCATCTCAAAGGAGTCTAAATTAATAAAAGTGATCCATTTATTCAAGGCAAATTGTGTCTGATTTTTCTGATTGAGTTTTCTGACAAGGTAACAGAGAGGAATAACTAAGATTACATGGTAGCTGCCATGTGGGTGGATTTTCAGAAAACACTTTATAAAGTCTCGTAAAGAGCTGATCAGAAAATATGAAACCTATGAAGAAAAGAGAAGTTTTTGGCAGCATGGATAAGAAGTTGGGTTAGGAACATAAAGCGGAGTCCTAGTAAATACAAAAGGGAATCCTTCTGTAGGTATATAAATGGGGAGCAGGCACAGAGGGGAGAGAAGGGACTGATTATGGACCAATCAGATGATCCACCCATGGAGGCAGAGGACAAAGCTGAAATAATTTTCAGACTAGAGAGCCGTAGATCATGGCGTTCCCTAGGAGTCAGTGCTAGGACCCTACTTATGATTATATAACGATGGGTCAGTGGAGTAATGTTTCCCAATTTGCAGAAGGCACAAAGCTTAGAAGTGTGTGGTAAATAAAAAGGAAGATAGTGGTAATCTTCAAAAAGGATGATGAGATAGCAGATGAAATCCATGAGGAGAAACGGTCCATTTGATAGGAAGAAGGAAGAGAGACAACATACACTAAATGAGACAATTCTAAAGGGGTGCAGGAGCGCCGAGATCTGGTCAGACACTCGCATAATCATTGAAGATGGGAGAGCAGGTTGAGAAAGCAGTTAATAAAGCATATGGGATCCAGGTTGCATATGTATAGGCACAGATTACAAAAGCAAGGAGATTATATTGAACCTTTATAAAAGAGTTGTTTAGTCACAGCCAGTCTGCTTCTTGTCAAGGCACTTTAGGAATGCAACAAAGTTCTCCTAGAAAAATTCCAGGGTTAACACGGGTTACTGTCCTTGGAGCAGAGAAAGTTGAGAGAAAATTTGTTAAGAGTGTACAAAATCTTGGCAAGTTGAGATGGGATAAATGGAGACGAGAAAGGGCAAAGGCTGGCAGATACAGATTTAAAGTGTCCAGGGTTGAGGGAAAAGGGTTGTTAAGCAGCACATAATTCTGATCTGGAACACGCTGCTTGGAAATGTCTTTCAAAAGGGAATTCGGTAAATATTTGAAGGTAAAACATTTACAGGACAATGGGGAGAATAGGGAATGGGATTGATTGGATTGTTTGAGAAAAAAGCTGACATGGACTCTGCGAGCTGAATCACCTCCTTCAATGCTATAATGCAATGATTCTCGCGCAGCATACCATGAGATGCTCCATTCTAACACTTTCTGGGCCAATAACAGATCTAAAGAGTATATTAAAATTTGCCTAGATATATGCAAAATGAAAACATAAAATGCATGATGAAAAAGACTCAGATTCACTAGAAATAAACACTCAAACCCCAAGTGATCTACATGGTTCTCTCGGATTACAAGGGCTATGGCACAAATCCAAATCAATCCCATGTCAAAATGTATTCCATTTACACCAGATTCATTAAAAAGGATTAAACATAATTGTGACTTTTAGATTTTAATTGAGCCACAAATGAGGGTTGAGTGGGTTAAACCATGCAACCGTTAGAAGTGAAATTGCACCAATCATGAACCACCACCACCAACCAGACCACACATGTGGCAGGAACACGTGAGGTTGAGTTATATGGGAGTCATATTGAAAATGTTTTGTGACAGTCCTCCAATTCTCCCCCCATCCAAGTTTAAAGCAAGAAGTCACCTGAATTTAATTTGAAATTCAGCGCTCAGCACTTTGAAATCTCCTTTAAGAGTGAACAACCCCACCTGCAAAATAAAATTGGAAGCCACCCGCTGATTGTTCCTTATTTCATATATAAAATTCCATGGTAACCCACTTTTCATGAAAAGTAATCCAGATCACTAACACAATTCCAGTACATATTACAACTTTCCTAAATGTAATCATTCAATATCTTACTTCCTTCCCTGCAGGCATTTCACACATGGCTCCCAGCTGCTTTTAATTGTGGTTTTTCAGCACATTATCCCCTTTATCTCATTTCTTTTTCCCCTCTTATCTTTTTTCAATCAGTGTACTCCTCGTACATTATTAGTTAAGGGTCACATTTCATTTTTACCAAATGGGTTTAGCGACTCATGTCTGCTGAAGGAGAAAATGCACTGCTTCAACCCTTCATTTGTCTCTTGTATGATATAAATAATTTCTTAATTATTACCCACACCCATGACTTTTGGGACTAATAAAATGAGAAGAGAATGTTGCCCAGGGTATAGCAGCTCAGCTTGAAACAAAAATGTACACAGTGTCTGCATTTGGGGCTGTAGTCTTTGCCTTCAATTATACAACACCTTCTCTCCATAATTTGAATAAATCCAATCTTGTGATGATTCCTCCAGGGTTTTAAATACAGTTATTGAATTATTTTGGCAACACCCAATATTTTGGTTGATTACTTGAAGATGCAACTGGCGTCCCTTTGTCTCCTTTAAGTGGTATGCTTCAGCGCTGTCACCACTGGATTTGAGAGAACTGATGATTTATTGGAAAGCATCCAGCAAATTTGGTTGGAGTCACATCTAAATTTCTTATTGTAACCCCACTGCCCTTCAGGACAAGTCCTGAAGCCAAATCAAAGGATGGGAAGCTCCACTGGGCATTGCAATCTCCTTCCTTTCTCCTCTCTACTGGAGAACCCTGACCTCCAGAGTGTGAAGATGATGCCAATTATACACCAATGAGTGAGAGGAAAAAGAGAAAGCTGCTGTCTCCACATAGCCATAGTGAACCCCTCTATAACTTATTTTTATTCCCTGAGTATTAAGAGTTTCAACATAACAGTGAGAAATCCTGACAAAGCTCTGTCTGAGCTTATCCTCTTGTCACTAATAAGCCAGAGGAAATTCCACAACTACTGATGTTTGAAGACCAAAAGGAAAATACAGGAACAGGGAAAGACAGAGAAAACATGAGAAAAAAGAGGAAGATTCATTCCCATGGCTAAGGGTTTCCAGTGGAACACAAGAAAGGATGTAACTTGCAATTTTGGGCCAGGTTTTTGGGTGAGTGGAACACATAATAGCAATTCTTACACCAGACATGAGTTCAGTATTCACAGCGCAGCTCACAGCACTCATGAAACTGCACATCTGAAATAATGTTGCAGGAAATAAAATGTTAATAACTCCCAAGTACTTCTCCTTAAGCGATTGAAGCCTTTCTTGTGTTCCACTGGATGGCTGTGCATTGTGGCAAGGCAGGGCAACATGCAACCAGTACTCAGCTGTGGCAGTCAAGAGCGAAAGAGAGTGGGAATTAACAACTACCTTTTCAAAATCCAAAAGATAATGTACATACCTTCATCATGAATTTTCACAGACAATACAGTATGTGTGAGACAAATCACACATCTGACTTCCTGATTAACGACACCCTGAAAGTCTGTTCTTTTTCTGTGATAAGGTTCACTGGAAGATGCTAGCCCTTGCTTGTATAGATTTTCTTTGCAGGATCGAACATTGTTTGAGATATGTTTGTGAGAAAATATGATTTTTTGCAAGACACGGGACACGGTTCTCTTTGAGGACCTCACCCATTATTGTATCTGGCTCTCCTGCTCTCCTAATGTTGACATTTCCTTTCATGTGATTATCCTAAGAGTATGGTGTGTTCCTTTGCTTGGTTCACTTGGAGATGCTGGCTGTGGTTGTCAAAGGGATCAAAAGATCACCTCATTTCTTTAAAAGTTGTCTATTTTGTTGTTCACAAGTCACCCATGGCTCTTTCAGAACTTCAACATTAATCATGCCCAACAGTAATAAGTTGGCTGCAAAATGATTTTTTAGGCCCTGATTTAAGGAAAGCGATGCTATAAATGCAAGTCAACACTCATCTTGAGTGCAGTTCCCCTGAAATTGCCTACTGTTGCCAATAGTTCTCCAAGAGAGTTGTGCAACAGTTTTAAAATTCTCACCCTTGTTTCCCAATCCCTTAGTGCCTTCGCTCCTCAACATCTCTATAATCTCCTCGGACTCTACACAGCTCTGATTATCCAGAGCTTTTCCAGTTTTGGCCTCTTGAATATCCTGGATTTAATTGCTCCACCATTAGCAGGTGTGCCTTCAGCTGCTTGGGTCGTAAGCTCTGGAATTCCCTCTTAAACCCCTTCGCTTCTTGATCACTCTTTCCTCTATTAAAATCTTAATATCTACATTTAACCAAGCTTTTGCTTGTTTGCACCAATATTGGTCAAACACAGACAAGGAAACCTCCTAATTACTGCATACCATTCTCCCTCGACTGACAAATCAGTGCTCCCCCATGTTGAACAAAACTTGGAAGAAGCACTGAAAGTAGCATAGAATGTGCTGTGGCTGGGGAACTTCAGTGTCCATCACCAAGAGTGGCTTGGTTGCACTACAACAGATCAAGCTGCTGACTCTTGTTGGACGTAGCTCTCAGACTGGGTCTGCAGCAGCTTAGTGAGTGAACTGACATGAGGGATCAACCAACTTGACCTCATCCTCACCAAGCTATCAGTGGCAAATGCATCTTGTCCGTGATAGAATTGTGATAAGATACCACCGCCTAATCCTTGTGGAGACAAAACCCTGCCTTCGCACTGAGAATACAATCCACTGTTTTGTGTTAAACTACAAATGTGCTGAATGGGATGGACTCAGAATAGATCCGGCAGCTCAGAAAGGTACACCCATGAGGTGCTGTAGATCATCAGGAATGTCCACCATCACCATCTGTTACCTTATGGCCTGGCATGTCCCTCACTCTACCATGACGATCAGCCCTGGTTGAGTGAAGAGTGCAGAAGGTCATGCCAAGGGCAGGGCGAGGCACGTGTCAAATGATGAGGTGCTGGCCTAGTGAAGCTGCAGTACAGGCTCAATTCCATGCTAAAAACCAAACACAGCATGAATAGACAGAGCTAAATGATTCCACAACTAACAGATCACTCAAAGCTCTCCAGACCTGCCACATCTAATCTGGAGTGGTGGTGGGCAACCAAACAGCTTACAGGTGAAGGAAGTTCCAAGAACATTCTCGTCCTTAACAATGGCATGGCCCAGTATGTGTGTGCTAAAGAAAAGGCTGAAGCATTTGCAACCATGTTCAACCAGAAATGTTGAATTGATAACCAATCTTGGCTTCCTCCTGAGACCCCACCATCACAGGAGCCAGTCTGCAGCCAATTTGATCCACTACCTGTGGTATCAATAAATGGCTGTGAGCACCAGTTTCCACAAAGGCTACACGACCAGGTAATATCCCACCTGTAGTACTGAAGACCTCTGCTTCAGAACTAACTATGCCTCTAGCCAAGATATCTCAGTTATAATACTGACATTTACCTGCAATGTGAAAACTTACCCAGTTATGTCCTATTCACAAAACCCAGGGCAAATCGATTCGGCTAATTGCCATCTAATCAGTCCACTCTCAATCATCAGCAGTGATGAAAGGTGTCATTGAGAGTGCTATTAAAGTGGCACTCATTCATTAGTAATCTACTCAGTGATACTTATTTTTGGATTTCACCAGGAACAAAAATGGACCAAAGAGCTAAACTCTAGAGATGAGGTGAGAATGACTGCCCTTGACACCAAGTGGCTTCAAAGTGCCATTATTTGAAGTCAAAAGGAAAGCACTGCGGTCATTAGAGTCATAACTTGGGCAGAGGAAAATAGTTATGTTTGTTGGAGGTCGATCATCTCAGTCCCGGGAGATCACAGCAGGATTTCCTCAGGGCAGTGTTCTAGACCCAACCATCTTCAGCTGCTTCATCAGTGATTTTCTTTCCATCATAAGATCAGAAGTGGGGATGTTTGCTGATGACTGCACAATGTTCAATTCCATTTGGAAATCCTCAGCCACAAAACAGCCCATACATGCATTCAGCAAGACCCAGGCAACATTCCTGGTATGGCCTGATAAATGGCAAGTAATATTAATGCCACACAAGTGCCAGGCAATGGCTACTGCAACCAGAGAGGATCTAACCATCTACATCCAATGCCGTTTTGATCACACAGTCCCTACCATCAATGCCTTGTTTGGGGGAGGTGGGTTGTCACCATTTATCAGAAACTTAACTGGACCAGCCACATAAATCCTGTGGCTTTCAGAACAGGTCAGAGACAAGGTAGAGCAGCAACTGACTCACCACCTGACACCCTAAGGCCTTTCCATCATTTACCACAGGCAAATCAAAAGTGTAATGAATTGCTCACCACTTGCCTGGATGACTGCAGCACCAACAACCCCCACAAAAATTGCCATAATCTATGGGAAAGCAGCCTGCTTGCCCACCACCCATCCACTACCCTAAGCATAAATTCCCACCACCACTGGCACACTGTACCATCTCAAATTGCACTTTGGTTACTCACCCAGGCTATTCTGGAAACAATGGGGGCCTGGGAACACCAGCTCCTGCAGCCTCTCTCTGAGTCACACACCATCCTGATTTGGAAGTACAGGACATCCGTAGTTCGTATTGGGTCTATATCCTGGATGCACGTGCGCGCGTGCGGCACACACACACACACACACACACACACACACACACACACACACACACACACACACACACACACACACAATGAGAGTACCTTCACCACCAGGTCAGCAGTGGTTCAAGAAGATACCTCACTGCCATCTTCTCAGGGGCAATTGAGGATGGGCAATAAATTAGCCTTGTCAACAATGCCCAGATCCTGAAAGTGAATGAAAATAAAATTCCTAACGTGGCCCGTTGTCAGTTTTTGTTTGATAACGTTCCAGTGAAGCTGTGTTCTGCTACATTGAAGTTGTTGCTGTTGTATCATTCATGGTCACCCTCAGCTTCCTCACACCATCGCTGCCACGTCCCACAGATTGCTGCTCACTGCCACAATAGGGACGTCACTCAAATTTCATGCCACAGGAGAGAATTCATCGTCTATGTTTCCTTCAGCCTACAGGAGCAAGCAGAGTGGGCCCAGACATTCTGCGAGCTTTCCCAAAGGGTGAGCATCTGGTGACTGCACTCATGAACTTACCTGGCAACCTCCTGCCAGGACAACCGGGTTATGGCTCTGGGGGATGGGGGGAGGAGGGGGGTCTATGTCACTTATGCACAAAGAACATGCCTTCAGTGGGCATTTTGTAACCAGCCTGCTCAGGTCCCTCAGATGTAAGATAAGATAAGATATCTTTATTAGTCACATGTACATCAAAACACACAGTGAAATGCATCTTTTATGTGGAGTGTTCTGCGGACAGCCCGCAAGTGTCGCCACGCTTCCGGCGCCAACATAGCATGCCCACAACTTCCTAACTCGTATGTCTTTGGAATGTGGGAGGAAACTGGTGCACTCGGAGGAAACAGTCACAGGGAGAACGTACAAACTCCTTACAGACAGTGGGCGGAATTGAACCCGGGTTGCAGGCGCTGTAAAGCGTTACGCTAACCGCTACACTGCTCCCTTCCCCTTCTGTCACTGCAGGATCCATTCATTCAGTAACAGCACTCGCCAGTAACTGGAAAAGTGTTGCTTGTGTTACCTCTTCAAGAGCTGGCTTCAGGGACTGCACCTGCTGAGTTAACTGGTGACAGCTGTAAAATCTTGCCATGCATCAGTAGGGAATATCAACAATTGGCAATGTCTATTTAAGTATGATGTCACTGCAGGGAAACTTACTGTGCAATTGAATTACTCTTTCTTAATGAGACTTTCGCTAACAGCATGAAATAATTTCTTTCAGTCCAGAGCTGAGTTCCAGATTTGGGACGTTCTTGTAATAACTGACCTCTCAGTGGAGTCTGGTTATTTCTCTGAAGGTTATTTATAGTGGCTGTTGTCAGGCCAAAGCTGGGATGGACTGTTGGACAAGCATTGAGTGGAACGAATGTCATGTCTTGTTACCTCTTTCAGCTCCAACATCCTTCACACTCTCTGAGCTCCCCCAACTCTGCATTCTCAGTTTAAACCACTCCACCATTGATGACAAGCTTTCAACCTTCAGAACTAAACTCTGAGATAATCCTCCAGCCTCTCCACCTCCCCTTCTCTCCCTTCCTTTGAGATGCTCATTAAAACCTACATCATTGACTGAGCTTCACTCACCAGTCTTAATGTCTTCTGCTGTGCTTCAGTGGCAAATTTTATGCAATAACACTCCTGTGAACTCTTTGGGATGTTTTGCTAAGATGGTGTGTAAATGCATTGTTGTTGTAGTGGTGCAGAAGTTATTGTACAGGCTGTCTGCGGTTATAAACACCCAACTAATATGGACACCCCTACATATGAGCGAGTTCCGTAATATTATTAAATTTAAAAGTCCCAACGTACGTGCATACATACATTCGTTCCTACGGACAGCAGAACTAGTTTCCTCTCTCTCTCCACTTGTGGAGATGTTCTTTCTTATCAATCATATGCTTTTGATGTCATTCATTACAGTACTGTGGAGGTGTGGTTACCATAGCGAGTACTTTTTGTGTATTTTCCATCTTATGGACGAAATTGACTTACGGATGTCTGTAAAATCGGAACCCGTTCATTACCCGGGGACGGCTTGCACATCTCTGGAAGTTGTTTCGGTTTACTGCCCTGTAATCTGGCATCAGTTAGTTTAAAGCCTTTTGCAACAACAGTTTGCCTCCACTCTCCTCAAACATTATCTGTGCAATACAATTTAAAGTCAGTGATTGGATAATTTGCTAAGTTCTAGGTGCATCTCCACACAGTGGGACACAAACCAGGATAGTGAGTTTCCCACCTTCCTACCCCTCCTAGGCTTCATGAAGGGCAATATTTGGCAAATCCCAACCCCCCTGCCCTTTCTCTTGGCCTTTGGGTGTGTTGAGGCAATCTCACATAAAATATGAACAGCACTCATGCAGCTGTACAATTTGCAAAGGCATGATTAAATCAGTTGTTTTACAAAAGCAATGCTTGTTGAGGAAGATTCAACACAATTTGCCAGTAATTCTGATAGTGTTTTTTTTGTCCCATGTCCTAATTTGTTACATTGTGGAGTTTGTCATTCGATCAGTTTAAAATTGATGCCTGTGCTGAGATAGCTGGTCTCAACTGGGAGAGTGTCTGAAGTACTGAAGTTATCCTCAGTGCTGTGAACATAAAATTGACCCATGTTCATGTTCCATTCTGTCTGTCATCTTCGCCATCCTTACAACCCTCTTTGGAACTTGACATTTCAAAGAGTCATAGAGCCATATGGAACAGAAACAGGCTCCACCGAGCCCACACCAACCATCAAGCACCATTAATCATACGCAATCCCATTTCACTCTCTCCACACTCTCACCAGCTCCCCCGGACTCCATTACCTACCCGACTCAGGCCTCTTGTTTTGTATCCAATTGGCACTGGCAGTTTTACTCTGAAGTCCTTGCTTAAGCCATTCCATCTTTTTATATTTCCTTATGCTCCATAAAGCCTCATGATTAGACCAAACTTATGGTTGCCTGTCCTAATATTTTCTCGGAAGTGTCTTGAGTTTTTTTAAAACAGTGACGATTTTTTTTGCTTGTGCACATCGCTATAGATTGGTAATCTAGCTGGAAGAGAGCATCCTTGCATATTGGGTGAAGAAAAGGTTGGGCTTAACTTTGATCACTAAGTTGTCCACCGTGTCTCACTGTCAGGACCGTATCTGGGAGTATTCAGTGTGATGACGTTGAGCCCTATCAGGCCACGGGCCAGAGGCTGTGATTGGTGGAAATACAATCCCACTGTTGGGTGTCCATACACTGATTGACACCTACTTCCTGCAGCCCGAGGACAAGTTCTCGTACGCAGCTCTGCAGCTTGGCCTCCCAGGAACTAAGTTCGCTCCAAAGGCCCAGGGCTGTGGTGCATTTTGTAAGCTGCTGGAGATGTCAGGTCAGATCCGGTGAACAAAGTCAATGACATAGCTAAGGAGGAACTTGTGCAACTCTTGAGTGAATATGTACTGAAGGCAAGGAAAGCAGATGCCATCTTTTTATTTATATATTATTGCTTCAGGTAAGCAAAGCTAATGCCGGTCTTTAGGTATCAGTCATGTCAGTGGAGCTATCTCAGTCAGAGATTCTCAGAATGAGACTGTAGAATCAAAACACAAGTTGGAAAGAGAATGTTCCTGTTGTACTTCAGCATGAGAACAGGTGAGAAATTACAGATCTGGGAAGAGAAAAGGCACAACACGAAAAAATGTCACAAATTTACAAACGAATGAAACAATCCTAAACTTATGATGGGAACATTCCATTCTGTGGGCCACAGCATATGGAGCTGTTCTTAAGTAGTGTGGAGATGGGGGAGGGGATTAGGTTAGGGAGCTCCACTGGGATAATTGCAGCTTCTGAAAGGAAATTAAATTTAGCTAAGACCCAAGGATAAGTTTCACTGCCATGCCATCAGTCTGTGCAAACGTGATTAAATATCAAATCCAAAGGTGGACTGGTCTGTAATATTTGACAGATCTTTTGCAGCTGATCTTGTACATGTAATATTATTACTGTATTGAAGTATTGATTTATTACATGACCAATTGTGTAAATGATTCTTAGAGGATTGCATTACAATTAAAATGAAGAAAGTCCAACCAAAGGGAAGAAAAAAAAGTCTATGCACTGATGACATGCCTACTGGAAGAGAATAAACAGCAAGAATTGGGTCAGAAAGTAATTTTGTGTTTCTTTAATAATTTAGGCACTGCACAGACAGCAATCCCAGTCTGCGAAGGAGACTTCACCCCCACGAGAGGAGAAAGGCACTCAGCCACAAGCTGCTGCCGAGGATAACTGTGCCAAAAAACCCAGGTCACGTACTAAGATCTCCGTGGAGGCACTGGGCATCCTTCAGAGCTTTATCCATGACGTGGGCTTGTACCCTGACCAGGAGGCCATCCAGACCCTTTCTGCCCAGCTGGATTTGCCCAAGCACACCATTATCAAATTTTTTCAGAACCAGCGATATCATGTTAAGCATCATGGTAAATTAAAAGAGCACTTGGGAACCACAATAGATGTTGCGGAATATAAGGATGAAGAGCTGCTTACGGAGCCGGAGGAGAACGACAGCGAGGAAGGCTCTGAGATGTACACCATGGAGGCGGGAGAGGAAAACCTCAGCAAAACCAAAGCCAAACCTCCAGAGCTCGACCAGAAATAATGTGAAACACCAGCGAATGCATACCTACATAAAAGCTTGTTGACAGTTCAATGTGCAGCTTTGTGTTATGCATTAAGTGCATTTGGTGTATAGCAGTATTCAATATGCAGGTGTAATCTAATGTTGCCTTGGTATGGAATTCCAGAAACAACTTTTTTTTCCCACAGACTTTTGTGAGTCTTACAGACTGGGAAAGATTAAACTCACTCCAGAGTTTGTTCACTAACTCAATCCTGCACTAAGAGTTAAATAAAGGAACACTGGGGTCAAATTGAAAACGGACATGTTCTCAGAACTTACCCTGGACAAATCTCTTCATACAAAAGTTCTGTGACTTTACACTGAAATGTAAAATGAAGGTTCACCCAGTTTTGTCCTCAAAACCACTTTATGATGAATTGTTTTGGTTCTTGATAAGCTGCCTGCAACAGGGGTGTGGTGACTTTCTGCTTTTAAAATTCCTATTTATTTTCTCAATTCGTTCTGATTTTTTTGAACTTGGCTGCCTGCCAGGTGACCATAAAAATATTTTGGGGTTTGTACTCTTCACAAGAAGAGAAAAACACCACTGCCAAAAGAGAAAAACAAAATCAGAAGTGGCAAACACAAAATATATCTTTGAGAACGTAGTTAATTTTACAGATTTGTTGTTTGGTGCTGTGTGATTTAGGCAGCTGTATCACTTGCACCAAGTATTAATATTTTGTCAAAAGAGGGAAATATGGATTTCAGTAGTGCCCAGGGACACTGAAGGCAGAATCACAATGTGGATTTCTGCAAATGGGACTGAACTAACTGCATTAGTTAATCAGGAAAAAAACCATAATAAGGCATTGATTAGATAGTAATATTCAATTGCAAAATAATTAGGTCGGAGGCTTGCTGGCATTGGGGAGATATTTTAATGCATATAGACTAATATTTAAAAGTCCCATATTGCTGTCTATAAGTTGGCACATGGTCATGAATGAGTTATTTGCAAAGTTGAAAATTCAGTAGGCTATTAAGAATTTTAGTTCATTTCATAGTCAACACCTTCATCATGGTTGTCCTCTATAAAGGTAGTGCTGTTGGATTGGTGTAGAATTGATTAATTGATTCTAAAATTCAAAAGCTTAACTCATTTAATCTAGAATCTCTCCCACCTCTCTCTCTCTCTCTCTCTCACATCCTCATTCTTTTCTCCTCCCCCCCAACTCCCCCCACTGTAGTCAAGGCCAGAAAATGCTTCTTCAAATGTCTTTTCCTGTCAGCAGTACCGTTGGTTGCAGACACAGCTCAATTCACCACACTAATCGCTCGTCCAATGTCAGTCTGCAACACTACATTTAGAGATACCCCTCATCCTCAGTTTTAGTCTCACTGCAAGCCTCACGCCACAATGCACAACTTGCACAAACCATCAGCCATTCACTGTTATGGGGACACCATCCAAACACATTACACAATGCAGGACAAGGTACCTACCAAGTGGAGGAAACAACTTTTAGAATAGCTGTTACTCAGACTATGGCCAGTGGCAGGGCCGAAAAAATAGATGCTGCTATCTTCCTTCGGGTGTCCCACTTCCATCTCATCCCACAGTCTCTTCTGATTTACAAGCTGCAATAATGTAACCATGCCCCTCTCACTTCACCACAGCCGAGAATTCCAACTTGGCCAGACATTGGTACAAGACGAGGAAGAGAGTGATTACGAAGGGAGAACATCACTTATTTTAACACTCACAGCCACCAGTGCAGTGGAGTTAATCTGGAGGTTACCTTAGAGGTAGGATCTGCATGTGTCTCTGTTGCAGGGAGTGCGTCCTGCAACCAGGGCAGAGCAAAGGGAAGTCCAGCTGCCAGCCCTGCTCGTGACCTGGAAGGTGCAACCTGCAGCCAGGCTGCTGAAACCCTGAAGTGGTCAAGGTCAGGTTCCAAGACAGCTCTTCACCATCCATGCTGCAACCACGGGGGGAGCAGTGCATGGCAGCACACTGTCAGGCAAAAGCATGAGAAGGCAGGGGAATGATGTGCACAGGAGGTGTATATGGTGTGCCTGTATTTATAAATCTATTTAGTAGGTCTAGTACTTTAGCTTTTATTTTTGCATTGTATCCAAGTGGCCGGTTACAGAGGGAAGGATGTTGGACGGTTGATGAATTGGAAATTGTGGTTGCATTACCTGGAAACGCAGTTCAGCTGGTTTGTCTGTGTGCACTCTGTAGACCATCTGCATTGGTTCCTACCAACCTATTCCCCCTCCTTGTCCTGATCACTGCATGGCTGGTGGCAGAGCCTGCAGCTGCACCACAGCAAAACTGCACAGTCCGCAGCAGACTGAGACACTCTGCAGTGCTGCACCGAACGTTGCAGGGCTCTGCAGCTGGTGCAAGTGTTGCCACAGCATAGGAAGGAGTCTGCTTTTCACCACATTCCTGTGGCCATATGGTTCACTTGTGTACACACTGCCCACATGCGTGTGCATTGGGCTCCGTAGCCTTCAGCAGAAAGCTCTCAGTTTGGTTTGTCATGGTGCAGCTGGTTCATGAAGGCGTCACCACTGTAGGCGGGATATCAAGCACGAGCCTGCACCACCTATTGCAACATTTTCCGTCCTGGTTGTGGTGCACTTCAGAGCTGATGGCTGGTTCAACAACGTAAATGAGTCCCTGGGCCATGTTCTCCTCCTGCCGGTCCCTGACAAGAGAAAGTCCCGAGACCTTCCTCCCACCACCCCTGCCGACCTTGACCACCTCTCCCTCTACGAATTGAGGGTGGCAGTGGTCTCCCTACACAGCGGTTGATGTCAAGCTGTGAGATGTCGCAAATATCTGCAGCTCCAGCCTGAAAGGAATGCAACATCAATGTGTTCGTGGTCACGTTGACCTGGACAGCCTTTGGGAAAGTACCTCCTGCCTTGCTCAATGCTTGGAGTTATGGCCTGAGCAAGTGGCAGCTTCAATGAGAACGTTTTTATTGAAGTGCAGATTTCTCTGCATGCTCCTCACAGAGGTTCAGGTAGGAGATTTGCTCCCAGAATACAATGGGGAGATATGGCCTCCCGTTGAGAGCTGTTCAACACCTATTTTGACTCCCTTCTTCAGCGGCCAGCTGAATCTGCTCCGTTTGCCCTGTGCGCATTCTCCCCGTCATGAAGCATGAGAAGGAGGAATGACCTATCCCTGGGGGCCACTAATTTGTGCTATAGCCTGAAGCCAGCCAGAGTCTTAAGTACCTGCCACGCTGCTCCCTGTGGACTTTAATAACTTTCAAGAACTGTAAAAGGGCCAAATGCTTTTAAAATCATAGTAGGAATCAGTCAGCAACACATTTGCAAGTGTTTGATGATCCTTTTAAATGGAGCTAATGAGCAACCTTCCTGTTGCTGAACATGAGTTCAGTTGTTTGAAGCCAGGTGTGGGCGTGAGCTGGAGTGTGAGCTTTGGATGGAAGCAGTGGTGTCCAATGGGTGCACAACGATTGGTTTGATCATATGGCTGCAGCAGGGAGCGTCTGCAGCCCTCTCATATCATGTCCATCATGACTTGAGTCCCAAACTTGTGTGTGAGCATTGGGTGCCATATATAAATGTACACCACATAGTTCCCCAAAAACAAGCATAATGGAACCACAGTCTGCAGTCCTTTTGTTTAAATTGCCATTACTTCATGACAGTTTATTGAAAAAAAATCTTTTAAAATTTGTGCACAGAGCAACGTATATGCATTCATCTTCCTTTACTTGCATTCCCCCAACCCTGTGAACTGCCTACTGCCAGCATGACTGAGATGTAGCCAATGCCATGCTCTCGAATGCCGGTAACAACCGTTACCATGCAATACCTCTAAAGGAAACAAAAGCAGTCTCTCCAGACATAATGAAAAGCAAAACCAAAAATGGCAGATGCTGGAAATCTGAAATAAAACAGAAAATCCTGGAGATACTCAGCATGCCAGGCAGCCTCTTTGGAGGGAGAAACAGACTTAACAGTTCAGATTGATGACCTTTCATCGGAACTCAGGCCATTGACCCAAAATGTTAACTCTGCTTCTGTTTTTACGGATGCTCCCTGACCTACTGAGTGTTTCCAACATCTCTGGTTTTATCTTCAGGTCTATTTAATTTCCTCAACAGAATTTCAGATATGATGTGACTTTTATTAAGCAAACTATTAGAAATAGTAAATTTCAAATGGGAAGACATAACGATCACCAACTTTGACATGGAGTGGAACCCCAGCTAATTTATCTCAGGATTGCCAACAGGAGACTTGATCTTAAGCAGAAGTGAATTTTATTCAGGGATGAACAGATGTTAATGGAGATAGGCTAGCACATTAGAAGAAGCTGCTCTTACACAGATCTTTATCTTTAACAGACATGATCACAAAAGAACTGCCACTGTAGTAAAAAGACCAATAATTAGCATTTCTCTTTTTTTGTGTAGTTTATTGTGACATGAGAGTTCCCAAACCCAATTACATCTGCTGAGTTTGTACAAACTGTTCCATTAATAAGGACACTTTGTTTTGTAATATTTTAACCAAAATATGTACTGGAAATTGTCAATGCTAAGTCTTGCCTATTCAGTTTTATTGTACTGCAAGAACTGCAGTGATTTTAAGTGAATCTATGGGCATTTTAGCCTATAGTCTTGCCAGATTTGAAAAGTACAATGCATATATGTCTATTTATTCATCACCTGTCATATATTATCTATTTGAAAATAACCTTTCTTTCATAGTGCCTCTTCAGAAAGCACAAATTTCTGCCTTTGGTGAAATGAAGAATAATTGTGTTTTTGCATTATTGACAATGTGAATATAAAATTAACATATTGTAAATGTTCTTTTTCATGTGAATCAACTTCTTATCTGCATTATCACAAAGTGATAATTATTTTTAAGTTATGTGCATTGTTAAGCCATTAGATCCTTTGTTGTTGAAATAAAAGGCATCCAATAAATACATCTAAATTTGTCAAGTAATGCTCAATATGTGTCTCTTTCTACCATATTCCCTTTGTAAACAATTAAACAGCATTTAAGAAAATAATCTCCCCGTTATATGTATGCTAGTTTTCCCCTTCAAGTTCCTTAGTAAATATTTTCTGCTTATAATTAAAAAACCACAAATTACTCCATGTCAGGAAACTTTTGGAGCCCATATGTCCACGGTTGACGGACGTAATAAAAGGCATTATTGTATCACTAGTTTGTACATCCAAGCAACATCACATAAATATCATGGTTCTTGATGATGGTTCTTGTGTGGCACTGTGTCTGGCTGAATGCCGCACACACACATAAGAAACAGACACTTCAGGGAGGAGTGAGCTAGACGTCGTACAAAGACCTTACTCACCATTCAAACTTTTCTACAGCCTCTTAAAACACCTAAAATAAGGCATTTTTTTGTACCAATTAGAGAGAAGATGTTTCTTCCTCCTTTCAGAAAAGAACACTGTCAAGACAACACAAATAATGACCATGATAGCTATCAATTTCTAACATATGTGGCACGGTATTAGCTGCAGATTGCAATGCATTCCCTTGGGAATGCTTTTAAAGTTTAACATTATATATTAATATGGCACTAGCAAGGCTCCTACAACCACTATACATGCATTCTTCCAGTCTGGTCCTGATGCATCAGTATTTGTAGAGTATCTGGTTTCTATTATAAGTTACAAAAAGAATTAGCTCTTTCTGAACCGAACCTTGTGGTAACAAGAAGCTTTTATTAGATTTACTGTAATTGGACTTTTCCACAAACTATAATCTGTGACATTTAAAGTAACATCTAACGTGCTGAGAAAATACATTTTTTTTTGAAAAAAAAAAGTTCTAGTGTAATTTTTGAAAAGTAAGTTGGGAATAATGCAGAGATGAATTGTGTTACTGCAGTATAGGATTGTGAATCAAAATGGTGTACAATACAATCATCTGTATTATTTCCAGCATTGACAGCAACAAGAAAACTTTGATGTTGCCGCACCCAAAAGAGCTTGGTTACTAAACATAGACACCAGAGAAGAGAGCAAAGCCCCAGTTGAAGAGGTATGTTTTAATTAAATTTTTCATGCCGAGGAGAGATGTAAAAAGGTAGAGGGGATTGGTCAGCAAATTCTGGAGTAGAGAGTCACAGTGCTCTTTGTTAATAAGTGGACTGGAAGGATTGGGAAATGTCTGAAAGTCCAGACTTGGAAGGATGGAGTGCGTGTTTAGGGCATGAGGTTCATAAAGGCTGCAGAGAGTGGCACTGGGCAAAACCATGGAGGAATCTGTAATCACCTCTGGGGATTCCAAAGTTAAGTATGCTAAGGGAGACAAATCCAATGGCTGTCGACAAAGATGAGAGTACACTCTGAGCAGAACATGAGACAACTTTGGGGAGTATTGGCAGAGATAGCCAGTGAGGCTAGCACTGGACACAAGAGAAGAACAAAATGATACACTTGGGGATTATTACAAATTATAAAGTTACAAAAATAATGGGAAATTCCCCTTGAATCAGAACATCAGAAAAATTATTTAAAATGGAAAACTAAGGTTTCAATAAAAAAATCTGCTGGAAAACACTTTGGGATATTTTGCCACATTAAAACCATGATGTAAATGAAAGTTGTGCAGCAGATATTTCAGCTGCTTGAAATTAGCATAACAAAAATTGCATAAGATTTAATGCTTCAGCTCTGCAACAATCTGAATAATTGTCCCTGTAGCATATACTCTGTCCTTCCCCGCCACCCTCCCCCCCCCCCGTCCCCCACCTCCTCCCTTCAGTTCTAAACAGAAGCTCTCTAGACAGAGAGAACTTCCAAATACCAATAAGTTTAAAGATAAGGTTTGGGTGGTTAATACAGGGTTCAAGGCCTGTTTTTTTGGAACATCCATCAATAGTGCTGTGTATCCAAAGCTGATATTTTTATACTTTGGAGAAGATACCTACCTGGACCACTTTGCAGTTCCTCTGGCCTACACTTAACAATCTTAATATTTATATCTTACATTTATTTGTTGCATTAATTAAGATCCATAGGATGACTCCTCTGGCAGTGCAGCATTCCCTCAGTACCAACAGAGTCCCTCAGACAATCCCTTGGGAACATCAGTCTAGAGTGGCAGGGTGGAGCAGCAGTTGGTATGGCTGCCTTATGGCTCTACCATAATGGGGTGGGTTCTAACCTCTGGTGCTGTTGGGATGGAGTCATAGAGTCATAAGGAGATACAGCACGGAAACAGGTCCTTCGGCCCACCGAGTCAAACTGATCATCATCCATTTACATTAATCCTATGTTAATCCCATTTTTTTATTCTCCCCACATTCTGATTAACTCTCCTCCCCCTACTCACTGTGCACTATAGGCAACTTACAGCGTCCAATTAACTTACAACCTGCACACTTTTGGGATGTGGAAGGAAAACAGAGCACCCAGAGCAAACCCACAGGGAGAATGTGCAAACTCCACACAGACAGAACCTGAAGTTAGGATTGAACGCCAGCCTCTGTTGCTGCAAGGCTGCAGCTCTACCCGCTGCGCTGCCCATGGAGTTTGCACGTTCTCCCTGTGACTATGTGGGTTTCCCCTGGGTGTTCCAGTTTCCTCCCGCATCCTAAACGTACTGGTTGGTAGGTTAATTGGGAGGAGAATCGACAGTTGATAGATATGTGAGAGAGAGTAGGTTACAGGGAAATAGTTTGGAGAATGGGAATACTTTGAGAGCTGGCATAGATTCGAAGGACCAAATGACTCCTTCTATGTCTTAAGGAAATATGAGAATTAATGGGTCATCTGTTTGCGAGTACAGCTGGAAAGATCATTGGAGTATCTCTTCCCTCCATCCTGGACCTACAACACACGACGCACATGCAAGGACTGCAGAATCATAGATGACCCTTCTCATCCCTCCCACGATCTATTTGTCCCACTGCTGTCTGGCAAGCGGTACCGGAGCATCCATGCCAGAACTACTAGACTGTACAACAGTTTTTCCCCCAGGCTGTCGGGCTCCTGAATACCCTGGAGACAGTTTCAGACAAATGCCACGTCAAAAGCCTTGGTTTGCACAATGGCGTATAAGAACTTTGGCTGCTGCTGAACATGTTTATACAATTAGTGCAACACACTGAGTTCTGTATTTTTATCGTCCAACTCGGTTTTGCACTAACTCTGCACTAAATTTGTATTCTGTATATACTGTTTTTTGCACTATTTGTACCTGCACAAATTTTTTGTCTGCGTTTATTTTATGTCTTCTGTTTTATGTATGTCCTCTGTTGCGTGAGTCTGCGGGAAATGACATTTCGTTCCTCCATGTGTTTTTATAGCATATGAGTGAATGACAATAAAGTAACTTGAACTTGAAGTGTTTAAGGTGACTAAAGATATTAATAACATAGATGGAGAGAACTTGTTTGAATTGGGTGACAAAACAATTTGTTTTGATCTTAAAATTAGAGCAGGTCCTTCAGAAGCATTTCTTCACACGAAGAAGGGCTAAAGGAACTTTGGAATTTCGTGCCTCAAAAAGCTTTCGACAATTGGTCAAAAGGAAGATTTGAAACTGAGATTGAGAGCTTTATCTTTAGCCAGTGCATCAAAAGTTACCAAACAAATGAAGACCAGCCATGATATCATTGATCAGCGGAACAGTGTTGAGTGTCTGAAGAGCCTACTCCTGTCCTTCTGCTCCTAACTCCAGTTATTCAAGACTACAGACCAGAGATGTTCCGTTGACTTGCATTGGGGAAGAAGAGTTGGACCTTGCACTGTGAACGGTGACATCTGAAAATGTGAGAGTTGAACCATATGCCTTTGTTAAGAAGCTAAACATTAAACAATAGAAAGCATTGTGATACTAATGCAATTCATAGAGAAGGAATGTTTTTATTATTCCATGTTAAGCCTAATCTAATTAAAACAAGTACCTTAAGGAATTGAAATGGATGGAAATGAAAAGTCATTGATTGTCGACATAGCAACACAGAGAGACTCTGTTCCAATGGTCTGATGGATGGATGGCCATCAGAAGGATTAACTGATGCAAAAATTTAAAGAACTAGATTGGTAGAATATATGGAGTGTATATCTGAAGAATATTTGCCATTGAACATCTTGGTGGCATGCTTGCCTGAGTCAGATCTCTAAGAATTCAAACTTGTGTTTCAATTATCATGGGATAGTTCAGTTAGGTGTTGGTCATTTCACAGTGGAATGGATGTAATACTTAGTTACGTCATGTGTTAAGAAAATGCCATAATTTGTATTATAGCAATAAATTCATGCAGCAGTTTTGACAATCTTCTTCAAGTTAGTATAATTCCTATTTAAATAGAGCTCATGCATTTGGGGGGTTGTACAGATTTGCACACCATGTTACAGAAAGAAATGGAAAAGGTGGATTTGGGGATATTGTGATGAATGAGGGGTCCCAGTCATGAAGAGAGACCTAAGCAGTTAAAGGTTTCCTTTTTCAAAGCAGCTATATAGATTAAGGAGGGAGCTGTCTGAGGCCCTTAAGATTATGAAGGTTTAGAGTAAATGATGGGCTGCTTGTTTTAGTCAATGTGATGACAGCAAGAGTTCAAATTTAATGTTTAACTGCAAAAGGAATTAAAAGCAAGCTTATAGAAAAGAAAGTCTTTACAAAGCAGTGGTTTTGATTTGGAATTCTCTGCTACAAATCGTTGTCGAACCAGGGATTATAAAGTCTTTTAAAGAGAGTTAGACGGTTGCTTGCAAAACGGAAACACTGAAAAGAGTTGGAAGCAAGGAGGATCAGGCTAACTGGCTTCTGGAGAGAGACATTGTTGGTGGTTTTCTAAATCAAATGGCATATATGTGGGAGAGCCTAGGGCCAGAGTGCACAACCTCAGAATAAAAGGACGTCCCTTTGGAACAGAGGTGAGGAGGAATTTCTTTAGCCAGAGGGTGGTGAATCTGTGGAATTCATTGCCATAGACGGCTGTGGAGGCCAAGTCGTTGGGTATATTTCAAGTGGAGGTTGACAGGTTCTTGATTAGTGGGGGCGTCAAGGGTTATGGGAGGTTGCATGTCCTGCATTTGTGTGGAAAAGTGCGTGATTTTTGATTTTCACATTTCTGCTGCAGCTCTGTTTTTTAATGTTCTAACGCGGATCACGTGGTGTGTTGGAAGAAGAGAAGCGAGTACAGCAGCAGTTGTCGGATTACATCGCTTTGGTGAGAGCTTGGAGTTGCCCCAGATTCTGGGAGAATGCTCATGATAAGTGAGGAGATTCAGCGGGCAGTGCGGTGTTGCAGAGGACAACTGGTCAACTCCAATCAGCAGCCAACAGGTTGGACGTTCCATCCCGCACAGAACTGTCTGAGAATAACCGAGAAGTGCAGCAGGACACGAGGACTAAGCTATGAGACTGTAATCTGAGCCACATTATCTGAACCTTGAAGCTCTGACCTGATCCAGGCTTGTAAATGTTAGTTCGCTGTTCACCGATCCAAAGCAGTGCTGGCACATGCTTTCTGTTTAACGTTACAATAACTCCATTCCTTTTTCAATGGACACTCGGATGTCTCAGCACACCTTAGGACAGATGAAGTGCTTCTTGGACTGTCACTGTTGTCATCATGTTGGAAATATTGAACAACGTCAAAGTAACATGAGAACAGGAGCAAGAGTGAGTGAAATGCCATGGCTGCTCTCTGACCTCATCCCACCAACCAGTAAGATCATAGCTCATCTCCAATTCTCTATTTTCGGGTAACCTGCTCTCCTCTCTGTCCATTTTATCTCTTCTCCTGATCTATCCAGTCCCTCCTACACCCACCCAGCCCCCCATTGCCCTGTTTCGTTCCCCTTCTTTCCCCTCCTCCACCCACTCCATCTGCCCATCACTCAGATACTCCTTCCACTGGGTCCCCTCCCCCCCCCCCCTCACTGTTCTCATCTGCCCACCTCACTTCCCTTATTTGGTTCCATGCTTCACCTTCCTCTCCTATCAGCTTCCACCATTTGCAGCCCGTTGTTGCCTCCACCTATCGCCTGCCAGCCTCTGTCGCTATTTCCACTCTTCCCTCCTCCGTCTGCCTATCACCCCTCTTCACCTGGATCCACTTATTTCTTTCTAGCTCATGCTCCACCCCTTCCCTTCACCCCTTTATGCTGGCTATCTCCCCTCTATCTTCCAATCCAGATGAAGGGTCTCAACCCAAAACGTCAACTGTCCATTTCCCTTCACAGATGCTGCCTGACCCACTGAGTTCCTCCAGCAATTTGCTTGTAGTCGATCTAAATGCTGGCTTCAACTCCCTTTTCCGTCCCTGATCCTCATAGGATTTGATTGCCTCGTTGTCCAGTCAATGTAATGTCTGGGGAATGTTTTATATATTTTTTTGCTAGAGAAAGTAGTTTTGGTCGTGACCTTGATCTCATTTCAGAATTGAAGGAGAATTCCCAGACAATGCCTCTCACATTGTGATATTGAAGTGCTTGTCCAGATTCTGTGCTTACATTATAAGAGTGGGGATGACCATGGACCTCAGGAAAATTCTTAGCAGACACTCTGGTAAGAACTATAGGAGAAAGGAATGGCAGCCAAAGGACTCACCTGCATCAAGCTGCAGAAAGGCAAGTTAATCTTCCAGAAAAGGCTTGCAAATTTGAGTTTGATAATGCGTAAATCCAGCTTCAGTTAAGAGCAGTTCTAGTGTAGGTGGTAGGATTTGTGGGACAACTTTGTTTTCCCTCAATGTTCTGTCCTGAGCAAACATGCACCATTTTGGGGATGAGCTCATCTTTCCCAGCTGCTGGTTCTACCACAATGTAATGTGTATTCTGGAACAGGTGACATTCTGGTGCTTGGGATTTTTGCCAGGCCCCAAAGACAAATTACATCACTTTTGTGAGAAAAGGAAACCCTGAATTTTGGCTTCAAACATTTTGCCTGTTTCCTAAGTCCTTTATAAATCTGTTTGGTATAATCTGATGAAATGTCTTTGTTCAGTGGCACCAGCCTCCAGACACTTAAAACCCTGTTCTTTTCCCTTGAAATCTATCTTTCTGCCATTGGTGATCATGCTTTCAGTCTTCTCTGGAATGACCTCCCTAACTCTTGTTACCTCCTGATGTTCCCTCATCAATCCCCTCAAACTAATAACATTTGTCTTAATAGCTCTTCTTTGGATTGGAAATGATGTTCCTTTACATTCCTGTGAAGTGGTTTGACACATTTTCTACTTTAAAGGCATTATGTAAATCCATCAGTCCTGAATAAAGGCGGTCTCTATTAATAGGCAGCATTTGCACTTTATTAATAGGCAGCATTTGCAATTTTTCTCTTCAAGCTCACATGTGGAGCTCTTCATTCTTCTCAGTTTACCAATCCACATTTATGAAGAACACTGCGGGCAGGATTTATTTCTTTTCATCTACGGTTGTGACTGTGCCTTCTCTAATGAACGTAATGACTGACTGGGTCTTTTATGGAGACAGTTATGTCTACTGTCCATAAATGTGTCAATCAACATGTTACACTCCGCCTCTGAATGTATTCCACCCACAGCAGCATGGAGCAGACTAACACTGCCGTGTAGACACAAGAGACTGCAGATGCTGGAATCTGGAGCAACAAGCAATCTGCTGGAGGAACTCAGGGGGTCGAGCAGCATCTGTGGGAGGCATTTGATGTGCTTACCTCCATGGGTTTAGGCATTGCGTTTAAGAGTTGGGATGTTATTGCAGCTGGAGAAAACATTGGCTGGACCACAGTATTTGTGTACAGTTCTGGTTGACCCACTACAGGAATGATGCGGTAGCAATAGAGAGAGTGTACAAAAGAGATTCACTGGGATGTTGTCTGAAATGGAGGGCTGTGGCTAGAAGGAGAGATTGGATAGGCTGCTGCCTGTAAGGAGTTTGTACGTTCTCCCCGTGTCTGCGTGGGTTTCCTCCGGGTGCTCCGGTTTCCTCCCACATTCCAAAGACGTACAGGTTAGGAGCTGTGGGCATGCTATGTTGGAGCTGGAAGCATGGCGACACTTGCGGGCTGCCCCCAGAACATTCTTAGCAACGCAAAAAGACGTATTTCACTGTGTGTTTCGATGTACATGTGACAAATAAATATCTTGTATCTTGTAGGAAAGGAATTGTCGATGTCTTGGGTCGAAACCCTGCATTGACAATTCCTTTCCTCCCACAGATGCTGCTCGACCCACTGATTGTGAGACTGCTGTGTGGTGCATAAGAAACTGTGGTACCATGAGTAGGAACATAGAAATGCTGTGGAATCTGGAGTTACACATGGTTCAGATCGGGCAAGGATGATGATGAAAATAAAATAAAAACTCCTGAAAACACACAGTGGTCAAGCAGCATCTGTGGAAAGAGAGGAAGAGTTAACATTTCAGTCTGAAGGCTCTTCAAGAGAACTTTCTTTTTCAATCTTTTTATTAGTTTTCAAATCAATGCAGATTAATATATAACATCAATGTTTGTACATGTAATACAAAGAGATCAGGAGAACAATCATGGCATAGATAATCATAAAGAACAATAAAATATTAAAAAAAAAAAAAAAAAAAAAAAAAAAAAAAAAAAAAAAAAAAAAAAAATCTGTAGATCCCACGATGTCTTAGTAAATGAATATAATATAAAAGAAAGGAAAGAAAAAGGTTTATTTTATATATATAAAAGAAAAGAAAAAAATCCCCAAATCAATAAGAAAAATTATATACAATATATCAAACCAAACTAAACAGAAAAATTTCAAAAAAAAACCAAAAAATAAGAAAAAAAATGACTGGACTGAAATTTCTCAGTAGAAACAGAGCAATATTATGTCGTCAACTCCGTTCCTCTAAATTGGAAAGTTATTGAAAGGGGATCTATATCATGTGAAAATATTGAATAAATGGACTCCAAATATCTTCAAATTTAAGCGAAGGATCAACAGTACCACTCCTAATTTTTTCCAAGTTTAAACATGATAAAGTTTGAGAGAGAAGAGAACTGGGCAAAGGATGGCAGAAGATTGTTACAGCAATACAATCCCCATACTGATACCCGCATTTTAAAATTTCAGATTTATTTAACTAAACTGAAATTCCCCACCTGCCGTCGTGGGACTTGAACTCATATCTCCAGCTCATTTATCATTCATTTGGATTGCTAGTCCTGTAACTTAACCACTGTGCTACCACACCTCAAGGTAAGCACAGTGATGCTGCATTAATTCTTCTCGTACTAATTTTAGATCACAGAAATACAAGTTAAAACATTAAAAGTAGTCATAAAAATGTATTTTACCACTTACAATTAGACAAATTTATTGAATGTTAGTGTTCATAGAATCAAATATGAAGCACAATCTGGTAAAAGTTTTCTCTCAAAGGCATGATATTTGGTGCAAAGAACTACAGGTTGGTGAGCCTAACATCAGTGATGGGAAAATTACTGAAGGGAATTCTGAGTGATAGGATCTACCTAGATTTGGAAAGGCAAGGACTGATTAGGGGTAGTCAGCATGGCTTTGTGTGTGGGAAATCATGTCTCACAAATTTGATTGTGGTTTTGAAGAAGTGACCAAGAGGATCGATGAGGGCAGGGTGGTAGACGTTGTCTACATGGAATTTAACAAGGCCTTTGACAGGGTCCCGCATGGTAGGCTTGTCAGGAAGGTTAGATCTCATGGGATCCAGGGTGAGCTAGCCAACTGAATACAAAATTGCTTTGGTGGAAGGAGACAGAGGGTGGTAGTAAAAGGTTGCTTTTCAGATTGGAGGCCTGTGACCAGTTGTGTGCCATGGGGATTGGTTCATCATCTATATTAATGATTTGGATGAGAATGTAGTTGGCATGGTTAGTAAGTTTGTGGACGACACCAAGATTGGTGGTAGAGTAAACAGTGAAGGTTACCTAAGATTACAAGAGGATCTAGATCAACTGGGAAAGTGGGCCAAGGAATGGCAGATAGAATTTAACTCATACAAGTTCGAAGTGTTGCATTTTGGGAAGTTAAACCAGGGCAGGATATACACAGTGAATGGCAGGGCCCTGGGGAGTGTTGTAGAACAGAGAGAAACTAGGGGTACAAGTACATAGTTCCCTGAAAGTGGTGTTACAAGTGACAAGATGATGAAGAATGTGCCTGGCATATTTGCCTTCATCAGTCAGGGTATTGAGTACAAGAGCTGGGATGCCATGTTGCAACTGTACAAGATGTTGGAGCATTTTGCACAGTTCTGGCCACCTAGCTTTAGGAAGGATGTCATTAAGCTGGAAAGACTGCAGAAAAGATTCACAAGGATGTTATCAGGACTGGATGGCTTGAGTTATACGGAAAGACTGGATAGGCTGTGGCATTTTTCCCCTGGAGCAAAGGAGGCTGAGGGATGGAATTATAGACTATAAAATTATGAGGGGCATAGATAAGGTGGATGGTCACAGTCCTTTTCCCAGGGTAAGAGTGTCTAAAACTAGAGGGCATAAATTGAAGGTGAGAGGGGAAAGAATTAAAGGGGACCTGAGGGGCAACTTTTTCACACAGAGGGTGGTGGGTATGTGGAACGAGCTGCCAGAGGAAGTGGTAGGGGTAGGAACAGTTAGAACGTTTAAAAGACGTTTGGATATGTACATGGATAAAAACGGTTTGGCGGGATATGACAAGTGGTCTTCAGTAGTGACAATGCATTTCACAGCTTGTGGCTCCAGGATCTCGTCACTGCTGCAGTTGTTTGAAACACTCTGTCCTCCAACATGAGTTCTTCAGTTCAATCGATGCCCATAATTGTCCCATCACCACAACAGATCACTGTACCAATCGGACTCCACTGGCATATCAACAGTCTACCTCTGTCTAACATGGAGAGTTCCTCCCTTAACAGTAGTTTACTCTGGATCAACAAGAATTGCTTGAGATATTTTCAGTACACTCCTTGCCTCTCACTGAATGGTTCACATCAGCAACAATGTGCATCCTGATCATGATGCCTTTGATTGACAAGGAGGCTAATAATTTATTGTTGGCAACTCCCCCTGCAAAGTGTTTGATAAATTCTACTTAACATACCCAATTCCCTGGGGCGAAAATAGCTTAATTTTTCGTACTGGTACAGTTGCATCACTAACATTACTGATTTAACTTATTTGTACTCTTTCTCTTGAACACATTGAACATTTTCTTACATCATACTCTTCTGTACCGGCTTATATTTGTCTCTGCCAACTCTACCTCTTCTCTCTTTAATTCCAGTGAACGGATGGTACTCCATTCGGGCTTCCTACACCTTTACAGCTCACCAACATATCCAGCACCTGCCATCACGACTGCTTTATCATGGGAATCCTGCTCTCTTTTTCCTCACACTTGGTTACTATCTTCTACATCCGGAACAGCAGTCTGCCAAACTCATCACCTGTTGGTTCCCCTCCATGTTCCTTTGAGGCAGCAACTGAGGATAGATCATCCTTTGTCGAAGGGCAATGCCCCACTTACAGCTATGGCTGATTCAACAACATATCAAAAGTCACACTGCATGGTACACTTAATTCTTAAGGTATCTACACACTCAGTGTATACCACAATATCGATCATTAACATACCCATGGAAAGCATGCTCTTAAACTCTCTCTGCCCTTTGCACCCCTCCCCAAGCAAAATCCGCCACATCCCATATCCCCACCCTCCTTTCCACAATATTCCCAGCCAGGAATTCAATCTCACATCCTTGGCACTTGCATTGCTCTTTGGGATTTTCTGAATCTGTACAGCTGTTGTAAACTCCTCTATTGCAATAAACAGTAAAGGCAATCAACATCATATGGTTTTACCTGTCACTTCAGTTAGGCTGTGTCCTGTCCCACTACAGTTTCAGTCTAACTCCTTGCCTTCAGGAGTCACAAGCTGTCATTGAGGTGTTGCCTGTTTGGGAGGTGTGAGTGAACTATTGTTCTTTTTCTAAATTGGCATTGCATGAGGTCGGGATGCTGATTTCAACAGTCCTGACTTACTGGCTCTCAAGATCTGCAGCTTGATGTCCTCTCAGACCCAGCATTAACTCACTTGTCAACTTACTCCTAACAGCTCCTGGGTGGAGACCATTCTCTCTTGCCATAGATAATGTTTCTCCATAACTTCACTCTGTAGATCAGAACCCCAAACACCTGGTGATTACAATTGGAACCGTGCACCTCTGACATTCCACTCCTGCAGTGAAATTCCTTGGGAAACAGCTGTACGGTGGTGGAGTGGACTGTTTCAAAGCCTCAAGCGGCTGCTTTGTAAATGAAACAGGTGCTGGATAGGATTATTGCAGCTGAGGTTTCAGACGGTTGGCTGATTTGTGAGAAATTTACTGCGCATGCCATGTTGCATTAAAAAGAAATACTAAACTCTTAGTGTTGCATAAGGCTTAAATAACATTAGCAGCGCTCAGATAATCCTCAGTTACTGCAATGAATGCCTGGGCTGCAGTGTTTAAAATGAAATTATGTAATTACATAAGCATCCAGCAGAGGGAAGTGAGTCTTGGAGGCAACAGTCAGTTGGGCTTGCTCTTGGTCAAATGTAGAACACCCAAGGTTAGGACTGAAGGATAAGGTAGTGGAGACTTTAGTTTTCTTATAGCAGTGATTCTTGGTGAAAGTTATTTCAACTTAGTAACGTACGCAGTACTTTGAAGCTGAATTTCAGAAAAGATGCATTTTTCATTGGGGAAGCCATTCATTTCTTGGAGTGATGCCATAACCAGGTGCAAGAATGAAAACAAGAGAGCACTTCATCTCAGGTTCAGAAATTTTGAGAGATGCCCAGCATATTTTTAAACAAATGAAAGCTATCTTCATTTCTGCCCTTTTGCAGCATCAGAAAAAAAGTAATTTGTCAAATCTCTTAGAAAACTGAGAATCAGTTGGCCAGGAACTTTTACTCAACAATGCATCTTGGGAAATAATAGGGAGGAGGGCCATTGGATGCAAGCAAAGCAATGATTAACAAGTCCCTCAGTAAAACTGCTTCTTTGAGACTTTCTAAAGGAATTTTATGACATGAAACCTTGGTCTTGTGCAGGAGTGTAGGCGTGGGGTCCAGGAGAGATTCTGGTTGTTTGTTCTAATGGCACCAGAGCAGAATGATGGGCAAGCCAGGCAGCAAAATGTTGAAGAGAAGCTCTCCAAAACAAATTTCCCCCCTTGCTGCACCACCCATAAATTGTCAGTCAGCTCTTAAGGTGAGGCAAAGAAACATTGACCAAAAACTGTTAAGAATTCCTTTTAGTACATGGATATTTAAATTATTACACAATTAATTTATGATTATGGTTTTTTTATGGTTTTACTGTTACTTTTTGAGCCTTTTGCCCAAGAAAAAAAGGGATGACATGTATTTACTTCCCCCCTTTCACAACCTCAGGTTGTCCCTAAGCATGTCACAGCCAAAGAAGTACTTTATGAAGTTTAATCTCTGGTAGCTGCCAGACTTTAATTGCTGCGATTGTAATTTCAAAAATGGGTCATTCCAATGGAGAGTCCTGTATTTAATTGTTGTTTGAAGGCTGGTGGAGGTAACGTAAAATGGGGGCGTAGCAGGTAAGGTTACATCAAAGGCAAACTGCACACAGTCACGCTTACAACATGTCTACAGGCAGCCATACTTCATGAACTCGATTGTGGTGAAGTTCAGGTGCTACGTTCTTCTTGTATTGTTGGAACAAAACCCCTTTTGCAGGCTGCATTTTATGCAAAAAAGCTCCGATGGAATGGTTGCATTTAGGATCGAATTAAACCTCCATTGTCAGGTTGACAAGATCAAGGTAGCCCTGGTTCTATAAAACCAGTTTATTATTTGCCATACCATTGAAATGAGGTGTAAAATCCATTGTGAAATGTGATCAGGACTTCTTATCGCACACAACACAGAATGCATTGGTGAATCATGCACTTTGGAGCACATGATGCATCCACATCTGAATGAAACTGAGCATAGAGCAGGGCCCACAACAGGGCTAAGATTCTCAATTTGTACTTTTGTTGCTGCTGTAACATTAGACCTTGGAAACAGTGTGGGCCTCTGATAAGCAACTAGACTTTAAAGAAAGGAAGCAAACCTGCTCCTTAGAGAGACGGGCTTTACTTGCATAATTCTTGGCAGTTCACTAGAGAAGATAATAATTGATTTCTGATAGAAGTATATAAAAGTATATAAAATTATGAGAGGCACAGATAAGAACATAAGAAATAGGAGCGGGAGTAGGCCAATTGGCTCGTTGAGCCTGCTCCGCCATTCAATAAGATCATGGTTGATCTGGCCGTGAGTCTTTTTCCTTGGGCGAAATGTTAAATACTGGGGGGCATAGGTTTAAGGTGAGAGGGGGAAAGTTTAAAGAAGATTTGCAAGGCAAGTTTATTTTACACAGCGTGGTAAGTGCCTGAAATGCACTACTAGGGGAGGTGATACAATTAGACATAAAAGCAGCATTTAAGAGACATTTGGACCTACACTTGAACAGCAGGGAATAAAGGGACAAAGACCATGTGCAGGCAGATAGGAATAGCTTAATTTGGTTTAGTTTAACATGGTGGGTGGAATGGCCTGTTCCTGTGCTGTACTTTTCTATGTTTCTACGTCTTCTTTTCTGTGATTCAGCTGTAGACACAGATAGACCAGATATCACAGCATTTTGCACATGAGGCCTTCTGCTTTTGGAGTGGGCCTGTGGGGAGGCTGCTTTGATCTTCTCCCTGGGGGTCCCCCTCTGTGCCCAACATGTCCACAACCCATGTTTCAGATAATTTGCCAGGGAGCCAACATGCAAAGTGAACATTTGCCCAAGACTGTGTGGATGCCAGGAGATCCAAGTTTTCATAACTTGCACCATGTGCTTCCCTCATTCGCTGCCGCTCCTCTGAAAGAATTCCACTCCAAAAGCCGCTCATTTGGAAGCAGCTGCACTGTAACATAAACATTGTCAATTGCATGCTGAAAATGTATGTTAGGTGCCCGAATTGATCTGCCTGTGGTTTGTAGTCTAGACTGGCTCATATCTCAATCGTACTTGTGTGTTATCTGGTACACTCCATCAATCTCCATGTAGAGTGCATGAACTGTTAAACTTAACATGTAGTTCTTTCTGGCTGTTTTCCAATAGGAACCACTTGCGATTGACAAAAATAAATCCTGAGATGGGCCTGCTGCACCTCCATCGCTGGTAGTGTTTCACGGATAGTTGAGCCCTCCCTTCTTCCTATCAATGTCAGCCTGGATTCTCAAAAAAGCTCTGATCCTCAACGGGATCCTCAAAGCTCTGAGCTCAAGTCCTCAGTGGGAGCTTGAATCACAAATCTCTGATTCTCAGGTGAAAGACCTATCATTACAGAGGGGTGGCTCAGACTTGTACCAAACTAAAGGTGAGAACTCCATACAGTGGCCCCTGAAACTCAGAAAAATTCACACCCAGAAGTGGATGAATTATATTTCCCGGTGCATCAGAAATACAGCTGTCGACTCATCAGATGCATCATCAGACTCAGCCTGAAACTCTGAACAATTGCATTTAGTCAGTTTTAGAACATGTTTCTAAACGTGAGGCTTTATTTTGATGACTGGAGACTGAATTTTTAGGGGCAAATGGTACAGGCGATAGCCAGACCTGAACTTTTGCCCAGATTATGCCAAATTCAGAAGCAATGTACTGTGCTGCTGCTGCAAGAAACTAATTTTCATGGCATTTATACCCTGGGTATGTATACCCATGACAAGAAACTTGAACTTGAAAGTCCAGCACACAGTGAGAGATTCAAAGAGCTGAACCTGTCCATTTGCTCCACCGCCGGACCCTGCCTGGAGCCAAGCAGCAGGGTCGGCCTCGCTGGGAATCCCCAGCAACCCAGTGGCAAATTGGTCCTCGGATTTTGTGCTGTGACAGAAGTACTGCAGCACCTAAGGCCCCATTTATTTCATGGCCAATCGTAGGACACAGATATAGCAAGCAGAATAGAAGGCAACATACTTTATTTCATATTATTGTGGGTCTGTTTAATGTTTCAAAGTGTGGTTTTAATTAACTTCATTTTGTTTCTTTTTAAAAATGTAATAATTTATTATTTTAAGATATCTTTATTAGTCATATGTACATCGAAGCACACAGTGAAATGCATCTTCTTTGCGTGTCGCCACGCTTCCGGCGCCAACATAGCATGCCCACAACTTCCTAACCCGTACGTCTTTGGAATGTGGGAGGAAAGCGGAGCACCCGGAGGAGACCCACGCAGACACGGGGAGAATGTACAAACTCCTTGCAGACAGCGGCTGGAATTGAACCCGGGTCGCTGGTGCTGCGGTAGTGTTAAGCTAACCACTACACCACCGTGCCTGCCCTCAGATATCTTTGTTCATCCCATGTACATCGAAGCACACAGTGAAATGCATCTTTTGTGTAGAGTGTTCTGGGGGCAGCCCACAAGCGTCGCCACACTTCTGGCGCCAACATAGCATGCCCACAGCTTCCTAACCTGTATGTCTTTGGAATGTGGGAGGAAACTGGAGCACCCAGAGGAAACCCATGCAGTCACGGGGAAAATGTACAAACTCCTTACAGGCAGCAGCTGGAATTGAACCCAGATCTCTGGCGCTGTAATAGCGTAACACTAACCACTACACTACCGTGCCTCTACTACTGTGCCTTCAACATTGATAGTTTTTAAATGTCTCTGGTTGTCATTCAAAAATGATTAAAAGTCGCAGAGACTTTTACAGCCATCAAAGGATGTCAAGGATGTTTCGGGGGCTGGTTCTCCTGACTTTGCTCCTCTCCCCCTCACAGTCAGTCTCTGTCCGGTCATTGCTGCTGGACTCCATAATGGGGGAAGACCAACAAAATTGGCCGTCCATGCCTGGCGCAGTGGAGCAGGCAGGGGGAGTTCACAGGCACCAATTCCAGAGAAAGGACCAGACCAGTACAATCTGGATATACCTTGAGGATATGTCTGGTGGTTTATGGGTTTGTATTAGATTTTGGATGAGTGGTTGGATTTATTTTACTTCAGCTTTCTTATTGTCTTACAACATAGAACGAGGCCAGTCAGCCCACTGAGTCTACGCCGGCCCTCAAAGCAATCCCATCAGTCCCATTCCCCTTTTTTTTCTCTGCAACCCACACTCTCACATGCCCATCAAATCCACCCTGATTCTCTTACCACCCACACATAGCAGGGGCAACGTACAGTGACCAATTAACCTAGCAAGCAGCACAGCTTTGGGATGTGGAGGAAACCAGAGCATCCGGAGGAAACCCACACAGTCACAGGGAGAACGTGCAAACTCTCCCATAGACAGCACCAGAGATCAGGTTCAAACCCAGGTCTCTGGAGCTCTGAGGCAGCAGCTCTACTAACGATGCTGTTGTAGATGTAAATTTTTAAACTCTTGATGAATTTGAAAATGAGCTTTATAGTTATTCTTGGCAACATCTCAGAATATGGCTTGACTAATTTAAAGTGTTTTTGTGCAATTGGGTGGGAAATGTGAATGGCTTTTGAGCATTTATCAGAAGGATTTTGGTAGTACTTTAATTAGGTTGACAGCTGAACATTTATTTTGGGGTTTGGAAGTTTATTTTGGTAGTTTTGGAGGTATATTTTTCATATCTTTGAAGGCCTATTGTGTTAATGGTATTATGATGAGTTTCCATGTATCCAAATTAATGTAATGATGTAAATCTCGATAGATGTCTTTTGGTAACATAGGATAGTTCTTTTGATCAGTTTTAGAGTGTATTTACGTGAGTTTGCTCATCTTGAGATATTTCAGAAGTTATTTTGATTAGTTTAATGATGTATGTAACATCTTGAGTATAGCTTTTTGTCAGTGGTGGTGGATTTTGGTAACTCATAATTTATATTTTGACAAGCTTGATGGTTTTGTGTCTTGAGATTTCCAGCATCTGCAGACCTTTAGTTCTGTAGGATTTTTATTTGTTAGTTTGATGATCAATTCTAGGGTTTAACTAAGTCTGAAAACACATTTTGATAAGATTGATGGTTTATTTTCTGAGTTGAGGTTATAATGTGATGGCTTGTAAATTTTGCTGAATATGGGATTAATTTACAAATACATTTTTATGAACTAATTTCTGAATATCATTCTGCATTGCAACATTTCAAACGAATGAGATGACAATTGGCTGCATTCATGTGCCAGAGAGAAGTGGTTCTCGCCCTTTTTATTATTTGTTCATGGAGTGTAGTCAAAGCCAAAGTTTATTGTCCAAACCAAGTGACTCAAAAGGCCATTTAAAAGGGCATATTGGTGGAACTGGAGTTACTTAAAGTCCAAAACTGTAGGGAAGGGCAGATTTCCTTACCCGAACGACATTAATGAAGCAGATGAATTCTTCTGACAATCCAGGAATAATACCAACTTTTTATTCTGGATTTTTACAAGTATTCTTCTTTTATCCAAGTACCTACTGGTTGGAGATTGTGATGGTATACATTAGATAATGCAGTCTGTTGAAAATGTCATCTTGGAGCTTTCAGAAGATCTCTTGCTCATTCTAGGGATGAGAACTCAAGGGAAAACTCATCCCTTTGGATATGGATGACTTTTGAAATCTCTTTGTGAAGGTGTGAGTTAGATGCTTATGGTGATCCACATTCTGGGAGGTAACAAGTTGCACTGAGTCCTTGTTGGATAATGGCACTGGGAATGAGATCACATTGCATTTTCATCCCTACTATGTCTCCAGCCATCTGAGCTTGTCATTATCTTCATGTGAATGCATTGCTCATTCACTTTTATCAGGACCTCAGTCACTTTGGGGTCAATGATGATGGTGTATCACACACATTAAAAGAACCGTGCATATCAGAGGGTGTGGGTGAATGCACTGGTGAGCTATCCCTGACTCCAAACATCCCAAAACTGACTGATAGATTTGATAGTATTATTATGTTTAAAAATATATTCTGTTGAACTTTGAAGTATCTGAAGGTGTATTTCTAACCAGTTTTAGTTTTGGGGGTTTGAAACAGCAATTTGATTAGATTCTTGTGACATTTCGACAAATATGACAATGCATTTCTAACGAATTGTGGGTGTTCTGACTGAATGTTGCTGAGTGATTCTGCTGCGCAGTCACCAACTGAACCATTCCGATATCAAACACTTCGTGCATGTCAGGGGCGGTCATCTTGGTGGCTGAAACCACCCTGGAGCTGAATAGCAAGGCATTGTTGTGTCACCAGGATCTCGACCAATGGAACAGAGGCACATGGGTGGGGCTGGAACAAGTCCCAGCTCATGAACCTCACCTTGAAGGTAAAGCCACACCCCCAGCTTTGTTGTTAAGGCTTTTCAATGCTTCCGAAGGACTCTAATATTCAGAAACACTTAAAAACTTCTAAAAAAAAATTAAATAAATAGTAAAAAAAAATTTAAAATCACATGAAAACACATGAACATATTTAAATGATCAAAAGCATCACCTCAGGTGCAAATAATTTACCTTATTCTCGCCTTTTTTATTTCCCTAAACTGTCTTGGAATCCAAGTGCAGATTCCCCCGTGTAAGTTCTGGGGAATCTTCCCAAGCTTCTGCTCCAACCTTGGGCTCTCTTCAGAAATGAGCAGCAGATTACAGCTGCGAAGTTGCCAGTGAAGCTCAGCCAGCAAGTTGGGGACTTCTGAATTCATGTAGGGATCCCAACCTCACCAGTGCTTAATGAGGGTAAATGTCAATAGCTGTCAGCAAAACTCAGTTGGCTCTGAACGTGATTTAATGCAACTGAGGTTGGATTTCTAGTTAGCTGCTAATGGATTTGAAATCTTGCTTTCAGGAGTTTGAAATCTCATGATGGGGCTTGAGTGTATTTTTGGTGTGTGATGGTGTACTTTGTTTGGCCTAAGAATAAGGTTTTGATCAGTTTGGAAATGTACTTGATTAATTATCAGGTATACACTTATGAGATTGGGAGTCTTTTAAGACTCACAATTCTGTATTGTCTCAATATGTCAATTTTTACAAATTCCAGAGCACACTTAGAGTGAGTCTGAGAGTGTGTTTTGAAGTGTTGGACACAGTGCTTTGAGATAGTGAGCACACATTGTACATATGTTGTGGCTCGTTAAGTATGCCCTGAGTGTTTTTGATCTGGTTGAAGGACCTCTTAATGAGTTTGTTATTGTACTCTGCTCAGCTTTAAGAGTGTGTTGAATTTGGACAAACATTTTGAATTTGTACCACATAAAGGTAGCCTGCACTTTTAAAAACTAGTCTGCACCCTTTGAAGGAAAAGTGCATTGCATCAGGGTGTGCAATTCATACTTGAACTCACTCTGGCATACAGAGAGATATAATAGCGATACAACTTGGGAGGAAGTAGTCTCCAAAGCTTTGTAACTTTGTATTAGACACAGTGGCAGAGGAAGTGGAGAGGAGAAGTGTGCTGCCCATGGTGAACCGAGGAGGTACTCCAGATAAACTCCCAGAAGGCAGTGGGGCCTGGTAGCTGAGGGGTCAGTGGCTGGAGTCAAGCTTCGAGGATACACTGTCTTCTCCCTGCACCATCTCCCATTGAATTCTATCAATTAGGACTTACAATCAACGTTCTTGTCTTCACCTCACTGTCACACCTATAGTCCACACCTTGCCCACACAGTCAATTATTCAAATAAGGCAAGGCACATTATCCAAACACCAGAGGCTGGCCATAGCGGGAAGAGGCAACACCCCAAAAACTGGCTCAGGAACACACTATTTAGGACTGACAAAGAGTCAAAAGGTGTGGGTGAGAGCTGGTGAAGTTGGAGTGCAGGTTGCAGATTAAAGGGTCAGGTCCTCTGAGGATTGGGGAAGCAGCGGATGGAGATACCTAAGCCTCAGAGATGATGGGGGATGGATGAAGTTATTGAAATTGAGATGAGGGCTGATCAAGGGCTCAGGGGTAAGGGGAGACAGAGGGATGAAAATTAAGAAGCTTTCTCATTGGGGGGGAGAGGGCCATGGTTCAGTCCAATGTTGTACTGGGAAGACAATGTCCAACAATTGGCCATTCCAAGTGCACAAGGAGCATTGCCTAAGGAATGGGCTCATCCCATGCATCACGGAAATGGCTGATGGAATTTGCAAAATGGGCAGAAGTGACTCGATGCTAGTCATTATTTAATTCCATCCCAGAAAAAAAGTGATTTTTAATCTCCTAATGTTGGAAAAAATAACAAAGGGCTAGTTTGAACTGGTTTTTCAGTTAATTAATGGTAAGTAAGTAAGCACTGACCTATTATACTCCAACAGCTGCAAGGAACTAATAAATCCAGGTGTTTGTCTAACTCATCTGTTTATTAAATGTTTCCTTTTTGAAAATAAAGACATGAAAAGACTAGATAACATTTTGAAAACTATTTTTGTTATAACTTACAAATGTGCTTTCATAAAGTCATTTCAGACTCCCCAAGTAATCATTCATTTACTGTAAATCATACATTGCCATCTTCCTTTTTTAAACATTGGCTTATTATAATTAAACTAGCATGTTTATATCTAAACATTGTCCTTCTACAACAGGCGAGGTTCGATCAGTTTGTTTGCAATGACTTCTCATCTTCTTCGGAATGGCAATGGTTCTGGTTCTGAGTTTGCTTAGTTGTCTGTCTTGTTCTTTCTGAGTCTCCCACTCTGTATATAGCACTATTCTCCACTCAAGGAGTTGATGGAGACTTAACTAATAAACACATGCAGCACTTATGTGTGAACCTAGATCCATTTTACAGAACGATCTGGAGAATTTGTTGACTTCTCAATTACCTTTAATTGATACCATCCATACTTACATTCCATTTTCTGGGACAGAAGAGCAAGCTTCTTTATGCACAATTATTGCAGTATCCAGTGCATCCTGTTTAAGCTTATAGTGGGGAGAACAAGGCTGGCTGGTCAGAAGAGCATTAGAATAGTCAAGTCTACAGGTAACAAAGACAAGTTTCAGCAGCAAATAAGCTGAGGCAGGAGTAGAACAGGGAAGGTGGAAATGGGCAGTCTTAGAGCTGAGAATGATATGTGCTCTGAAGTTCACCTTGGGTCAAATGCAACACCATAGAGCAGTTTTGTATAATTTACAGGATGGTGGGATGGAGATGGTAACATGGACAAAGGCTTTGTCCTTTCTGATATTCAGTTGGAGTAAGTTTCTGCTCATACAGTACTTAGTGTTGGTCAAACTGCCTGACAGCTGTTTTGCAGAACACATGCGCCCTGTCTGCATTGGGCATCTTGAGCTTCCGGTTGTATGTCATTTCAACTCTGCTTCCCATTCCCACACCGACCCGTCTGCCCTTGGCCTTCTCCACTGCCACAGTCGGGCCAAACTCATACCAGAAGAACAGCACCTCAAATTCACTTGGGAAGCTTACAACCCAATGGTGTGAACATTGAATTCTCCAATTTCAGGTAACCCACTCCTGCTGTATCCCCTTCCCACTCCCGCTGGTCCACCCAGGATCTCAATCCTCCTCTTCACCTTTTCCATCCCCACCCTCCCTCTTACCAAGACTCATTACCCTCCCTACCTGGTTCCATCTGCCCATCATCCCTCTCTCATCTGGTTCCACTGATCACTTACTAGCCTCTGTCTCACCCCTTCCTCTTACATCTAAGTACTGGCTGTCTCCCCTCCACTTTCTCAGATCTGATGCCGGGTCCCGACCCGAAACTTTTGCCTCCACAGGTGCTGCTTCACTCGCTGAGGTCCTTAAGAACTTCCTCCAAAATGTCAGGGCAGGAATCTTTAAAGATTTCATTGCATTTGCATCATTTTTTTTCCAACTGTGATTTCAGAGTATCCACGTGGATGCTGAATACATCCTTCCAATTCATTAATTTTGCTGATTGTATTTTTTGCAGTAACTTTATCCACACTGGCACAACTTGCTGGCTTGTTGTTGATCTTCATTCTGACTTTAAAATCTTGTTGCTTTGCATCATTGCCACTTGTAGCGTAAATACTGCACTAACTAAATTCCTCATGGTCTGTATTAGTTTCGGCATAATGCAGACTTCCCCTTTGCATTTCCTTGCTTGACAATTTTGTTCTCTGTGGAGAATTTGTATTGGAAGCATTGCTCTTATTCATTGCTCTGTCTTTGGATTTGCACCCTGCTACTAGCTTGTGTATGCTTTGACTCCTTCAAGAAATACGTACATGGAGAATGGAGAGTTCACACCTCTTACACCTACGTGGTGCTGACCCTGTTTTTGGAATGCAGCTTTTGCCATTGCTCTTTGACCATTGGCTGCCACGATGTCTTTGCTTGGCAATGGCCAAAATTCTTTGGGATTTTTCAGTGTCATGTCCATCGAGGTTTGCAATGTTGTGAGCCAGGTTCAAATGCGATGGCTCTTCAGGGTTTACAACTTAAGACTACATCCATTCATCACTTTGTCCACACATGCATCTATCCTGCAGCTCACGGTTTAAAAATGCCCCAGAGTTATAATGTCTTGATCGGTCTTTCATTCATTGTTTTTAGGGCTTTCTTCTTCCCAGGCTAAGTCTGGAGATGGCAGCTGTCTCAAATGGCAGTGGGTTAAACTTACAACTTCTGTTCTACCTCTATGAAAGGAACGTCTTTGGCTTTTTATGGTGCTACTGGATTAGTAAGTGTGTGATATGTTTCAGAGCCAATCCCTATCATTAAAGTCATTCTCTTTCACTCTCCTTGAGCAGTAGACAATGCTTGCATTTTCTCCAAGTGACCTTTTAATCCAAGAATATTGTTAGCAATAAAAATCAAGCACCCTTTCCATGGAGACTATGAATGACTTACATACTCCAATCCACACCCCTAGGCTGCCATTTTGTTCCATCACCCATTTAAATACTGACACTGCTGTACTCAAGTTTCCTGTATGTTTAATTCCCTTTATTATAAGTGTTTTCCTCTGCACTGCAGACTAACCCTGCCAGTCTTTTTGTTTGTAGAGATTGACTCTGCCTTCACGTTTATTATCTCTTTCTTTGGTCCAACTCGTCACTGCCCACACAGATGGAGCAATTTGCTATACGTTCTATCATTGCACTGTGACCATGGAGTCCTTGGGTTCCCGTGATGAGTGATGCTCTAACAGTGCTGTGAGAAATCTTTTTTTAACCACTTGTTTTTTTATCTTGAATGTTGATTTATGTCAATAGTTGGGACCATCCTCACCACCAAACTTAGTGTATTTGAAGGTGGTCTATAAGCCAGTCTTATAGCACTGGCAACTGCTAAACTGGAATTAATATCTAACAAACACTAGGAACTTCAAAATAAAGGTGGTTTTGCAGACTAATAACAACAAACACAAATACTTATGTCACTCATTTGGTGACATTTTTAACTTTACATACCCTCATGACTTATGTGCTTTTACACACAAATGAACCATAGCATTTACATATTTATTTTCCATCCAGAGTCTTCTTTGCTTCAGCTTTACAAAATTCCCAGCTTCAACAATGCACGTGGAGCTGATTGTGTACTAACTAATTGCATGTGATGCATTGACATCGGCTCTAAAGAACATATTGATCATTTTTATCAGCTTTTGCTTATTCAAATCCACAGTGAGACTTTTGGCTATGGTAGGATTTTGTAGCAAGCGGTTCCAACTTTGTAGATCTTCTCTGGAACCCATTGAAACTTTTCCTCCCTCAACCGATCCAGATTTCTTAAGGACTGTTTTAGCAGCACAGTATCGAAGCATGAACTTGCCCATACCTCTTGTTGCTCACAGAGAATGGCAATTTTATTTCTCATTCAAACTCATTGACACCTAAAGTGCGCAGTTCGATACCTCATTGTTAATTGCAGAGATATGCCTGATTTTCTGATGGTAATAAATTTCCTTTTACGGACTTACAAAATAATAACCCTTCCTTTTTGGGTTTGCCGAAAGATTGTTGACAAACACGTGAATAGCTATTTGTGCATATGTGATGAATAGGCTCAGTCTCTACAGGGTGGTACTGATTGAAATGTGCCATCTAATTCCTGACTGCAGGGATAGTCAGCTGCCCACATTATGAAGTAAAGGTCACTAATCACAAACTGCATCACTCTTCAGTGGTGTGTACGTGTGTTTACTCTGTCTACAAATCACATATTAACTTGTTTCCTTATAGTGGTTCAGGCCCCCACTCCATATTTGCAGTATCTTTGTTTTTTGTTTGTTAGAACTATTCATATTTATCTGAAAAGAGGACAGGAGTTTGGTTCCAGATCTGGCTCATTCCATGGTAATTCCAACTGAACTTCCACTCATCAGGTTTCAGATCCTTCCCTGAAGTTATGGGACTCCAGATCACACTTGCAATCTCAGCCTCTTGCTTTTCTCAGCATCAACTTGGTAATGGCTCAGAGCTAGCTTGATCCATATTTCCACTTAATCCTTTGCCCCACCACAATTTGACCAAAAACACGCATCTTCCTTTCAGGTGTCAATGATTGCAGTCTTCTACAGCTCTTCAGTACCCAATCCCATTTTCCTCTGAACCCATTCCCTTTCAAACAATCAGCTCTCAGCGAACATCTCTGTTTCGTCCTGTTGGTCCTCACCTCCTCGTATCTCAGGTTTGAGGGGGTGCTGAGCTCTTGTTCTGTTGTCTTTGCCTCTGCACCCATTTCTTTGGACCAGAGTTTTCCATCCCACAGAGGGGACTGTTTATCTGTCTTCAGGGTTTTTATTCTGCATGGATTCCTCCTTCTGACTTCTTAACCTCCTCAAGGTCTTTTGAGTGGGAACCACTGGTACAAATTTGGATCTCAATTTCTTTATCTTCCTCACTTACTTTAACCTGCCACTCCCTGAGCTCGATCTGGAGGGCCTCCTGCCCCACTGATGCAACATATGTCTCCTCTCCTCTTCCACCAAGACTTTTAGAGCAGCAGCTGAAAACTTTGATGCTTGCTATATTCTAACGGTCTGTCTTTGATGCTCATTGCAAACCTTGACTGATGTCAACATCTATTCCAATCACAATACACACCTCCCCTTTAAGGGATATACATTGTCTTCAAATGAGTTTAGGCATTAAATATTTTGCGTGTCCACTGTGTGCAGCCTATGATAAAGCAGACGGCACAATGTTTATTCTACTCACTGGCCACCATTTAGTTGTGAAAAATAATCATTGTCCCCTTCTCAGAGCCTAGCCAATTTAACCCATCTGACATCTGGCCATAGTCGTGTTGTTCTTCCTGAGGTCTGGCATGTACGCAGGGTTGCATCGTTTCCCATATTACAATAGTGACCACACTTCAAAGGTATTTTGTTGGAAGTTAAGTGCTTGGGATGTCCTGAGCTTGTGTAAGGTACTGTAAAAAGCAAGTCCTTTTCGTTCGTTGCCACCCCGATGCTCTGCCACAAACATCTTTGTCCAATGGTATGCAAACAAAATAACCAACTAGGGTTATTCCAGAACTGTAATTAGAAGTGACTTCCCCATTTTTCCTCATTGAGAAGTTGGGTTGAGCTACTTTAAACCAAAATTAAGACCTTTTAGAAATTTGGGTCATCAGGTCACAAAATGCCAGAAATGCGTGGATACAACTATGAATTGACAGTGTTTAGCCTGCATTGTGAATTAGATTAAGGAAATACCCTTTGATTTTGCACATAAAATTCCCATCACAGAACATGGCTTCAATTATGGGCTCAGAAAATGGGGTTTTTTGATCTTGTCTTTTGGTTCATAAAAATTCGTAGCATCAATGATTTGTTAGGATTTCCTCCAGCCTTTTTGTATGTCCAGATTGATATTTAAAATGAAATATTGTATTATGGTTTGAAAGAAGTAAAATTATGTTTTTGAAATCTTTTTCTAGGGATGGGCGGATGAAATTTTGGCATCTTCAAAGATGACCATGGAGCTTTTAAGTTTAATCCTTGGGCTGAAGTGTTCATCCCCAAAGTAAACAGACATTATATTTTTTTTTGCCACCAAATAGTTCATCAGATTCTAACATCTTTTACCCTGCACTTAAATAATTGTATTGTCTACACAGAGGTTGATGTCATTAATGCTTGTCGGAATCTGAGTTATTTGAAAACAGTCTTTTTCTCAAAAGCAAACCACATCACTATGATTGTTCTTGTATCTAAATGTCTGTGAAGCCAAGCCCTGCATTTAACTCATCCCTGACACTGGTGGTCTCTCAAGGAACTGGTGTTTAGAAAGCCACATCCTTCTGAAATTCTTTGCCTGCTGAGCAGACCCCTCCAGGATAAGAACTTTTTTTTCACAGTGAACTTATTTTATAATAAGTGCCAATCGCTGCTGTTGTAACTTTGTATTAATGAATGAATTAAAGGGTTCCACCCACTCCTGTTAATGGCCCCGGTTTTCAAACAATCACCATATGTCGAAACCAAAGCTCTTGGCAAATTTCTTCTTTGTGTTCCATTAAAGGCAGAAGATGTTGAAATAAAACATTATTAATGGAAACAATTTCAGTGATTAAGAACAGATTACCAGTACTATCATCTCGAGCAGATGGTTCTTTCTGCCAGGGCTCCCTGTCAGGTGTCCCACACACTATAATGCTAAGAGACAATCATCTACCAACCTCTTCTTGTTGTAATACTCTATGACATCTACTAAGTGATAACGGACACTTTACGTCTATAGAATTTATATGGACAAGAATATGCCAATGGACCAACAGTGTGAATGGTACATGCATGACTGGTAGGGACAATTCTGGTCAACTGTCAGAGTCAGGGTTCCCTGAGTCTCCCAATGTTCCTTTAAGGTTGGGCATTTTTTTTACATAGGAAGGAGCATTCCTATGAAAAGACAGGGCAAAACAGATGAGTAAAGAAGATGAACTAAATAATGCTAGAAAATAAAATTAAATGACTCCAAAAGCTCACTGGCAGAGTTTTCTTACTTGCATGTTTTCCCCAGTATGTACTAATGAATCTTTTCTGTTTCCATGTGTTAAGGGAATGGCTGTATTATTTCAGTATTCTCTGCCATGAATACTAAAGAATGTTTTTTGTCCAACTTTTGTGCCAGTGGGAGTGTTTCATATCGCAGTAATACAGCATTATTACAATTTTGACAACAGAGAGCAGTATATCCATCACATGAGTATCCGTAATATCATTACAATTTGTGTTTATATATTGCCTTTAATGTAGCAAAATGCATCATGACACTTCAAGGGAAGATGCTATATTGTCAACCATTGTACTGAGCCACCACAGATAATATTAAGGCAGATGGCACAAAGCTGAGCTGTGATGGTAGATTTTAACTAACATCCTGGGAGTAAAGAGAGATAGAGAGGTGGACTAGTTTAGGAAGCAAAGTCCAGCCAACTTTGGGTGGAGTTGCCACAGAAGTCAGGAAGCTCAGGAGGCCAGAACATTGTATCATCTCATCCAGCAGCACAACAACAACTTTTTAATGTTCAAGCAGATAATTACATCAGGAGTGGAACAGTATATGGCTATGATAGTTCCATTAAGTTTGTGGCTCAGGCAGTGAACTGATGGTGTTTCATTGTCTTTTTCACCAAAACTGCATACTGGAAAAATTATCTTCCATTTCTGCACCATTTGTCTGTCATGGGCCATACATTTTTTATCTGGAGGTGTCCATAGCTTATGTGGAAGATCAAATCTAGACTTTATGGCTTGGGCATTTCAGTCGATGTTTGTGATTTCTTGGGAGTTTTGTTCAGCTGTCTGAACTTTCTCAGGGTTGAAACTGATTTTCTGGTTCGTAGGAGGGATTCCACTGAAGTTCTGAGATTTGTGGTGGGGGGGGGGGGGAAGCGGTGGGGACTGCTTAAACTGTAATGGAATCAGGAACATTGGCCATCAGACACTTCATCACAGTCAGGTTCTCAAGTGCAGTTGGCAACACTTCCACCATGGAAAGGATGGCAGCCAAGCCCTTTGCCAAGTTACACTTTGGCATTAATGGTCTTTCCAGCACACTTCCCAAAGTTTCATTATATGCTCGCATTTTCTGTAAAAGCTATGCATGAAATGTGTAAATTCTCTGCCTCTCTTTCCTCCTTTATGACACTTATTAAAGCCTACATCCAAGCTTAATCATATTGGAGCCCTATCTCCTTACGTGATTTTGCTTGATTACACTCCTGTGAAATGCCTTGTGATGTTTTGTTCTGCAATGCAAATGCAATCTTTGGTTGGCCCAATGTATTGTCTCCATTTCCAGTTGACAAGGACGAGGACCCCAAGCCTCTGAGTCCAGTTTTCAATAGTAGGATTCATTTAAAGTGTGAGAAATCTTTGGAGTCATTGAAGGATACACCTGGGAACTTTGAACCCTGTTTGGAGGATTCCACAACCCACATCTGTGGTGCATTAGGGTTAGGGTTAGATCTTAGACAACCTCCTTCACTGTCCACTACACCAATCTTAGTGTCATCTGCAAACTCACTAATGATGCCACCAAATCATTAACTCTCATCCAAATCATTAATGTATACAATAAACAATAGGAGATCCAGCACCAATCCCTGTGGCACATCACTGGTCACAGGCCTCTAATCTGAAAAACAGCCCTGCACTATACCTTCTGCCTCCTACCACCAAGACAATTTTGTATCCAATTGGCTAGCTCACCCTGGATTCCATGTGATCTAACCTTCCAGACCAGCCTACCTTGTTGTGCATCTGCACTGATACTAGTTTCTGCAGCTTGCAGGAAAGATCTTATGTGAAAGGAGCTTCCCATTAATAAGCTACCTATAGATTCCTTGAAGGTTAATCAATCAAAGCCTCAAGTTAGAGAAAATTGCATGCATTGGCATTCACATGGTGTCATCTCTTTATGTACTTCATAAATATGAAATGCAAAACAATCAGAATATTTTGAATGGGACAAACAAATTCCAATTTAATTGTGATCCTTGTAATTTTTTTCATTATTGTTTGAGTCGAAGGATCACATAGCACACAAGGAGACTGTTTGGACCAATGTAGGTCCCCTGAAACTAAAATTAGAAATAAAGGAAACAAAGGCTGAGTTTTCAGCCCACAAGTGGCTGCATGGGAAAGTTGTCACAGGATGGATGTGCATAGGATGAAGGTGTGAACCAGAAAGAAGGGACAGGAGCTGAGAAATAAGGTACAGGGGGATGAGACTTGCTTCGTAGAGACACTATCCACATCACAGGACTGCGAACAGACTCAACTCCTTGACATTGCAGTGGAGCAGTACTTCTGCAGGTCATGGCAGACATCGGCAGCCTCCTAGAGGAAGGTCTGCTGCCTCCCACACCTGGAGGCCACACATTCTCAGTCCCCACTCAACAAAACTCCCCCTGTATCATTCCAGGCCGTTGCCAACAGACCACGCAGATCACTTTATCGGTCACACAGAAATGCAATAGGTGGATCACTCACTGATGACTTAGTTGTCAGGGTGGACAATTATGTAGATTTACAAAAGTACAACAGATATTGGAAATCGGAAATAAAGAAACAAATTGCTGGAAGTGTTCAGCTGACAGACAGCACCTGTAGTAGGAGAGAAAGAGAGTTCATATTTCGGGTCAATTACCTGCCTGTCTCCACAGATGGTGCCTGAGCTGCTGACTAATGGAGATTTGCCTTATAATGTCAATAGTCAAAATGAGAAGACAACGGGATCAGACCCTCTGGCTGGGATACAGCATGCCATTCACCACAGGCACTTGGCAACTTAAGCAGCACCACCCCCGCAGGTACTTCTGTTGCTAGGATGGGTCGGGGTGATTCTTTGCTGCTCACCAGCAGGGCCATCCAGAACGATGGTGGTGTCCTGCACCCTGTCCACCTTGTGGAGAAGGATACAAGGGCTCTTCATTCACTTTTGGATGAGGAGAGTGCGGGTGGGCAGGAGGGAGAATGGGAGGCAGATACGAGTCCCGTAACCAAACCAGCCACTTACTTTGCTGCCCGGATAGCCAGCAATAATCTTAAGAGCCCCAATGCTTGAAATGCTTCCGCTAAAGTGAAAGTTAATAAATAAAATCCTGCAGCGCACTCCCATCACTAACCTGTACCCTACACATTGCACTCCTCTCCCCACTATTGCACTCACCTTTCCCCCTCTTTTCCCACCTCTTGTGGCACTGAACAGTTTTCAAAGGACCTATCTGCTCACTACACAAACATCCAATGCACCCTAGCATGTATTGCATTCAACAACAAGCAAGTGGAAGGATGTGTTGGCCCTCTGGGAACAATAATATTGAAGATTTAGAGGGGGCTTTAATGAATATATGTTGAGTGACATTATAGAATACAGGAAATGTAACAGTGTGTTAAATGACCATCATTGGTGAAGAATATTTACTAAGACTCTTGCTTTCATACACTTTCTGACTGGTGTATTCTGTCTTGCTTCAGCAGAGGTAGAGGCGAATTGCTTAAATTGATGGCTCAGAATCTCTAACCTGAAGCCTTCTGGATTTTGGAGCTTGGTATTCCACCCACATCTGTCCAAGGGTAGGCTCAGTGAGCATGTGGGCTATTGACTGAGGCCCTCCAACAGCTGAGAGATAGGAGTGCTCCAAATGGTGTTCCTATTTGTTACATCTTCTTTCACCCTGGGCAAACTTTACATCAGTCCTATCAGTGGATTGGTGGGTAGTTGAAGTACAGGTCAGTAGCTCACAGTAAGAATATGGATTCTGTATCTTTCATTCTATTTAAAGTGTGAGGATTTTTCCCAAATCCAGGTGCTACCAATCCATCAAGCTTTGCTTTGTATTCCCCATCCTCTCCTACCACAGTCTGAGTGTTTGCATTGGTGCCATGTTGTTTGCCACTCCCCATCCCACAGAAGGAAAGAAATCCCCTGAGGAATCATCCTCATGAATGTCCTGTTGTACATGCTCTGCAAGTGAAGACACTGGAAGGAAGATATGTGATATATTAATGAGAAAGTCATATTGTTGGAGATCTTCAAACTCTGCCTAGTGAAGTCAGCTTATGGGTTAAGTAAGAGATATTTATAATTCTATCACCAAATGGATGGAAGTTTCGTGCCTTTCCACCTCTCATCTTCACTCCAAGGGTTCTCCTCTGTGAGCTGTGAAGTTTGTGGAGGGCAATTCCCAGTCCCACCCTTCTCCCCTGCATTTTACACTCTCGCCTGCGGCAAGGAATACTAACGTAGACCAAGCTGTAGTGCTCTTGGTGAGCGTAATTATGGGACAGGTGCAGCACATGGTGTAACTACTTAGCTAAGTGACAATGAGGAGAAGATGAATTGCATAGCGAGTGAAGAATGCACCTGCTGCATGCTGAGTGAGTGCGAGTCCTGAGGTGATGGAGAATGTTTAACATGGCGGTGTGACTGTAACCACAAGATGCAGAGAAATTATTAATAGGATTCTCTTTCTCTGAGCGCTCTAAGTTATTGGACTTTGGCCTAGTCACAACACCCCTTTGGATAGTCCCCTCAACTACCTCCAAGCATGCCTTCTTGGTGTGAACGATGGGTTCTTCTTCCCTATTTCTGGAGTAGAGTATATTCCTCCCCTTCCCCAATGTGTACAGAATTGTATAAATATTTGCAGAGAAATGCCGGCATTTACATATATAACTGATAACATTTCCCCACCTGGTTCTTTGCAATTTTGGGATTTAGATGTGAACATGTAAGTTCTGAGACAAAAACAGAGAATGCTAGAAAATTTCAGCAAGTCAGGCAGCATCTGTGGAAAGAGAAACAGTCAGCATTTCGGGTTTATCTGAATCATTCACTGTTTCTCTTTCCACAGATGCTGCTAGACTTGCTGAGTTATTTCAGTATTTTCTGTTTTTGTTTTGGATTTCTAGCTCCTGCTGTCTTTTTGAGTTTCACCTAAGTTCTGAGGTTGCACTCAGGATCTTGCCACTGTTCCTCTGTCAGCACTCTGTCCCTGTCCTCTCCTCAATGTCTGGCCAGACGTGGAAAGTTGCAACCATTCTCCTCGACCTCTACATGACTTTCCCTTGCGCTCTGTTCACCAGGCACAGCACCCATTGCACTGTTGGTTTCCAGGCAGCGGATTAGCTGTGAGGACTGAGGTAAATTTTAGTTAATTTAGATTGTTTTAAAAGGACACTTTGAACTTATTTAAATTGTTTAAAGGTGTTTTATATATAGTTTTTCAATGTTCCTGAATGTATTTGAAGGTCAGCAACTCTGTGTATTTAACAATTTTGGCAGCTGGCTAAACTAGGCAGGCAAAAGCTTTCTTCAGATATCTTGTGGAGGGGGGCATACTTTGCTCACCTCCCATTTCCCCCATGTGATTGTCTTATGTCACAGAAACCCCTGCTGAAGTAAGAGCCTCACCACAAGAGATTGAGTTGACTTTGTACCACATGTTCCTGCTTGTGGAGCAGCACTAAGTGACAGGGTAGCTCCCACTGACCACAGACTCTGGTCTTTAATTCTGGGTGTGCCACTCATCCTGAACAGACTTGTTCCTCATCTGTCTCGGCTGATCTTCCTGCTCACCGCACAGTTTAAGGATATAAAAAGTAGAAGTTAAGATTAATAGGCGCTATTGAATTTTCTTCACAGATTCAGACTTGCTCAATTAGTTTCTGGTTTCCCTACATAATTCATAGCCCATCTCCAGTCCTGCACCAAGGCTGATTCTGCTCTAATTCTCGGACCATCCATACCATAGGTTACAAAGCGAAATCCTTCACGTATCAGCTGTTTGCTTTAGACATCATGCTGCTGTGCTTGCACTGTTTCAGCTCTGTTTTTCTTGATCTGTTTACTGCTGTGTTTAAAGTCCCTATGTATCCTCAAAGGTTGAGCAAAGCCTTATCTGCACTGTCATTCTATGCCAGGGAAAAACTGAGACAGATTCGTAGTAACTGAAATTTGTATTCTGATAGGACATGAAGAAGTTTAAATCTGCAGTCTGCTGCTCCAAATCTACCTCCATTTCACTGGTCAATCCAATAAAAGAAGACAGCCAAAGAACTTGCTTCTGGACTAAACAAGTCACTGATATAAGCACACAAATGTCATGGATTAACGTCCCCATTGATTTCCCTCTATCTAAACAAGGTCTATGTCTCCTGTAAATATGTTTCCCCGATTGTTCATATGAGTTTAGTCTTAGGTGTGTGTGGGTGAACACATCACCATATTTTGGCACTAGTGGTTATCTTCAGGCTACTTATTTATTGTGGGGAGAGCACCCTCAGTCACCTTGCATGCAGTGAATGCCTGCAGCAATCTAGCATGTTATGTGGAATAGTATGGATATAGGTTTGGAAATCTTTCCAACTGTAATGACAAGTAAGTTGTTCACTCAAAGCATTAGCCGATACCTTTTTGTGTTGCCTATGATCTCTTTAATGCTTTCTCAGCAAGAGTAAGCACAACTCATGTATATCATGTCGCTTTTAAAACTGGAAATGCATTTCATTCCTTGACAGCTTGATTAAATGGTCTGAATTTCCATTCTAGTAGTTCTTTTGATTGCCACAGGTCAGAATGAGCAGCAGGGAGAGAGCTATACGTGGCACGTTTACTGTTGAGTTCACCTGTTACAGAGCACACTACAAATTAGTGCCAAATCTGAGGTCAATTTCACTCAGTTCTGGGCTTATGTTCAACATTAGCTTGATTGAGACAGGGCAGGCACGTTTCATGTATGGCCCATTGCAGTTCGCAGAAGGGAACCTTTTATCTCTATTGTCTGGGCTGAACTCCAAAGCAGATCCTGGAGCTGTAGGACAATGTTCTGACAGATTGTGCCACTCAGACCACCTGTATGCTTTATACAGTCTGTACATATACAGATATAATAATACCCGGTTCAGATGCTGAATGACTAATGTGACTTACTGGCACGGACAATGAGTTCAAGTTCTCACGTATCATTAACTGTGCACAAACTTTGACATGCCATAGCACATTCTGTTACTTAAGTATCTGCTAAACAAACAGAACCAAATTAAGTACAAGACCTGTCTTTTTGTAAAGTGGAGCCTCTAATAAATCTCAGAAGAGTGTTGTGTTTCTACTTGTTGAGAAATCAAGGAAAGCTGGTATTTATATGAATTACAGAGATAAGCAGATGCTTACAGATGTTGTACAGGTGTGGAAGATCTGTGACCAGGTGTTTAATTCTCTTTATACATACATATTTATAAATATATCTGCACATTTCACTGCAATAATGTATATATTCTGGAGCAGAGGAATCGTTATTTGGCTACATCTGATACTGTATCCAAGACAAAGTGTTTGACTAAGCTTAATTACTGGAGAATCTCTTTACCAACAGGCTCTGTGTATAGTCAAGACAGATTAAATATGTCAGTCCTGATCACATCATGCTTTCTGTAGATGATGAAAGGATTTAATCGGGTAGACGGTACGAAACATTTCCTTTGGTGGAGTATTCCAAACTGGACTGGGGTGTGGGAGCTGGAGAAAGGAACAAAATTACGTCCTAAATGCTATTGAGCATTGTTCAATTGAAAACTTCAAAACAGATGTAGATGTATTTTTTCAAAATGCTGGGAACACTCAACAGGTCAGGCAGGATCTGTGGAGAGGGAAACAGAGTTAGTGTTTCAGGTCACTGACCATTAGGAAGTTCAATGACCTGCAGCGTTAACTCTTCTCTCTCCACAGATGGACGAAACACCGTGTTGGACTAATGTCACACTGCGTTCTGCAGCAAGAGTGCTGATTCATTTTAATTACGAACAAAAACACCTGCCTTGCTGTAGCACCCGCATGCCTTAAATGAATAAACATAATACTGAAATACTGTCCAGTACAGCAGCAAATTCCAAGTGGACCCCGAGTGATTTCACTGACTTCTCTTATTATATACGTTTTGACACAGCACTCACAGCACACAGTCAGCCCATTCTGCCTCAGTGGTCTGTGAGGGTTAGAGAGTCATAGAGGGATACAGCATGGAAACAGGCCCTTCGTCCCACTGAGTCCATGCCAACCATCAACTGCCCATTTACACTAATCTTACATTAATCCCATTTCTTTATTCTTCCTACTTTCCCAATTAAATTACTAGTTTAATTAGTTTGGCACAACATTGTGGGCCGAAGGGCCTGTTCCTGTCTGTACTGTTCTATATTCTATGTTCTAACTCACTCAGATTCTACACTGTACACCCTCGGCAATGTACAGTGGCCAATTAACCTACCAACCTGTACGTCTTTGAGATACTGGAGGAAACCAGAGGACCGGGAGGTAACACGCACAGTCACAGGGAGAACCTGCGAACGGCATACAGGGCAACACCAGAGGTCAGGATTGAACCTGGGTCTCTGATGCTGTGAGGTAGCGGCTCTACTGGCTGTGCCACATGCCCCCCTTAAAGGTGATTATGTTTCATTCCAGCATCCTCCACCTTACTTAACCTGAACCCAAAAGCCAGACTTTCTTACCCATTCTCCCTTATACACTCATCTAGTTTTTTCTTGAATAGATTTGTACTATTTGCCTCGACTGCTCCTTCTGGTGGCTAAAGAAATTCCAGTTGGATTTATCAGTGACTGTCTTGTTAGGTTGGACAAGTGGAAACTCCTTTACACCTCCCATATCAAACCCTCACATAAATGTAGAAGCCTTAGTTAGCTCACACATCAGCCTTCCCAGTTCCAGAGAAAATTAACTTCAGAGGCAGAATAAAACACACGGATGAGACTAATGCCACCACAATCAGGTCAGGGATGAATTTCCAACCAAATCTCTAATAATAATGTTTTAGAGCTGCGAGAATCTTTGGACTTCGCTATGCCAGACGGACGTTTAGCTGATTACTACATCAGTAGACTTTTTGGGTACGAATGGAATCAAGGGACATGGGGATCAGATAGGAAAATGAATGACTCACAGGGTAAGCCTTGATCTCAAGGGGCTGTATGGTCCACTCCTGCTGCTGTTTCTTACATCCTTACAGGACATTCAACCTTGTACTGCAATGATCTATCAGCAAGCACTTATGCCCAAATATCTGGGGAGGGACTTGTATCAGTGGCCTCGGAGCAAAAGATAAATATCCTACTGTTGACATGGGAAGGGGCAGGAAGCACTGTAGTGGGTTTTCAGTTTAGCAGCAGGGTTTTAGCTGCAGTGATATGGAAATACTGAAGGTGAAAATAAGTGGATGTGGTTCTGCCAACAGTATCAGTCTCAATCTATATCATAAAGCACACAGAAGCCTTCCATAATGGTCAATGCTCCACATAAAGTTTTTGGTATAATCACAATCTTTCAAAACAACAGATAAACTGTAGGAATACAGTCAGGCTTTTAAAAATAAGCCACAAAGTGAAATTTCCTCTATGAGCAGGAGATTTATAAGTTTTGGACTCAGCACTGCCCTGTTTTTTTTGGTATCTAATCCAGTCTTGATCGATGCTTTCTATGTAAGCTTTGAATGATAATTGCTTATTATATTCCTGCTACATGTTGTGTGGTGTGAATTTTCTTTTAAGGAACATCTGGGGTACATGCATTTGCCAGTTGGAGTTGAGGACTGAACAACAACTCTGGAAGCAATGCTAAATACAGAATTGGTGATTGATGCGGGAGGGGGGTGGTGGCGGGGTTGACAGAGTAACTTTGTAAGGAAGTTTGAGAGGTGAAGCAGCTAAATAGAGGGGGAGGCAGAGAATCGGGCCAGGAGGAAAAGTGGCAAGATGTGACAGCAAGTTAAAGGACTCAGGAAGAAATGTGGCAAGCTTGAAAGTGGTGGGTTGGCTTATGTGGGAGGTGTTAGGGTACTATCATCATGGTGTAAAGATCTTTTGATACGGCAATGTGCAACTTCCATGAGGACAACGAAAATAACCTTGAGAGAAATAACCCAACACAGGTAACTAGGTATCTTTCAGATTACATGTGGTACAGTATATTTGATATATTTAAAGCTATAATGTAATTACTACAGTTTTTGGTTGCTTCTAATTAATGAGGTTTTAGACAAATGACTGAAGGCAAATCTTTACGGTGGTGTGAACATATTTATTGGTGTACAGTTTGCAGTCAAATTAGAGAAAGGGGGTTAAAGATCCAAGGTCAAAGATCACAGGCATTCTTTTGTATTTACTTCACAGATGACAGAAATTCCCAAATATTTTACATGTGTACTTCTTTAACTGTAAACTCTGCACGTAACATGCCTAAATGGTCATTTCTTTTCTTAAAAACAAATACAAAATGTCTGCACCATCATTAACTGGGAACTCATTCTATCATTTGAAGGTGGTGTAATTAGCGAACCATATAATCACATGATGGTTATAGTCAGTGACAAAAAAGTCCCTGTGTTGTTTATCCTGTTTCTTTGTGCATTTGGAGTGCTGCAAAACAACAGTCTGTCTTATCAGCTGCTATATATGAAATGATGTTCCCTCCTTAGGCTAGAATATTAAAGTAGGCACGAGTGCAGTCATATTACAGATTGAGTTATTCACTCATCATTATGGGACCCCACACCAGTTTTAACTAGTGGCAATGTGGTCACGTCACCAGTTTTAGAATAAAGTGGCAACAATTGAACTTTACTTGTACTTGTTAGATAGAGGTGTTTACTAAGAGTCAGCTATAGTTCAGTTGGTAGTGCTCTTACCACTGACTTGGACAGTCATGGGTTCCAGTACGCCCCGAAGTCTGAGCACAAACATCTGGGCAGCTGTGACAATTTGCTGCAGTGTTGAAGGTCTTTTAGATGAGGCATAAAATGAAGGTCTTGTCTTTCCTTGTCTGAGGCTCACCATCTATCAGGTGAACTTGAAAGATTCCTCAGCACTATTACTTGACAACAGCAAAATTATTTATTTCCAGCCCAACACTATGTCTCTCCTCCAGCTCAGCTCACTCTGGCCAGAGCTGACACCTTACCACAAACTTGCTCTCAAATAAAACGGAGAACATCATAACCACTCAGCAGGTCAGGCTGCATTAGTGGAGAAAGAAACAGTGTTAACGTTACAGGTCACTGAGCTTTCAGATGAAAGGTTATTGACCTGAAATATTAACAGTTTCTCTTTCTACAGATGCTCCCTGACCTGTGGAGTGTTTCCAGCTTTTCTCGTTATATTTGCAGGTTTCCAACATCTGTAGTTCTTTTGTCCATGCTGACCCTGTGGTGGTATTCCTCCATCTTGATCTGGAGGCCATAAATTCAAGTCCCACTCCAAATATTTGGATGTATAATCTCACCAGCACTTCAGTACATTGCTGAGAGAGAGTTGCATTGTTGAACGAGCAGCAGGATCCCTATGAATAGAAGCTGGTGTGGGCCAACCAGCCCCATTGAGGCAGCTCCACCAGTCAATATCATGGCTGATCCTGTACTTTGCCCACTCTTCAGCTGATCCCCATATTCCTATCTACCCAAAAGCTATCTATCTGAGCTTTGAATATCCTCAACGAATGAACACCTATAGCCCTCTGGATAGAGAATAGAGAATACTCTGTAAGGAATGTTTCCCCTTCTCAACCAATTTATTGTCCATCCCTAATTGGTATTGGTATTGGTTTATTATTGTCACTTGTACTGAGGTACAGTGAAAATCTTGTCTTGCATACCGATCGTACAGGTCAATTCATTACACAGTGCAGTTACATTGAGTTAGTACAGAGTGCATTGAGGTAGTACAGGTCAAAACAATAACAGTACAGAGTAAAGTGTCAAAGCTACAGAGAAAGTGCAGTGCAATAAGGTGCAAGGTCACAACAGGGTAGATCGTGAGGTCAGAGTCCATCTCATCATATAAGGGAACTGTTCAATAGTCTTATCACAGTGGGGTAAAAGCTTTCCTTAAGCCTGGTGGTACGTGCCCTCAGGTTCCTGTATCTTCTACCTGATGGAAGAGGAGAGAAGAGAGAATGACCCGGGTGGGTGGGGTCTTTGATTATGCTGTCTGCTTTACCAAGGCAGCGAGAGGTATAGACAGAGTCCAAGGAGGGGAGGCTGGTTGCCTTTGAGAATGCATTGGTGAGCCATCTTCTTGGACCATTGCAGTCTTTGTGGTGAAGTTACTCCCACAATGCTGTTGGTTATGGACTTTAAAGATTTGGACTCTGCAACAACAAAGCACTGTTGATATATTTCCAAGTCAGGTTGATGTGCGACATGGAGGGAAACTGCCAGTAATGGTGCTCACATGCACCTGCTGCCCTTGACCCTGTTGGTAATAGATACAACGGGTTTGGGTGGTGCTGTTGGAGTAGTGTGGGCAAGTAACTGCCATTTATTTTGTAGATGTAATACACAGCAGCTACGGTGCACCAGTGGTGGTGGGAATGAACATTTAGGATGGTTGACGGGGTGTTAATCAAGCAGGTTGCTTTGCCCTGGATGGTGTTGAACTTCTTGAAGGTTGTTGCTACTGCACACATCCAAGCAAGTGGACAGTATTTCCATAGTACTTCTGATTATTGCCTTGTAGATGGTGGACAGACCTTGGGGTTTCAGGAGGTGAATCACTCACCATAGTATATCCAGTCCCGATGAAGGGTTTCGACCCAAAACTTTGACAATTCCTTTCCCCCCACAGATGTTGTTTGACCCACTGAGTTCTTACAGCAGATTGTTTGTTGCTACAGTACATCCAGCCTCTCACCTGCTCTTGGAGCCATGGTAATTATGTAGCTGGTCCACTTGAGTTTGGTGACACCCCCCCACCCCCCCAGGATGTTGATGGTGGGGCACACAGTGATGGTAATGCCATTCAATATTAAAGGCAGAAAGATTCTTTCTACTTGCAGATGTATTGAGAATGTTACTTTCTACATGTTAGCTCAGTCTTGCTGCTTCACTTGCTGAGGAGTTTTGAATGGAATTGAACACAATAATCAGCAAACATCTTCATTTTCTGACCTTATGATGGAAGGAAGGTCATTGATAAAGCAGCTGAAGATGGTTGAGCCAAGGACCATGTCCTGGAGAACTGGTGATGTGTTGGTACTGAGATGATCAACCTCTGACAAGTAGTGACTCCAGCCCTTGGAGTGCTTTTGCTATGATGCCCATTGACTTAATTTTCACCTGGGTGCCTTGATGCCCCTCTCGATCAAATGCTGGCTTGATGTCAAGGATAGCCACGCCTGTCTCACCTCTGGAACACTGCCCTATGGCCCATGTTTGGACCAAGGACGTGATGAGATCTGGAGCTGAGTGGCCTTAGTGAACCCCATATATGAGCAGTTTATTGATGAGCAAGTGCCACTTGATGGCACTGTCTATGATGGCTTCCATCACTCTGCTGTTGATCGAGGGTAGTCTCATTGGATGTAAGTATCCTGATTTTCGTGAACAGGACATCAGTGGGCAATTTTCCATATTATCAGGTGGATGCCAATGTTGTAATTGTACTGGAGTAGCTTGGCTAGAGGGACAGCTAGATCTGGAGTGCAGGTCCTCAGTGCTATAATTTGGATGTTGTCAGACTCCATTGCCTTTGCTGTATCCCCTGCTCTCAGCTGTTCCTTGATAACCCATGGTATGAACTGAATTGGCTGGAGACTGGCTTCATTGATGGTATGACCTCCAGAGGAAGCCAAGCTGCACCATCTGTCCAGCGTTTCTGCTGAACATGATTGTGTACATTTCAGCCTTTTCACTTGTGCTGACTTCCTGGGCCCCACCTCTTACCCTGGTGCTATAACCCAGGTTCTTGGCTCTACACCTAGAAGAAGCAGCCTCTTGGAACCCCGTTCAGAATCTTACGTGCTTTGAAGAAACTGTTTTTCATTACTCTAAACTCTGGTAAATTCACAGTGGTTGAAACCAATGGACCAGAACTTGCTGGGAAATGCAGGCTGATCTAAATTGAGCTGTGGGCACTTCTCACTCATTAATGTCAGGAGGTTCAGAGCACCTGCACAAATGTGGAAACCTTGAACTTGCTGGATGCCCTTATCCATGGTTATGCTGACTGTGCTCTGGCACAAGCCTCCTCCTAGCAGAGCACAATCCTGGTACAACTCCCCAGCACTCATGGTGGCCAGTCCACCCACTGGAGCAGTGCCAAATTATTCCTGCTCCAGAAACATTCCAATGGAGAAGAATGGCTGGGAGAGATGAGGGTAAATATGAAGTTATTTGTTATTTTTAATTAGTTGAGTAATTTAAACATCTTAACAGGTTAAAAGTGTTTGCAAGTGTTTTAATTACTATAAATTTTCAATCACTTCAGTGATTCTTCAGAGTTTTTGAATATTTCTAAGGTCAGGGACATTCAGGAACATTCAGGGTCCTTAACAGGTTTGCCAGGTTACACACGGTCAGCCTTGGAGACCAGGCCATGTAATTTGCAGGCCCAACAACAGATTCCAGAAACATTCCGAGTTCTGTATAGGGAAGAGATTTCCAGGCGGGGAAAAGATTCAAGGATGTACTCAAAGCCTCATTGAAGAAATGCAATATACCCACTGATTCCTGGAAATCTTGTGTCTGTGACCACTCAAAATGGAGAAGGAGCATTCGGAATGGTACTGAGAACCTCAAGGCCATGCATCAGGAGCACACAAAAGCCTGGCATTAATGACAGAAGGAGCACACCACTTACAAGCTACCTGCCAGTCTATCCCATTGGTCACCACTTACCTATGCTGTGAAGGGCCTGCAGTTCTCATCAACCACCTCAGAACCCACAAAACCAGAGTGGAAGTAAGTCATCCTCAATCTCAAGGGCCCGTCTAAGTAGATGTTAGCTAAGCCTGGGGTAATGGCTTAGCTGAATGTCACAGAGTTTTCAGCTGTGTCATCATCATGGCATGTTCGAACCCACATGAATGATAGAAATAGGGGGCTATAGAGGGAAGGGTTAGATAGATCTTAGAGCAGGATAAAATGTCAGCACAACATTGTGGGCCGAAGGGCCTGTACTGTGCTGTTGTGTTCTATGTTCACCCATGTGACATTGTAATGTATATCAGGCTTACCATTTAGGATTGAGATAACTTTGGATGCAAATCAACACCAGAAGATCCAGAACTAAGTCAGTGATTACAAGATCGTGAGTGAGGTCAGGTGGTTCTGATCCAAACTCTGCTCACGGTAAAACCACCTTATCCCAGCAATGAATCCATTAAATACACTGCATTACTCCCCATGCAAGTATATCCATCCTTGGGCATGGAATCTAAAACTGCACACAATATCCAAGTTATGGCTTCACTAAAGCCCTGAACAAATGAAGTAAATATTTTCTATTCTTGTATATCAACCCCTTTTCAATAAAGGCTGATCTGCCTGTCACCTTCCCAACTTCTTGGTTTACCCAAATATTAAAATATGTGAGGGATCTGTGCACTCAGATCCCTCAGTAGACCAACCTTAATTGCTTCCTCACTATTTAAACATATTCAGTGTTTTTTTAACTCTTCCTGATCTCATGTGATCACTTTATATTTAGACAGGTACCTTCGCGAACACTCACTTAACGTTGTATCTATCCCTTTGCCTATCCTGGCATCTCACTTCCCACCCTGCTCTCTATCTGTTACACTCTATCCTTTCAGCAGAGTCACTAATATGGTTGGTAAATATCTAAATCCGTACTTTGGAAGAAAGATTAATCTAATATTAAACATTAAATTTGCCCTTTCAGATGGACTTAAGGTCATATAACTATTTAAAATGCAAGGCAATTTTCCCAGAGTCCTGGCCAATGTCTCTCTCTCTCAATCAATACCTGGCTATCTGGTCACTTATTACCAGTCTTGCTGGTGTGTGAGAACTATTTGTGCAGTTGCTTGCATTAGAACAGTGTATACATTTGGAAATATTTACTTATCGTTAAGTGCTCTGGCAAATTCTTTGCTGATGCAAGATTGAATAAAAATATGCAAATTCTTTCTACAAAGTGCCAAGTGTTGCAGCCCACATCCTGTCCATCACTAGATCACGCTGCTTAATCCTTCATACTCATCCACAAATCTAAGGCTTTGCCCTACCTCTTCCAACTTTGTACTCTGTCTCATGCTCTTCCCTCATGTAACATTCTCTTCCCTTGCATCATCCTCTCCCTCCATGCCAGAACTTTCAGGTATCACCACTGAACTATTTAGAGCTCTATCTCTGAAATGCTCCATCTCACCATCTTGAAAAACTTTGCCATAACCTAGCTCACTAACAACCCTTTGAATTAGTTCTTCTAACCTTGCTTCTGCCTCACAATATCTATCTTCATTCATCTATGAAATATTTTGAGACACTTTTCTACCTGGAAAGTGCCGTATAAGCTTTATAATTTATTGCTGTTGGTAATGGGACCAATAAGAATGTGTTGAGAAATGAGAGTCAAAGTTTTGTTTCTCTTGCTGAAAAAGTCATGATGATGAAAAAGAAACTGACTGTAATGATGAATAAAAATTGTAAAGAAAATAAGCCATTGGCACCCCAGGCACAATGAAGAAGAGCACAATCCAGCACACTATGCCAAGGGTAGGTATGAAAGACCCCAGAGAGCCAATCTCAGTTCCTGTCCGTCTTGAATCTGCTACCAGCAGAATATCCCGATCCTCATGAAAGGATATGTAGCTATAGTAACAGACTCAACAAAATATTTGCTCCTGAAAAACAATCTCAAAAATCTGTTACAAAGCCTCAAGTGGTTAGAATGTAGGATTCTCCATCACAAGGAACAATGGGGAACAATTGGGATGTATTTAAGGGCTCACGAGATAAACATCAGAAGGAGAAAGAAATAGAATGTAATGCTGACACAGTGAGATGATGAGAAGTGGATCCATCATTGACCATTTGGGCTGAATGGCATGTTTCTGTGCTGTACCTTCTAATTAGTTCAATATAAAATGTAAATTGACAAGTTCTTTGGTTCAAACAAAAATATCAGCAAAGGGTCAGGCACTCCAAAGACTGAAGAAAACCTTGTGACAAATGGCAAAGACAAATAGCAAACTTAACATAGAAACATTTCAAATGTTGAAAGGACTGGACAGAGTAGATGTGGCTAAGTTGTTTCCCTTGGTGGGTGAGTCCAGGACAAGAGGGCACAGTCTTGGAATTAGAGGGTACCCATTTAGAACAGAGATGAGGAGAAATTTCTTTAGCCAGAGGGTTGTGGATTTATGGAATTCGTTGCCACATACAGCTGTGGAGACCCACAGTTTAAGAAGGAGATTGATCGGTAGCTAATTAGTCAGGGTATCAAGGGATATGGGGGAAAGGCCGGGAATTGGGGCTAGATGGGAGAACAGTTTAGCTCATGGTGAAATGGCAGAGCAGACTTGATGAGCCGAATGGCTTACTTCTGCTCCTTTGTCTTGTGATCTTGTGAACCCTATTTTTCTCTCTACATATGCTGCTGGAGCTGCTGAAATTTTCTACCATTCTCTGTTTTACTTCAGATGTTCTGCATCTGCAGTATTTTATGTTTGAGTTATGAGAATGTTAATACCCAGTGGGTTATCCCTTGGTAAATCATGACTGCTCACTGTTGATTCTGGTTTTATTATGGTTTTTAAAGCAATTCCTCTGTGAAATGGACCCAAATAAAATAACAAACAATCTAATTGATATATGCATAAACATATATACTGATGAGCACCAGAAACAGATAAAAGTAAAATATTAATCCAAAGCAGTTGTTAAATTCCAACAAAAGTTCTTTTACTATAATTAAGCAAGCAGATTAAAAACAAACCTAAAGAATCTCTTTGGAATATGATTTGCATCTGACACATTTACATTATTAATATGTACCTTTGCAAAGAAGGTAAAGTTTGCCAAACACATTTTTTCCACAAAGACTCTGCCTCTTTAAGAATAATACTTGACTAGTTTTACTGCAGAAACTGGTTGTTGCAAATCTTGCTCCGCAATGTGGATTCCATAATGAACAGGGAACTTTATGCTGATTATAGCAAGAATTCTAAGTCTTCGTCCATTCTGCGGTCAGAGAAAGTTTTTAAACATTTTTGCTCGTGGATGAAAACATATCAGACAGACATTAAATTGAGTTGTGATTTGCAGAACAAATGCAGAGAGAATGTACAAATTTTACAGAATTTGTGAAGGAACTGTGCAACAGATCTCTCACTTATAATTCACAAATGCCAGCAATGTTCATGAGCAATTTTTCTCTCATGATCATAAAAGAACTTTGTGCAGTGTGAGAGTGGAGGATTCCCTCTGTATACTGATGCAATTGCTGTTGGACTGACATAAGTGCAATTTAAACACTGATTAACTCTTCATGTGAGCAGATTGCACAGACCCTAATTAATTGAGTAAGGTCATTCATGGCATTATCACACCAGCTACAGGAATTGTTTTCTATCCATCCTGACCTATTACATTTGGGAGGCCTCCTCTGTAGTAAAGCAAAGATAATCATGAAATGGAGACTCTTTCAAGGTGTTTGTCACCGCTAATTGGACACACTGAGTGACGATTTGTCAAGAGCAATAACAACTGTATTTACTCACATCAGAAATATCCAGTTAACTTCTCTCATGTGGGTCACTGGTCATCCAATCAGGAAAGGGGGGGGGGGGTGGAAAAGGAGGAATGGAGAGTGACCGGAGAATAATAATAAAGCAATAATAATCTCCCAGGACGTCTCCCTGTCCCAGATTTCCAGTAAATATCTCTTTAGATATTTAGAAAGCAGACATGTATTAGCAAATATAATCTGGTGGATGACCTGATGGGATGAGTGGCTTTCTGTATTGTTAGACGTATGACTATTATTACAGGGGAACTTGGGGCTTTAATTGTAACCAGCCCGAAAAGGACATAAAACTAAAGAACAACTTGCTCCTGCAGGACCTCCTACAACTCTGGGGATCCTTTGACCTTACTGTGTTGTCAAATAGAAACATAATTATGGGACTCAGAGGGCATTTCTCTTGTTCATTCACAAGAGTCGTTGGCAAGTCTGGAAGTTGATGCCCGCTCCAGTTGCCCCTTGAGTTTAGTGGCTTGCTGGGCCATTTCAAAGGGCAGAGTCAACCATATTACTGATGGGTCTTGAGTCACCCGTTGGCCAGGTAACGATGGGAGATTTGTTTCTCTACAGCGCATTCATAAAGCACTTGGGTTTTTAATGACAGTCATGGTGATCCATTAGTGATAGTAACTTTTAAATTCCAGAATTTATTTTTATTTAGTGAAATGAATTTAAAAGTTCCAGCTGCCGTGGTATGGGGATGATCCTTGTATCATCAGTCCAGGCCTCTGAACAGAAAAGGGATTAAAAAATGAAGATGCTGGAAATCTGAAATAAAATACTGGAAATACTCAACAGGGCAAGCAGCATCTGGCGGGGGGTGGGGGAGGGGGGGTCAGGGTGGGGGTGGGGGAAGAAGAAAAACACAATTTGGGATGATTATTTATGATGAAGGATCGTCCACCTGAAACATGAACACTTTCTCTCTCCACAGGTGCTAGCTGGCGTGCTGAGTATCCCCAACATTTTCTGCTTTTACTGCCTCTGAATCATAGGCCCAGCAACGTAACCACTATACTACCATAGCCCTATCATAAACACAGTAAAAGGCATAAAATAAGTGCTGACCTTGGTGTTTCTCTACTGAATAGGTTCTACATGCCGGAAAGGGTTGATAGATGGCAGTTTGGACTGAGTAATGAGTTCTTCAGGCAATCTATAAGATTGTCTTGCAATGTACAAACATAGAAGTATACAAATTAGGAGCAGGAGTAGACTGCTCAACCTCTCAAACTTGCCTAACCATTCAAGAAGAAAATGGCTGATCTGAGTGTAATGTTATTTTCACATTCCTGTCCACCAAAGGTAACATAAGAATACAAGAAGCAAGAGCAGGAGGAGGCCATCCATTGAACCTGCTCTAGCTATTTATCAAGATCACAAAATTATTCCACTTAAGTGCCATTTCCCTGCATTATCCCTGTGTTCCCTGATTCCCTCAATATCCAGAAATCTATCAACTATAAATGAATGAGCTCAATGACTGAGGCTTCACAGACCTCTAGGGTAGAGAACGCCAGTGGTTCACCATCCTCTTATGAGTATAAGTTTTTTTCTTTACCTTACTGTTAAACAGCCCAACTGTTATTCTGAGACTGGTTGTAGACTCCTCACCCAGGGGAAACCTTGTCCCTTCCATACAGCTTGTTGAGCCCTGTGAGAATTTCATAAGTCACAATTAGATCTCATCTCATTCTTGTAAATTCTGAAGAATGAGCCCAGTCTACTCAATCTCTCCTCATATGAGAAACATACCATTCCTGGAACCTATCTAGTGAATCTTCACTCCATTCCCACTTTGGAAAGTATATGCTTTCTCAGTTAAGGAACCAAAATCTATACACCACACTCTGGGTGCTGTCTCACTGATGCTTTATACAACTACAAAAAGACTTCCCTTTACTCCTGAATTCAAATTTCACTTAATAAAGGCTATCATACCATTTGCTTTCCCAAACATTTGTTGCACCTGCATGTTGGCTTTCAGTGACCTGTGTGCAGGCACATCTAGGTCCCTTTGAACATCAACGTTCTCCAGTCTCTCACCATTTTCTGTTTTGTACACCAAAGTTGATGGTCTTACGTTTGTCCACATTACATTTCACTGCAATGTTCTCACCCACCCACTCACCTTATCCACTTCTCTTTGATGTTTCTTTACAGCCATCTTCCAGTTCTTAAATGTCACCTAGTTTGGAAACATGACATTTGAGCCAAACCATTGATAAAGATCACGGAAAGCTGGTGTCCAAACACCAAGCTCTGCTGCACCTTGCTCATCCCAGCCTGCCAACCTGAGAAGGATCTGTTTATTCCCACTATTTCGTTACTGTCTGATAACCAACCTTTGTCAACATATTACACCCAATTCTGTGTGCTCCAACCTTTTTGACCAACCTCCTAAGTGAGACCTTATTGAAAGCCTTCTGAAAATCCAAATACATCACATGTACTGGTTCTCCATTTTCCATTCTATTAGTCACATCTTCAACGAGAGAGTTCCAAAGATTTATAACCATCTGACATCTGTTATATACAAGTGATCCCCCCCCCCATCTGTTTTTAAACCTATAATTCTAGATTCTCCCACAAGAGGAAACATCCACTCCACATTCACCCTGACAAGACCCATCAGAATCTCAATCAATTCCCCTTTCACTCTTCAAAACTCCAGCAGATACAAGCCTCAGCTGCCCAACTTTTCCTCATAAAGCTACCAGTCTATTGTGGGGAGATTCCAACATAGAGTCATAGAATCATGCAGCTTGGAAACTGGCTCTGTGGCCTACCATGTCCATGATGGAACCCATCCACACCATTCCTACACTGATCCCATTTTTCCCTCTTGCATTCCCATCAATTCCCCCAACACGATTCTCCTGCCACCCAAAGGGGCAATTTACAGTGGTTAACAAACCCCCTAACTGGCACATCTTTGGGATGTGGGGAGGAAATTGAGCCATCTGGAAAGTTTCCGTTTCCATTTCACCTTGCATAAATTGTCCTGGCCTCCCAGCAAACAACCTCTGGTTAATGAGGGAGAGGTCAAATTATTCAAGAACTGTGGTCAGCTCCAGGGATAAAAGTGTCTTGCTGCAGCTTGAGTAATAGGCATCGATATGAAAGATCAAAGTTCAGTGGTGGAAACCATTCTGGCACACTTCTGGACAAGATCTACATATTTATGTGTCCACTTGGACAAAATGGCCGTGGATTGCCTTGGACACTGTCAGAGGAAAGTCACTCCTTGCGATTTTTCTGTTGATCAGCAGGGTAAATGATCTTGATTGTATCCAGCTCCAGGAGAAGAGAGGTTAAAGGGAACAACTTTAATACAAAATACTTACCCACAGGATTTTTTTAAAAAAGAGATAAGTATATATTTTTCCTTCTGGATCAGAAGCTGCTCCAATGATATATTACAGGGTGGTCCCTATTCATCACCAAATGGTTATGTTTGCAAATATCAAAGTCAGTCTTCAGACCAGCCCAGAACAAACTCTCGTGGGAATGAAAAAAATCACCATGCAAGGTACCCAGTAACATATGTTACTGTGCAATTCTTGTTGGGAAGTAAAAATAGTGTGCAACCATGGGAGAGAAAATACTTCAACCAATAAACCTCCCAAAGGGGGAGAACCCTATAATTTATTTTTAAGTATTACACACAAGGATTTCCTTTGCTCACTTCCCTGGCTTTTCCCTCTGAACTAATGCCTAATATTTGAATAACAATCACTTAAAATAAGCCAGCATGAAGTGGCAACATTACAATGTTGGCATTTGACTTTGCATTACTGTATTGGTAAATGCACTAATTTAAATTCACTGGTGCTTAATCAACTCATGCAGCCTCAGGCGATCATATTTCTGGTAAATAATTCCAATTGTTAAATAATGTTTGTTACACTGTAACCTTTGGGGCACCTTACCCACCCTACCCCTGCCACCCAGGCTTTGTGCTAACTGACAGAACACAACAGGAAAGGGCAGTGTAATTTTTTTAGCTTGTTGATTTTAAAAAGACATTGATGTTATCTGAAATATGGGAGGAACACTGTGGGTGAAAGGTTAGTGAGGGATTTCCACAATTTTTTGGGATATTTGGAAAAGAGATATCTGAGATGTTTGATAACACAGTTTAAACCCTTTTTTTTATTTAATACAATGGATGGTCAACAAATTGCTGAAGACTGGGAAATAAATGCAAATCATCATTAGGATCAGAGCAGGGCAGCTCAAGGAACTCAACACTAAGTGCTCCAATGATCATTTACAGGGAAGGTGAGCATTCAGTTCATTACGCCTGATCCGGCTTACAACCAGTTTCACTCTACAGCTGATCCCACAAAGCCCTGAAAATTTTTCATTCCCAAGTAGTAAAAGAAGATAAGATTTCTTTATTAGTCACATGTACATCGAAACACACAGTGAAATGCATCTTTTGCGTAGAGTGTTCTGGGGGCACCCCACAAATGTTGCCACGCTTCCGGTGCCAACATAGCATGCTCACAACTTCCTAACCTGAACATCTTTGGAATGTGGAAGGAAACCGGAGCACCTGGAGGAAACCCATGCAGACAGGGGGTAACATAGAATATTACAGCACAGTACAGGCCCTTCGGCCCACGATGTTGTGCCAACATTTTATCCTGCTCTAATATCTATTTAACCCTTCCCTCCCACATAGCCCTCCATTTTTCTATCATTTATGTGCCTATCTAAGAGTCTCTTAAATGTCCCGAATGTAACTGCCTCCACCACCTCTGCCGGCAGTGCGTTCCATGCACCTACCACTCTGTGTAAAAACTTACCTCTGACATCCCCTTTATACCTTCTTCCAATCACCTTAAAATTATGCCCCCTTGTTTTAGCCATTTTTACCCTGGGAAAAAGTCTCTGACTGTCCACTCGGTCTATGCCTCTTTTCATCTTGTACATATCAAGTCACCTCTCATCCTCCTTCACTCCAAAGAGAAAAGCCCCAGATTGCTCAACCTATCCTCATAGGACATGCTCTCCAATCCAGGCAGCATCCTGGTAGATCTCCTCTGCACTCTCTAAAGCTTCCACATCCTTCCTATAATGAGGCGACCAGAACTGAACAATACCCCAAGTGTGGTCTAATCAGAGATTTATAGAGCTGCAACATTACCTCGCTGCTCTTGAACCCAATATCCTGACTAATGAAGGCCAACACACCATACACCTTCTTAACAACCCTATCGACCTGCGTGGCAACCTTGAGGGATATATGAACGTGGACCCCAAGATCCCTCTGTTCCTCCACACTGCTAAGAGTCCTGCCATTAACCTTGTATTCTGCCTTCAAATTTGATCTTCCAAAGTGTATCACGTCTCACTTTTCCGGGTTAAAATCCATCTGCCACTTCTCAGCCCAGCTCTGCATCCTATCAATGTCCTGTTGTAATCTACAACAACCTTCTACACTATCCACAACACCACCAACCTTCGTGTCATCTGCAAACTTACTAACCCACCCTTCCACATCCTCATCCAAGTCATTTGTAAAAATCAAAGAGCAGGAGTCTCAGAACAGATCCCTGCGGAACACCACTGGTCACCAACTTCCAGGCAGAATATGCTCTATCTACCACCACCCTCCGTCTTCTATGGGCAAGCCAATTCTGAATCCACACAGCCCAGTTTCCCTGGATCCCATGCCTTCTGACTTTCTGAATGAGCCTTCCATGAGGAACCTTATCAAACGCCTTACTAAAATCTATGTACATCCACTGCTCTACCTTCATTAATGTGCTTTTTCACATCCTCAAAGAATTCAATCAGGCTCATGAGGCACAACCCATCCCTCACAAAGCCATGCTGACTGTCCCTAATTAGCCTATGCTCCAAATGCCCATAAATCCTGTCTCTAAGAATCTTCTCCAGTAACTTGCCCACCACTGAAGTAAGACTCACTGGTTTGTAATTCTGAGGGTTATCCCTACTCCCTTTCTTGAACAAAGGAACAACATTTGCTACCCTCCAATTATCTGGCACTACTCCTGTGGCCAGTGAGGACGCAAAGATCATCGCCAAAGACACAGCAATCTCCTCCCTCGCTTCCCATAATAATGTTGGATATATCCAAGGTGTCTTATCTGTCCTAATGTTTTTCAAAAGTTCCAGCACATCCTCCTTCTTCATGTCGACATGCTTTAATGTATCAGTCTGTTGTATGCCATCCTCACAAACGTCAAGGTCTCTCTCCCTGGTGACTACTGAAGCAAAGTATTCATTAAGGATCTCCCCTACCTCTTCCGACTCCAGGCACTTGTTTCCTCTTTTATCCTTGATCGGTCCTACCCTCACTGTAGTCATCCTCCTATTCTTCACATACGTGTAGAACGCCTTGGGGTTTTCCTTAATCCTACTCGCCAAGGACTTCTCATGCCCCCTTCCAGCTCTCCGGTCTATTCTTAAGCTCTTTCCTGGCTACCTTGTAACTCTCCAGAGCCCTGGCTGATCTATGCTTTCTAAACCCTACGTAAGCTTCTTTCTTCCTCTTGACAAGATATTCTACGTCTCTTGTCAACCACGGTTCCTTCACTCTACCACCCTTGCCCTGCCTCAATGCGACAAACCTATCCAGAACCCCATGTAAGTACTCCCTAACCAACCTCCACATTTGCGTTGTGCACTTCCCCAAGAACATGTGTTCCAAATTTACGATCCCAAGTTCCTGCCTAATAACAACATAATTCCCCCTCCCCCAATTAAATACTTTTTCATATCATCTGCTCCTATCCCTCTCCAAGGCTACGGTAAAGGTCGAGGAGTTATGGTCACTGTCGCCAAAATGCTCTCCTACTGAGAGATCTGAAACCTGATCAGGCTCATTGCCTAGTACCAGATCCAGTATGGCCTCTTCTCTAGTTGGTCTGTCCGCATACTGTGTCAGGAATCCTTCCTGGACACTCCTAACAAACTCTGGCCCATCTATCCCCTTTACACTAAAGAGGTGCCAATCAATATTAGGGAAGTTGAAATCACCCATGACAAGCACCCTGTTAATCTTGCACCTTTCCAAAATCTGTGTCCCGATCTGCTCCTCAGTGTCTCTGCTGCTATTGGGGGGTCTGTAGAATACTCCCAATAGCATGATCGCTCCCTTCCTGTTTCTGACTTCCACCCACACTGACTCAGTGGATGGTCCCTCCAGGACATCCTCCCTTTCTACAGCTGTGACACTGTCCCTGATCAGCAAAGCCACTCCCCCACCTCTTTTACCTCCATCCCTGTCCCTTTTGAAACATCTAAACCCCGGGATATCAAGCAGCCATTTCTGCCCTTGTGACAACCAAATCTCTGTAATGGCCACCACGTCATAGCTCCATGTACCTACCCATGCTCTAAGTTCATCACCCTTGTTCCTGATACTTCTCGCATTAACGTATCCAATCCAACTGACTGCATTTTTGCCCTTTCATCTTTCCTCACAGTCTTTCTACACACTGCATCTACTTGTACACTAAATACACCAACCTCTAACCTATCACTCTGGTTCCCATCCTCCTGCCAAACTAGTTTAAACCCTCCCCAACAGCTCTAGCAAACCTGCCCACAAGAATATTGGTCCCCTTCCAGCTCAGGTGTAACCTATCCCTTTGTACAGGTCATATCTTCCCCAGAAGAGATCCCAATGATCAACAAGTCTGAAACCCTGCCCCAACTCCTCAGCCACACATTCATCTGCCAAATCAGCCTATTCTTACCCTCACTGGCACATGACACAGGTAACAATCCAGAGATTACTACCATTGAGGTCCTGCTTTTCAGCTTCCTACCCTATATTCCTTCTTTGTGACCTCATCTCTTTTCCTACTTATGTTGTTGGTACCAATATGTACCACGACCTCTGGCTGTTCACCCTCCCCCTTCAGAATGCTGTGGACCTGATCCGAGACATCCCTGACCCTGGCAGCCAGGAGGCAACATACCATCCAGGACTTTCTTTCACCGGAGGTCTCCCAGAACTCCCACATCTCACAAGATGAACACACCACTGGCTCTGGAACCATTCTGACTACTCTAGCCTGGCACAAAAGGAAAAATCAAAGAAAGAAATAAACTTACCAGAGACGTACTTTTGCCTCTGCCTCCTCTCATCAAAGCCTCTTGGGCTAATGCCTCGGTCCCCCACAGTAACACTAGTCCACTCCAACAATGGCTGCTCCAAAATGGCCACGCCGCTTGACCCTACCTTGTTTTTACTGGATGCTGTTAATTAGCCAATCAACTATTAACAATTTGCAAATGTGCCTCTTTCAGACTCCTGCAAGGTGAAACTCACGTATCTGACCAGTTTCAAAAGCTGCCATTGACTCTTGGACCACCATTTCAATCCAGGTTAATCAAAAGAAACTTGTCCTCTTTCTAGTCCTTTTGCCAATCAGTTTAATTCTGAGTCCTCTGGTTTCCCCTCCCCAATCCCCATACCCTCACTCCGTTCACTGGTGAAAACAGATTTTCTCTCAAAACTCTACACGATTTTGAACACCTCTAAATTACTCGCAAACCTTCCCTCTCTTCAAAGAAAACAACCCAGCTTCTCTTGTATCCCCACAGAACCATTGGCCCTCATTTCTGCCACAGTTCTAGTTAATCCACTTTACATCTGTTCTAGGCCACAATTCTCTTTCTAAATTGGAGATAACAGCCACAGTTCAGACTAACCCGACAATTAAAACTTACTTGCTTTTGTGCGGCATAATCCAATTATCAAGTCTATGAAGACATATGCTTTTGAATATTTTCAACAACATGCCCCGCTGCCTTCAAAGCATCATCTCTATGAATCTCCCGGTCACATAGTTCCCGTGCTTCCCGTTAAATTGTGACATTTCATTTGTGTTGTTTCTCCCCATTCTTCTAAAGTGCATAATGATGGGAATGACTGGGCCATCCACATGTCAAAAAAGACCATGATGATTTGGAGCCATGCACAGGGTATTGCTTGATGGTGAGGTGTTGATCCAGTAACTTCGAGAGGCCCTGATAAACATGTCACTGGGATTCCCATCATTTCAATGAAGGGAGCACAATGACTCCAAACATCCAAGTCCTGAAGGACAATCTGAGGAATGTGTGCCTTTCCAGAAGGTGCCTTGCTTTAGTGTGTAACAAACCCATAATGTAAATATGCTTGTTGGCTGTTGGCCACCAGGCCATCACAGTGCATCCTCTGGTGCAATGGTGTTAGTCAGTGTCAGAAAGTAAAACTGACAGCACCTCCCTGTGGTCTTCTGTTGCTTCCCTGATCCAGCTTCCCTGGGACATACAAACAGGATGGCAGCAGACTTGGCTGCTTCACAGGAGCAGCAATGAACTCTCACAGCTCAGTACGTAACTGAAATAATTCATCAGAATCAGCAAAAAACTCTGCAAGAACTGTTGAATGACTCCTGAGATAATGGACAGAAAATCCAGTAACAAATGTAGTGCAGGCTGTCAGTTACTAGTTTCGTATTCAAATAGAGTAAATCTAGAAGTTTCAATGTATTCAGGACCTTCACATCCATTCCAAGTACTTTTATCTATTTAAGGTGAGTTTTATTTCTTGGGTTTGAAAACAGGTTTGTAAAGAGGGTGTGGCGGACTCAGGGGAGGAGGAAGATTTCGCAAGGTACATACTCAGAGAGTGGACAGTGCAAGGCAGGTCACAGGCTGAACCACTCCTGGGCTTTCCTGGCTTTCTTGCCTGCCTTACTCAGTTTGAGCTTGATTCTCTTATCACAAGTTCTTACCTCTCAGTCGGATTGCTTCTCAGCACTCATACCGTGAGAGGCAAGACTTCTTGCAACAATTTAAAAGAATGTTCAATTTGTGGCCAAGAGCCCTCCTTTCATCCTGTAAAGGGAGTCTGTGCAATTCATGCAAGGTTGCAGGAACCAAATGACTTGTATTTGGAATGGCAGTGGAGATGCTGCTGAAGGAAGATCAATGCTCCAACTCTCGGCATGCAGTGGCAACGGTAATGATGTTATTCTCAGCAGTAACTCTATGAAAATTAGGTTTCATTTGTATAACACATTGAACATATAAAAATCACCACGTTCACAGAAGCACAAGGGAAAAATTTAAGTGTTAACCAGAAGGAAAAACTAGGAGGTACCTTTTCTTTTTTTTTACTTTGAAGAAAGATCCCAAAGGAAGAGGGAAACGTGCAGAGTCCATGGGCTTGCAGAAGGAATTTCAATGCAAATGCTAAGGGTCTGAAGGTTCATTCAACAGTGCAAGAAGGCTGCACAGGAGGCTGGAACTGCACTTCACAGGCTGGGCTGTAGGATGGAAGAAGGATACAGAGGGAAAGAGTGTTTAAGCCAGAGAAGTGGAATGTTAAATATGTGGCTTTGTGGAGCAGGTGCCCAGTATATGTTGACAAGGATTGGGCTGGTTAGAGCTGGTATGGATATAAAGTGGTCATCAGTTTTGGATGAGCTGAAGTTTTCATTGGGTGGAAGATGGGAATCCAGCCCAGACAGATTTAGAGTGATTGAGTTTGTGGGTAAAAGGCACCCACATGGGTGGGATGGGGCTGGGTTGGATACTGTAATGCAATTAGAAGGCTTTTGACAGAAATTATGTGGAGTTCGTAACTCAACATAGGTTGAAGAGAATACAACAATGCATGCACTGGTATAGCACAGCTATCATACAGGTTCAGCTGAATATATTGGAAAGGAATAGATGATGAAGATAACGATTTATGGGGGCATCCAAAGGTCAAAACTTCTTTCCTTCAGTGTTTAACTGCAGAAAATTTCACCTCAATATTTGACAACTGTACTGTGGCACATCAATACAACAGGAGGTGACATTATACACAGAGAAGATAGAAGTCCTTAATGAGGCCACAAAATACACATTGATTTACCGATAGGTTTGCATATGTACAATGCAAACCGTTGAAACAATACAGCCAGAGAGAGCAACTACTTGGATAGCTCTTTCAAAGAACTAATATAGGCATAGGTAGATGAATGGCTTTTTGCAATGTTGTAAGATTCAATGATTCTAACCTTATGGCTCTTTTATTGCTTGCTGAAGTGCTCATATTACACAAGGGTAGATATTCAAAATACTTTTTTATTAATTCAGATCATGGGCTAAGTAAATAGCAATATGTCTTATCTTCCATCCTATCACAGACCTTCCCACTTTTCCCTTTTCCTCTTCACCCTCTCACCTCCCCACAACCACCAATCACTAGCAGCCAACCCTCATCTCATCCCACCTTCCAGTCCCTCACCCTTTGCTCTTGTCCACAATGCTAGGTTTTTCTGCCTTGGTGACCACCTTCCCCTGCCAAACTCCTCAAGAACTAGCCCCTTCCCTGGATATGCTTGCTTTCCTTTATCCACTCTATATAATGCACAAGGAAAGGCCTTGACCAAAGCAGCAGGGTCCTATGCCTCGGGGCTCGGACACAACTGAATTTACAAGCAGCCCACCCATGGCCAAGACAATCATTGACATGACCAACAGCCACAGATTAACACACTACTACTGGCACCAAATTAATATCTTGGTTAATCCATTTTACTGGTGTTGGTTGGGGGATTAATATTGGTAAGTACACCAAGAGAACTCCTTGTTCCTCATTGAATACACCATGCAATCTTTCAAATCTACTTAAATAGGGTACGCAGGGCCTGGTTTAAAGCCTTGAGAGTGAGTTGAGAAACAGGGGCCTGAGAGAGTCAGAGTGTATGTGTGAGGAAGAGCAAGTGATGTTGCCACCAGAAGGGTAGAAACCTGCTGAAGCTCAGGGAGGGACCTTGGAGAACCTGTTACTAAAGACTTTTGTCTTTGAGAACAGTAAACTATGTGAATCAAGAGAACCACAAGATGTAGATAGGAAGCTGGATAAATTCAGGATCCATATATCATTTTTCCTTCCATCATAGAAGGAGACCAATTAGCCTATCGAGTCTATGCTGGCTTTCTGAGCACACCCATCAATCCCATTCCCCCCACTTATCTCCCTGCAAACTACTCTCTCTCACATACCAATCAACTTTCCCCTGAGTCTTCTGTCACCCACATTAGGAGCAATTCACAGTCACCGATCAACTTACCAGCACATCCTTGAGATGTGGGGAGAAGCTAGAGCACTGAGGAGAAACCTTCATTGTCACAGGGAGAACATGCAAACTCCTCACAGACAGCACTGCAATGCAGTCTGAGGTAATCTTATCAGTTGAAAGTGAAGAAAGAGGCTGACAATAATGATTTTGTAGAAATTCCATGGATGTACACTTCCTTTAAAAAAATACATTGAGTAGGAGGATCTTCCGATCACTAAGGCCTGGTTAAGACAGTTTCCTAGATTTAAGGATACATTGACTTGACCTATTTTTTGTTTGTTTTGTTCAAGCCTGACTTGACTTAATGTGGCAATTCTGTGAGAATAGTAAGTCTAGCATCACCTCTCTGTTTCTAGTTAGTTTGAAATTAAAATTCATGAATCCTGTGCTATTATTGCAATCTGGCTGGATGTATTCTGAAGCAAACAAGAATACTGAATGCTTTAAGTTATATGCTGGGCACTAATATCTTGGAAGTAAACTCTTATAGTAATGTACTTGGCTCAGGTAAAATAAGCATTAAAAATAATTATAGCCAAATCGAGCCTGCCAAAAACACAAATACACTGTTACATTTATTTAAATGAGTACTTGAACTTTTATAAAATGCCACCATAATTATAATTTTGAATAACTTAAAGATCATGTGTTGTTGTTGTTGTTTGTGTCCAACTGAACACTCCACTGTGACTGCTCCCTATCAGTTTGTGCACACGGAGGTGATCCCATCACCATTTTACAAAAGGATAATGTTGAAACTTTCTCAAAACATATCCTTTTAAGGTTACACTCTCAAACTGGCCCTGGCTAAGAGAAGAGAAATGACTTAAAATCTCTTTAATCAGTTTCTTTATTTGTTTTTGAAAGTTTACTTAGTAATTAGTCTTGTTTAGTTCTGAAATGTAGCTATGTAATAGAACATAGTTATTTGATGAAATTGAATGCCTGTGACAAAATTTACAGATGGCCAGAAAGAAATAAGAATCCCTCTTCATTCTCCAAAGCCCATCTATTTGTGGTTCCTGCATAAGAAGGCGACAGGCATTCAAAAGCTTACTTGTGACACAGAGAAAGTCAACTCACTCTTTAACCGTGGTAACAGAGATGGCCTCAATCTTTTCAAGATCTGTCCGAATGATTTACTCTTTCTATTTTACCTGGTTTGGTAATGGTTTATAAAATAGTGATATATGTTTTAGGTTGTTCAATCAACATTTTAGTTATTACTGTATTTTTTTCTGGGAAGATTTTATAAATCAGAGTGCACCTTTTCTTGTTTTCAACTGATTTATGCTTATTAATAAAGTCCCTTGAATTAATTTTCTGTTTGTGTCAGAACTGGCCAATTCTAATATAGAGTACACAAGAGATTCTGCAGATGCTGGAATCTGGAGCAACACACAAAATGCTGGAGGAACTCAGCAGGTCAGGCACCATCAGTGAAGCGAAATAAACAGTTGATGTTTCGGGTTGAGACCCTTCATCAGGACAGGGTGAATACAGGGTAATATAGGGTAATCTGCCAGTGGTGATAACTTGGTTTATCTCTATCTACATGTACCACCTGATCTGCTAGGCATTTTCATTATTCTTTTATGTTTCAATTTTCCAGCAACTGTTGCTCTGCATCTCATACAGTAATTCCAACAAGTTCTTTTGTTCCTTTTTTCTCTCTTATTGCCCTCTATCAGCTATTAACCAGGCAGCATTGAAAATATTGAGTCACATGGACAGCCTTGGTCTCCACTCAATCACTGACATTCCCTCTGTTCTTTCCACCGCTCCACCTTGAAAGATGTGTTTTCTTACTTTACTAGTTCTGATGAAGGACGATTGATCTTAAATGTTAACTCTGTTTCTCTCTCTACAAATCCTCTCTGAACTTGTGAGTATTTCTGGTATTTTCTATTTTTGCTTCACATACTTTTTGCTCCCATTCGCTTACATTTTTCCAAAATAACTTTTGTCAAACACATTGAGTAAAATCCTATAATGGTCCTTAATAAAGACATTCTAAGGATTTTTCTTCAGTGTAAGACCACAACTTGACCTACCTCTGTAGGTTCCTTCTTGGTGTTGCTGCAAATGCTCCCATTTCATTATAAACTACACACCTATAAATGTAGCTATGACTTCTGTATGAATGATAAACCATTAAATTAAGATTTATAAAACAACGGGAAGTCTAGAGAGGTACTTATTTTCCTTAGCAGAGAGGTCAATAATAAGGGGGCATAGACTGAAGATAAATGGTGGGATTAGAGGGGAGTTGAGGATAAGGTTTTCCATCTCAAAAGTGGTGAGGGTAGAGAACTCGCTGCCTGAAAGGGTAGTGGAGGCTAAACCTCATCAAAAGGTTCCTGGATGATACGGTTTAACTGACAAGGAAATGGACTGAGAGCAGTGAAATGGGATTAACCAGAACAGCTCTTTTGTTGGCCTGGCATAGTCAAATAGCCTTCCACTCTGCAATAACTTTCAATGATCCTATGGTAGGTGGCCATTTTGTGACTTATGAATGTGGATGGGTCTAAATGTATAAAAGAAAATTCCAAACTGATGTGAGAGATAAACAATGCAATAATTTGTTCTTATTCTTATAGCTAGAAATTAGATAGATTATTTTTCCCATTTTCTGATAGTCCTTAATTATTAACAGTTTATAAGGAATGCTAATGATAATGGCCATCTTCAAACTCTGTGTTCCCAGGCTTCTGACCTCAACTTCTATGGTCAAATGAACTAAAGCAAAATTAACTAGAATGGTGAATGACCTTTGGATTTATCTGCGACTGAGATGAAACTGTTCTTTAACATTCATGCATTTCTGTGTCAGGCCACTCACATGGGTCATTTCTAGTTGGTGCCAAAGCAAACTAAATTTTAATGTAACACCTAATTGTTATTTATTAATCTTTCCTTAGCGGGGTGTTAACTTGGGAATAAACCCAAATAAATGAGTGTCAGGCTGAATGTATGAGGCACGTCTGAAAAATAGAATACATTTCACAGTAAAAGCGAATCTTGATTTGAGTCATTAACTCCCTCTCAGCTCATTAAATAAAACAAATACACATTAATATGAAAGGTTCTGGTTCATACTAGCTTAGGTATCTCATTCTGTGTAAACTTTCAATACTGATTGGAGGAATCTGTGACCAAATTTGACAGTGGGCACATAAAAATGAACATTAATCACCATAAATATTGTTGTTAAAACTTGATTCTTTCAAATTATATACATCTCATTCATTTGCAGGGCCATTGCTACATTTGGCAGCTCTGACTTTACCTTAGTTTGCTGTCATTAACTTTCACTTGTGAATCACTTCCGTGTTCAAAGAAGACAGCTGCAAGGGACTTCAGTTAAGCAAAGGATGTTAAGTGAATACTTGTGTTCAGTAAATAGCAATTCTGATCCATTTGCTATTTACATTTCCTCTCTTCACTCGTGAACTGAATAACTTTGTAGTTAAGCTTTTTTAGGTATTCACTCACAGCTCACTTCATAATTTCCAGCCCAGTTTATATAGGTGTTCTGTGCTCTGTACAGCACTTATTATTTCTGAACTCTCAGAAATTAAAACTAAAAAGCATGGTCACATCTGGAAAACCTCTCTCAGCTAAAGAGTGTAAAATGAACAGAACAATGGAAAATTTGGCCTAATTTTTAACTGTAAATTATTGATAAGTAGACAACCTTAACCAGTAAATAATATTTAAAGAACATGGCTCCTTCACCAAACAAGAAGTGTAAAAAGTTAATTTTTCACTTATGGCCAATAAAAGGTCTCATCTGGATGGGTTGAACTTCACTCAGATTAGTTTTTCTTGTACAGATAAAGCACATTATAACTACAGTTTCAAATAGCTTATGTGGGATTTTTAATTCATGGTTACAGTGAGAAGTCACATCCTCCTCCTTTGGATCTGCTCAACAGCATCTCTTTTCATAGGTATTTTTGTACTTTGTGCATTGCCCTGGTTACATAAGAACAGAATCACAGAACAGTTACAGCAGAGAAGGCCATTCAGCCCATTGGATCTGCACTAGCTAATCAGCTAGTCCCATTCTGACATCCGCTCCCCAAGCCTTACGAATTCCTTCCTTTCACATACTTATCCAGCTCCCTCACGTACACTACCATTGAATCTGCCTCCATGACTACCTGTGGCAGTGCTTTCCAAACTCTAACCAGTCCCATATAAAATAGTTACCCCTCACCTTTGTTTCTTTGCCAATTACTTTAATTTTACCCATTGGATCTTGACTTCTCACCCGATGGGAAGTTTTTTTTCCACTGCCTATTACAGAAAGCAAAGAGTAGGGATAAACAGATCCTTGGCATGCTGTGGCTGGTGGGATACAGCAGGGATCGGTGCTTGCTATACCAGTGACTTGGCTGATGGGGTAAAATGTCACATTTTCCAAGTTTGTTGATGATACTAAACTAGGTGGGATTGTAAGTACAGAGAAGGATGTAAAAAGGCATCTGGGGGATATTGGCAATTTGAGTAAGTGAGCAAGAACACAGCAGATACAACACAAGATGGAAAAATGTGAGGTCATTCACTTTGGTGCACAAAAGAGAAAGGCAGGGTATCTTTTAAATGGTGAGACGTGGGCTAGTGTTGATGTCCGAAGGGACCTAGGTGTGTGTATACAAATCACTGAAAGCCAATATGCAGGTACAACAAATGATTAGGAGGGCAAGTAGTACGTTAGCCCTTACATAGAACATAGAACAGGCCATTCGGCCCATGATGTTGTGCCGATCTTGATGCTAATTTATACTAAATGTCCTCCTCCTGTGTGTCATCCATATCCCTCCATTCCCTTCATATTCACGTGTCCATCTAAACTCCACCAAACTGCCTGCTTCCACTACTACCCCTGGTAACCCATTCCAGGCACCTACCACTCTCTGTGTAAAAAAAAACCTGCCTCTCACATTGCCTTTATACTTCTCCCCTCGAACCTAAAAGAATGTCCTCTGGTGTTTGACATTTCTACCCTGGGGGAAAGATTCTGACTGTCTACCCTATCTATGCCTCTCATAATTTTAAAAACCTCTATCAGGTCTTTCCTCAGCCTCCAACACTCAAGGGAGAACAACCTAAGTTTGTCCTACCTTTCCTATTAGCTCATACCCTCTGATCCAGGCAGCATCCTGGTAAAACTCTTCTGCACCCTTTCCACAGTCTCCACATTCTTCCTATAATGAGGTGACCAGAAATGCACGCAGTACTCCAAGTACAGTCTGACTAGAGTTTTATAGAGCTACAGGATGACTTCCTTACTCTTATACTCAACACCCCTGCCAATGAGGGCAAGCATGCCATACGCCTTCTTTACCACCTTATCCACTTGTGTAGCCACTTTCAGTGAACTGTGGACTTGGACCCCAAGATCCCTCTGTACTTCAGTGTTATTAAGGGGCCTACCATTAACTGTATACTTTCTCCTTTAATTTGACCTCCCAAAGTGCAGCACCTCACTCTTGCCCACATTAAACTGCATCTGCCACTTCTCTGCCCACATCTGTAACTGATCTATATCTTGCTGTATTCTTTGATGGTCCTTTACACTGTCCACAACTCCACCAATCTTGGTGTCATCCACAAATTTTCTAATCCACCCATCTACATTTTCATTCAAATCATTGATATATATCACAAACAACAGAGGTCCCAGCACCGATCCTTGTCGAACACCACTGGTCACGGACCTCCAGCCAGAATAACAGCCTTCCACCCCTACTCTCTGTCTTCTATGGGCAAGCCAGTTCTGAATCTAAACTTGCAATTCACCCTGGATCCCATGTATCTTTATCTTCTGAATCAACCTACCATGAGGGACCTTACTAAAGTCCATGCAGATAACGTCTGCTGCCTTCCCTCATCAAGAACCTTTGTCACCTCCTCAGAAAACTCAATCAAGTTTGTAAGGCATGACCTGCCCTGCAGAAAGCCATGCTGACTGTTCCTAAGCAGGTCATGCATTTCCAAATATCCGTAAGTCCTATACCTCAGTATCCTCTCCAATAGTTTCCTTACCACTGACGTGAGACTCACTGGCCTATAATTACCTGGATTATCCCTATTTCCCTTCTTGAACAAAGGCACAACATTTGCTACTCTCCAGTCCAATATTCTGGGATATGTACCATCAGGCCCCAGGGACTTATCCACCTTAATGCTTTTCAGAGACCCAGCACTACTTCTTCCTTAATCTCAAAATGGCCCAGCACATTTGCATGCCCCACTCTGTTTTCACTATCCTCCAAATCCTTCACCTCTGGAAGTACTGACGCAAAGTACTCATTTAGTACCTCAGCCATTTGCTCTGACTCCAAGCACAAATTCCCTCCTTTCTCCTTGAATGGATCTACCTTCTCCTTAGTTATCTTCTTTTTCTTAATGTGAGTATAAAATGCCTTGGGATTATCTTTGATCCTGCTCATCAAGGACATTTCATGGCCCCTTTTGGCCTTCCTAATTGCCTGTTTGAGCACTTTCCTGCTATCTTTATATTCCACAAGGGCCCAGTCTGATTTTAGCTTCCCAAACCTTATGTATGCTTCCTTTTTCTTCCTGACTAAATTTAGGACCTCTCAGGTCATCCAAGATTCCCTTATCTCACCATCCTTGTTCTTACTCCTTACCAGAACATGCTGATCCTGAGCTCTGCTCAACTGGTCTTTAAACAACTCCCACATATCAGATGCGGACTTGTCTGACAGCAGCAGCTCCTAATCAACGCCCATTAACTCCTGTCTTATACTGCTGTAATTTGCCCTCCCCCAATTTAGTACCTTCCCGCAAGATCTAATTTTATTCTTACCCATAACGATCTTAAAACATAATAAGTTGTGGTCACTATTCCCAAATTGTTCACCCACTATCAGGTCTGTCACCTGGTCTGGCTCATTTCCCAAGGCTATGTCCAGTATGTTCTCTCCTCTAGTTAGATTCTCCACATACTGTTTCATGAACCCCTCTTGGATGCACTGAAGAAATCCCACCCCATCTAAGCTTCTTGTATTAAGGAAGTTCCAGTCAATACTGCTCTTTATTGCAAGAGGACTTGGTTAGAGGAATAAGAAAGCCTTATTGCAATAATACATGGCTTTGGTGAGACTGCACCTGAAGTGTTGTGTGTATACTTTGATCTCCCTACCTATGAAAGGATGTACTTGCCATAGAGGGAGTGCAGCAAAGATTCACTCAACTGATTCCAGGAATTGTGGTGGGGGTGGCGTTGCCTTATGAAGAGAGATTAAGTTCGCTGAGACTGTGTTCTTTCCAGTTTTGAAGAATGAGAGGAGATCTCCAGCAATCTGAAGTGACCAGAATTGTGTGAAGCTCTGGTCACTGCATTACAGGAAGGATGTCCAGGCTTTGGAGAGGGTGCAGAAGAGGTTCACCAGGATGTTGCCTGGATTAGAGAGTATTAGCTATAAGGAGAGGCTGGACACACTGACAAACTTGGATTGTCTTTTCCTGGAGATTGGAGGCTGAGGGGCGACTTGATAGAAGCATATAAAATTATGGGAGACATAGATAGGGTAGATAAAGTTACCATGGTGGGAATGTCAAATACCGGAGGGCAAAGCTTTAAGGTGAGAAGTGGAAAATTTAAAAGAGATTTGAGACAAGTTTTTTTACGCAGACATAAGATATAAGATATTTATTTGTTAGTCAAATGTACATCGAAACACGCAGTGAAACTCGTCCTTTTGCGTTACTAAGAATGTGCTGGGGGCAGCCCACAAGTGTCGTTACTCTTCCGGCGCCAACATAGCATGCCCACAGCTCCTAACCTGTACATCTTTGGAATGTGGGAGGAAACCGGAGCACCTGGAGGAAACCCACGCAGACACGGGGAGAACGTACAAACTCCTTACAGGCAGCAGTGGGAATTGAACCCAGGTCACTGGCACTGTAATAGCGTTACACTAACCGCTATGCTACCGTACTGTGGTAGGCACCTGGAATGTACTGCCAGGGGAGGTGGTGGAAGCAGATATGATAGCAATGTTGAAGAGACAATTAGACAGACACGTGTGCAGGCAGGTGGGATTAGTTTAATTTGGCAGCATGATTGGCACAGACAACATGGGCTGAAGGGCCCTATTTCTGTGCTCCACTGTGCTATGTTCTATGTACCATCCCATCAAAATAACATTTCTAAAAGGGCTTGACAGGCTGGATGCAGGGAGGATGTTTTCTCTGACTAAGTTGTCTGAGTACTCTTGGACCAAGGAGCACAGATTCAGAGTCAGGGGTTGCTGCTTAGGACTGAGATGAGGAGAAATTTCATCACTCTGATGGTGAAACTTTGGAATTGTCTTCCCTGGATGGCTGTAGAGGCTGTCACTGAGTTCATTCAGAACAGAGGTCGATAGATTTCTGAACATTACAGGAATTGAGGGGGATACAAGAGATTCTGCAGATGCTGGAATCTGGAGCAACACATACAAAGTGCTGGAGGAACTCAGCAGATCAGGCAGCATCCATGGAGGGAAATAAACAGTCAATGTTTCAGGCTGAGACCCTTCATCAGGAACTAAGGGATAGTGTTGGGAATGGTGCTGAGGTAGAAGATCAGCTATGATCTTGGTGAAAGGTGGAGTATGATCAAAGGGCCGGATGGCCTACTCCTGCTCCTATTCCTTATGTTCTGATGTTATATATCCTTCATAGTGTTAGATACCTCCATCAGATCTCCTCACTACCTCCTCTGTTGCAAAGAGAAGAGCACTGCCATCTCCAGTCTCTCCTCGTAACTTCCTCAAAGCTGGCAGCATTTTGCCAGAAACAAAAACTGCTGGAAACACTCAGCAGGTCGGGCAGCATCTGTGGAAAAGGAAACAGAGTTGATGCTTCAGGTTGAAAACCCCTCATCAAAATGAGGAAAGAAAGAAGACAAGTTTTTTTTAATGTGTAGGGAGGGTAGGGGATGGGTGTATAGGATAAAGGGAACATCTGTAATGGGGTGAAACTAGGGTTGTTGTGGTGATACACTCGTACAAAACCGTCTGTTTGATAGATTAAATGGAACAGTCAGAGAGAGAGGTAACGAAGGTTCCATATGCCTACTAATCACTTTGTTAACCTGTCCTGCCACTGTCAATGAACATTGCACGGATAACACCAGATTTTTATATTTTTGTACATGATTTATTGTTGTGCCCTTTAATTTATTTTGCCTCTCTCATTCTTCCTACTGAAATGTAAAGCCACACATTTCTCTGTAAGTTCCCTCTGCCACATATCCACCATTTCACCAGCCTATCTGTATCTCCTTCAAGTCTATTATTATCTTCCTCAGAGTTTCTATGCTTCCAAATTTTGTGTCAGTTGCAAATTTGGACACTGTGCCCTGTACACCAAAGTCCAAATCATTAATTGAGAAAATCAGTGATCTTAGCACCAACTCCTGGGGAACTCCAGTGTACACTTCCCTCCAATCTGTGAAACAACCTTTCACTCATACTTCTTTTCTGTCATGAGGCCAATCTTCTATCTCGACTGCTGTAACCCCTTTTATTGCATGGCCTGCAATCTTGACAACAAGATTATTATGCTGCTTGTTTAAGAAAGTCCACCAGATACTATTGTAAATTAGTATATTGACGCTCTAGCATGCACTAACGAAAGAGACCTGGGCATAACACAGCAGAATTCTGGGCCTAGATCAGTGGCAATTGACCTCAGCTCAAGTGTGAATTTCAGATATTTTAATTAGGTTTTTATCAGGCATCGGAAGTTCCTTCCAAAAAGAGACAGGAACTTCATTACAATAAGAGTTTAAGCGAAGTGGCACCATTTTGATATTAACTCCATTTCCAGTCTTTCCATAGAAATTCATTATAACATATATTTTACTTACATGAATTTCAACCTCAAATTCTTTATGGGTCCAGCTTTTAAATTCCATCAGTAGTTTTGAACTGATTTCTAAAACTATTTGTCTTGTTAGTTTTTCCCAACTTATCAGTTGAAGTCAGTTTGTGGCACATTGAGGACACCAGTTTTTACCTGCATGGATATTTCATGGGATCCACAGCCGATCACTGAGCCAACTGAGCTTGCCCATCATTGTCCATGGATCATGGTTTTCTTGGAAGAGTCTTCCACTGGGAAGCCAGTGTGCAGGTGACTGGCAACAGCAGGGCGCCTCTGGGTGCAAGTGAGAGGCTCCGCCTCTGGAATGCTTTGACAGACAGTTGGGCCCCACCCCCAGCCTGTTCAACTGTCAAATCTGTTGCTTAGATTGGCAGTCATAAACATTCAAAAATGCTCAAGAACTAAGAAAAAAAACAAAAATACTATTTAAAAAAATTGAAAACCCATTATTTTTCTTTTAACTTGAATAACTTCATTTAAATATACTCAAGTAAATCAAGTAAAAGCAGATTAACTTGTACTTACTGGTGTCCCCGAGCCATTTCTTCCCACTGAGGTCAGTAGAAATGCTGGACTTGCTCCAGGTTGTTGTCATAGAGTCAGCTGCAGATTTCTTAGCCAAAGTGCTGGGAATTCTGTGGAAGTCTGTGCTCTCCTACTGAAATCTGTGAGAAATCTGGTAGTGAAGCACAGGCATTCTGGGAACACTGCTCAGCTGAGCAGGAGGTTAGACTTCCACTTGTTGCTGGGGCATCATGAACGAAGATTCAGTATGGAGACCATGGCAGTGTCTAACGGTGCTTCTCCCAGGTGCAGACCTCTGGACGGGTATATGGGATGGGCCTGCAATAGGCTTTGATTCAGGAGTGGCCTCACTTTCCCACGCACTGGTACATGAAGTGATTTGTGGTGAGAGGATTTATGACAGACAGCCTCCTGCCAACGGTAGTTTGGTAAAACATATTTGATGAGTTGCTATCTTATGCAGCACCAGTCTCATTTTCTCTGCCAGATTGAATGACCACATATTTTTCCACATTATATTCCATAGCTGAGAGAGGATGAAGGATTTCTCATTCATGGGATCTGGAGTTAATGTTGAGGATACCTATCCAAAGAAAAACCAATAGGTTTCTGCCAGGCACGGGCTTGAAAGAATATAGAGCCAAGGGAGTTAATCGGAGCATTTATAATCGGAAAATGTATTTACATTGATAGATATTTGCAAAATATCTCCTATGTAGTATGCTAAGTTCTTTTTCAGAAGACTGCTTAGTGATAATATATATAAAGATATTTGCACAAAGTAATGAAACTTCCTGAATCCAATTCCTTAACAATTGCAAATGTTTAATTCATGGATTTCTGTGGGGAATGCTTGGGATCTTTGAAGCTATGAATTCAACTTGAATTTTCATTAAAGTACATCAAACTAGCGCTCAAAACAAACTTGATTCAACATTTGGATCTATCAGATTTACGCCTTACTTTCTTTTTAACAACTACAATTATTCAAGTAGAAGTTAACATAAATGGAATTTCTGGATATGGAGTTGTCAATTCTTATAAACATATTTATTCTTGTCAAATTAATGAGGGTTCAGACCCAAGGACTCCCCCCCAGTTATCCAATTGTAAATGTTTTGGTGTCAACCTGCCAGGTCAATTTTCCGTGTTTCCATGTTGGCCCGTCAGGTCTATACCAACTGACAGAGCAATCCAATTCCCCACTAGTTTTTTCTGCAGCCTATTCTCCCCAGATTCCCATCAAGCACCGCCTGCCCCCACCCCACAGAATCTACCACTCATGGACACACTTGGCACAATTTACACTGGCCAATTAACCTACCAACTTTCATGTCTTTGTGATGTGAGAGAGACCCATATGGTCACAGGGTGAATATTTAAATTTCTAAATGATAGCATCAGAGGTCAGGATTGAATCCAAGTCACATAAATTTCCATGGGAAAAAAATGTCGCAGCTCTTACTTCACAAACATGCCGAACAGTTCCAGGAAATTACAGGCCAATAATGCTTTGAAAATTATCATAATTTTCCCCCGAAGTTGACATGTATGAATCCACTTATGTATAACACAGATGGTTTATTTGTTCTGGCCAATGTTGTACCAACATTTTTATTTTATGTTTTCTAAACCCCAGGCCTATATCCTGATTCATTCATATGTATAACATCTCATTAATAAACAATGGTCAGAGGAACATTTCACCTTGTGTTTTAAACAAAATTACTACACATTATTGAGGGCATCCACCACCCCCTCCACTTTCATTCCACAAACTTTAAAGCTGTCTCAGCAAGTCTCCTGCAGACTCATATATCCATTTTTTGGAGTGGCTACGTTTTTGCTTTTATTCCCATACCTTTCTCAGTTGGACATAAAGAGAGACATATGATGCAGATCAGTTTGACTCGGGATAAACGGGTTGAGGTAATGAATATTAGCCGTGGAAATGCACGCTTCCAGCATTTCACTCCTGTGGCAACAACTGATGTTCTGTGATAAAGAGTGGAGCCCTCGGAAATTAGCCCAAGGAGAAAGCCAAAGGTGCAAGCAGGTGCATAGAAGACTTGAGTCACTGGGGTAGGAATGAGTTGCAAAAAGCCACAACCATATCTCAAAAACTTCAAAACAGAAAATTTACCTGAAAACTACTTTGCAGGTCAGGCAGTATCATGGCAGGAGAAACAGATCTGAACGGAATTCTGATGAAGGGTCTAAAATTAAATTAAATTTTAAAATTTTATTTACAGTGTGGTAACAGGCCCTTCCGGCCCAACGAGTCCGTGCCGCCCATTTTTTAAACCCAAATTGACCTACCCATACGTCTTTGGAATGTGGGAGGAAACCGGAGCTCCCGGAGGAAAATCACGCAGACACGGGGAGAACGTACAAACTCCTTACAGACAGCGACGGGAATCGAACCCCGATCGCTGGCGCTGTAATAGCGTCACGCTAACCGCTATTTCAACCTTTTTTATTGCAGGAATTCCATTGTACCCTGGTGTATATGACAATAAACTAATCTGAATTTGAAACCTTAACAGATGCTGCCTGAGCTGCTAAGTGTTTCTGGCATTTTTGTTTTTTAGTTCCACTTTCCAACATCTGCAGTTTTTTTGATTCTCATAAAGCTTGATCTTGGTGGGTACTGGGAGGCCAAAAACTGACAGCAGTGTGTTGATAGGGAATTTGTATCTCTGCCTCAACACTGTGCTTGCCTTGGTGACTTTCGTTCGGTTTAACTTCCACAGACTATGGGACGGTGGACCTTTGGTCAGAGAAGTGTTGTATGAAGTTTTGTTACTGGTCATTAAAAGGAAAGATGATGTTCTTGATATGGCTACAGTATGAGTTAGAAGTAGAATTATCTTCTGTATTTGTCCAGCTCTGACCATGTTGTTCCACCATAGGTGAATGTTATAGAACACTGACATTACTGACTACGGCAACAAACTCTCGCCCTTTCAGGCTGATAGTTATTTGGCCTTGACAAATTTAATGTGAAATATTAGAGTCATAGAGTAATACAGCACGGAAACAGGGCCTTCAGCCCAAATTGCCCATGTCCATCTAAACTAGTTCCAATTGCCCGCATTTGGCCCACATCCCTCTAAACCTTTCCTATCCATGTACCTGTCCATTTAAATGTTGTTAATGTAACTGCCTCAATCACTTCCTCTGGGAGCTCATTCCATATATGTACAACCCTCTGTGTGAAGAAATTGCCCCTCAGATCCCTTTTAAAGTTTTCCCCTCTCACCTTAAATCTATGCCCTCTAGTTTTTGATTCCCTTTCCCTGGGAAAAAAACTGTGTATTCACCCTATCTAAGCCCCTCATGATTTTATGCATATGATATGGTCACCTCTCTGTTTCCTACCTTCCAAGGAATAAAGTCCTAGCCTGCTCAATTTCTCCCGACAACTCAGGCCCTCGAATCCTGGCAACATTCTTGCAAATCTTTTTTGCACTTTTTCCAGCTTAATGATGTCTTTCCCATAACAGGGTAACCAAAACCGTACACAATACTCCAGATGTGGCCTCACCAAAGTCTAACACAACTGCAACATAATGTCCCAACTCCTGTACTCAGTGCCCTGAGTGATGAAGGCCAGTGTGCCAAATGCCTTCTTCACCACTCTATCTACCTGTGACACCACTTTCAGGGAACTATGTACTTGTACTTCCAGGTCCCTCTGTCCTACAACACACCCCAGGGCCTTACCATTCACTGTGAAAGTCATACACTGCTTTGACTTCCCAAAATGCAATACCTCACACTTATCTGGTTTGAATGCCATTGCCATTTCTCAGCCCACTTATCCAGCTGATCAAGCAGGCACTGTAGTGTGGCAGGCACGGTAGTGTAGCGGTTAGCGTAATGCTATTACAGCACCAGCGACCCGGGTTCAATTCCGGCTGCCATCTGTAAGGAGTTTGTATGTTCTCCCCGTGTCTGCTTGGGTTTCCTCCGGGTGCTCCACTTTCCTCCCACATTCCAAAGACGTACGGGTTAGGAACTTGTGGGCGTGCTATGTTGGCGGCGGAAGTGTGGCGACACTTGCGGGCTGGCCCCCGAACACTCTACGCAAAAAAAGATGCATTTCACTGTGTGTTTCGATGTACATGTGACTAATAAAGAAATCTTAATTTTTGATAGCCTTCTTTACTGTTGATGATATTGCCTATTTTAGTGTCGTCAGCAAATTTTTTAAAGGTTGTCGTTGCTGATCACTACATTCATCAGGTACCAGTCTATTTCTGAAATGTAAAAAATGTTCAGCGTGTTCAAATGTTCAATGGGACACAGAATCCCTGATCCCCAGGGGCATTTCTTTTCATCACACAGATGCACTTTTGGTTGAAAAGATTTGTGAATGGAGAAATGTGGAGATCCCTGGCAGCGATTGATCTAAGCAGTTAAATAGTTAATGTGGCAATTGCTCTGCTAATAAAGCATCAAATAGATGTAGGAAATGAAATGCAGTGATACAGGAAGACCAGGGGCTGTTGGAACAACTGAACAGTTTAGATGCCAATTGGGGTTACAAATAGAAAGAATTAGAGTTTCTTGGCAGCCAGAACTGGTTTCATGAGAAGTAATTTTCAGATTATTTTCCTCATTACAATTATCCCAACGTTAGCATCAACGCTACTCTGGAATTACCCTGGTCTTTAAGTGGTGGTGGTGTTTCCTTTCTTGCCCATTACTGGTGGTGTCCAGCCATGTCACACCAATCCCCCCAGAACATTGCTGCATTTAGTGGGATGAATCTTGCCAAGAATTGCCCTGTTTTCTGGTTTACAATATACTTCAAGGCACCCCAGTGATCAAAGTTAAGTAAAACCTTGTTGAAATTAATGAAGATAAATTTTAAAGCCCTTATTAGCAGCCTTGGTATTGCCTGGAGTATAGGAGATTAAGCTATAATTGATGTATTTAAGATGATTAAAGGATTTGATAGTGTGGATTGAGAAAACCTATATGAGGGAACGCAGAACAAGGGGGCATAACCTTAACATTCGAGCCAGCTCATTCAGGGACTGATGTCAGGAGGCACTTCTACACACAAAGGGGAGTGGGATTCCAGAGCCTTTTGCCTATAATTGAAATGTAATGACTTCTGTTACATAAGGGTACTATTAAGAGAGATATGAAACTGAGGCAGGTAAGTAAAGATAAGGTACAGACCACCCATGAACTAATTGAATGGCAGAACAGACTGGCGGCCTATTCCCGTTCCAACATTTTTTAGTCTTCTCTTTTAATCAAGAGACAGTTTTACCACGCTCTCTTGTGCCACTTTTGTGAGTAATCTCTCACTTCTTTGGTTAGGCTCCTCCTCTGTAATTTTTTGTGTGATTGCTAGGAGATTTCCATGTTTGCTATGTTGCAACCAGCAGAAAATTGGACACAGTTTTCATTCAATCAGCTCTTCGAGCCTGCTCTGCGATTTAATACGATAATGGTTGATTGTCCAAATTTAGTACCCTGTTCCTGAGTTCTCCCCATACCCCTGAACCATAAGCACTATTTCTTACTTCTTCTTGAATATAAGCATCCATAGAAAGCATCCTATCTAGATGCATCACAGCTTGGTATGGCAACTGCTCTACCCAGGACCGTAAGAAATTGCAGAGAGTTGTTGTCACAGCCCAGCGTGTCACAGAAACCAGCCTCCCCTCCTTGGACTCTGTCTTTACCTCTCGCTGCCTTGGCGAAGCAGCCAGCATAATCAAAGACCCCATCCACCCGCATCATTCTCTCTTCTCTCCTCTTCCATCAGGTAGAAGATACAGGAGCCTGAGGGCACATACTACCAGGCTTAAGGACAACTTCTATCCCACTGTGATAAGACTATTGAATGGTTCCCTTATATGATGAGATGGCCTCTGACCTCACGATCTACCTTGTTGTGACCTTGCACCTTATTGCACTGCACTTTCTCTGTAGCTGTGACACTTTACTCTGTACTGTTATTGTTTTTACCTGTACTATCTCAATGGACTCTATACTAACTCAATGTAACTGCACTGTGTAATGAATTGATCTGTATGATTGGTATGCAAGACAAGTTTTTCACTGTACCTCGGTACAAGTAACAATAATAAACCAATACCAATACCAATATGCTTAATGATTCAGCCTCACTGGCTTCTGTGGTAGAGAATTCCACAGGTTCACCATTCCTTGTGTGAAGATGTTTCTCCTCCTGGTTTACCCCATACCGTTAGGGTGTAACTCCAGGCTCTGGATGGCCCCACCATCAGGAACATCCTTCCTGCATCTAGTCTGTTCGGTCCCTCTCATTCTTCTAAACTTTAGCAAACAAAGATCTAATCAACCTAATCCCTCTACATGCATCAGTCCTGCCGTCCAGGGAGTCTGTCCAGTGAACCTTCACTGCACTCCCTCCATTCTCTGATACGGTGGATAAAACCACACACAATATTCAATGTGTGAGTCACTAAGGCTCTATATAGTTGCAGAAAGATATCCCTGTTGCTGTACTTCAATCTTCTCACTAAGAAGACTACTTGCCTTTTTAATTGCCTGCTAATTACTCTCAGAGTTTGAGAACACCCAGGTCTCATTGCACCTCCACCTTCCACAATCTATTGTCTATTGCCGTTCATATAATTATTTGCCTTCCTGTTTTTGCCACCAAAGTTTTTGCCACCTCATATTTATCCACGTTAAATGGAGTCATAGAGTTGTACAGCAGGAAACAGGCCCTTTGAACTGACTTGTCTGTGCTAACCGACCTACGCTAATCCCATTTTCCTGCATTCGGCTCACATCCCCCTATTCCTTTCCTGTCCATGTACCTGTCCAAATGCTTTTTAAATGCTGAGATTGTACCTGCCTCTGCCACCTCCTCTGGCAGCTTGTTCCTGATACCCACCACCCTCTGTGTGCCTCTCAGATTCCATTTAAGTATTTCCCCTCTCATCTTAAGTCTTTGCCCTCTGGTTTTAGACTCCCCTACCCTTGGAAAAAGATTGTGAATCTCTACCCTATCTATGCCTCTCATAATTTTATAAACCTCAATAAGGTCACCCCTCAGCCTCCTGCACTCCAGTGAGAACAATCCCAGCCTATCTAATCTTTTCTTGCAACTAAAGCCCTCCATTTCAGGCAATGTACTGGTGAATCTCTTCTGCACTACCACATCATTTCTATAGTGTGGTGACCAGAACTACACACAATATTCCAAGTGTGCCCTAACTAATATCTTGTACAGCTACAAGATGATGTCCTGGCAGGCATGGTAGTGTAGCAGTTACACTATTACAGCACCAGTGACCCGGGTTCAATTCCGGCCACTGTCTGTAAGGAAGTTGTACGTTCTCCCCATTGTCTGCATGGGTTTCCTCCGGGTGCTCTGGTTTCCTCCCACATTCCAAAGACGTATGGGTTAGGAAGTTGTGGGCATGCTATGTTGGCGCCGGAAGCATGGCGACATTTGCAGGCTGCCCCCAGAACAGTCTACGCAAAAGATGCATTTCACTGTGTGTTTCGATGTACATATAACTAATAAAGATATCTTAATCTTAACTCTTATACTCAATACCCCTGCCTATGAAGGCAAGCAAGCCAAACGTCTTCTTCGCTACCCTATCAACTTGTGTCTCCATTTTCAGGGAACGACGAACTTGCAGTCCAAGGGGCCTCTCTACATTAATGCTTGAAGCTCCCTGCCGTTTACAGTATATGTCTGGCCAGTATTGGATGACCCAAAAGGCATTACTATCTGTCATGCATTCGCCCACTCTCTCACTCTGTCTGAATCACACAGGACCTGACTTCTCTGCATCATCCTCACAGCTCACCCTCACTCCCCCTGCTTTATACCTGGTGAGATTACACGCTACGTCTGGGTTGCTACAAAATTCGGAAAGCAAAGGGTCGGGGCAGTGGGAGGGTCCATTCTGCAGATGGCAGATCAGTAAGGCAGTGGCCTCACACTCCTGCTTCCTCTGGATTCCCAGACCTTGGAATCTTACCTCTTGGCTTGCTCTTTGGGTCGGTCACCAGCTGAAATGTGGAGTGCTGAACAGACAACCAGAGCTCCAGGTATACCATAGGATTTGCACTTTAAAAGGCATTGATGCAGCTGGACACTCTGACAAACCAGCGGTAGACCCCTGGGAACATAGCCTCAGCCACATCCTCAATGAGAACAGCTGTGTGGTAGTGTGCTCAACATGCTGAGAAAAACCCAGATTCAGATTCCTTTAATGGTAAGGGTTCCCCTTGCCGTGCCCTCACACAATCCATGCTATGACCTTGACAATGACCGAAACAAAAGAGCTGGTCATTGACTTCAGGAAAGGGGGCAGTGCACATGCACCTGCCTACATCAATGGCACTGAGGTTGAGAGCGTTGAGAGCTTCAAGTTCCTGGGAGTGAACATTACCAACAGCCTGTCCTGGTCAAATCACGTAGATGCCACGGCCAAGAAAGCTCACCAGTGCCTCTACTTCCTCAGGAGGCTAAAGAAATTCGGTATGTCCCCTTTGCCCCTCACCAACTTTTACGGATACACCACAGAAAGCATCCTATCTGGATGCATCACAGCTTGGTACGGCAACTGCTTTGCCCAGGAATGCAAGAAACTGCAGAGAGTTGTGGACACAGCCCAGCGCATCACAGAAACCAACCTCCCCTCAGAAACTTTACCTCTCGCTGCCTTGGTGAAGCAGCCAGCATGATCAAAGACCCCACCCACCCGCATCATTCTCTCTTCTCTCCTCTTCCATCGGGTAGAAGATACAGGAGCCTGAGGGCATGTACCACCAGGCTTAAGGGCAGCTTCTACCCCACTGTGATAAGACTATTGAATGGTTCCTTTATACGATGAGATGGCCTCTGACCTCACGATCTACCTTGTTGTGACCTTGCACCTTATTGCACTGCACTTTCTCTGTAGCTGTGACATTTTACTCTGTACTGTTATTGTTTTTACCTGTACTATCTCAATGCACTCTATACTAACTCAATGTAACTGCACTGTGTAATGAATTGACCTGTACGATCGGTATGCAAGACAAGTTTTTCACGGTACCTCGGTACACGTGACAATAATAAACCAGTACCAATACCAATACAAGCAGCAGAGAGAGAGAGAGATGCAACACTGTACCTGGTTTTAGGCCCTGCCTGTCAACTGCATTTATCAAGTGAGCAAAATGGGCCTGGATCCTGCTGGACCCAGTCCTCTGCCTGGACTCACAGTCTAAGATGCCTGGGCTTACTGCCTCCAGATGCAGAAGGCTGAACGAGCCGACTGTCAGCACCCAAGAGCTGGAGCAGGCTCTGAGAACTGTCGGTCAGCTTGAGGCCCTGCCCAAGTAACGCCCCAACAGTATTTGTCAGAGGGTCTTGAAGTGTCTTGAGTGATGGTCAGAGACATTAAAAACCTACTCAAATGAATGAAATAGTATTAATGCAACACTTACTATGAACCAGCGTGTAGAGGCCACATCTGGAGTACTATGTATAGTATTGGTCTCCATAATTAAGGGAGTCCATTAATTCAGTGGTAGCAGTTCAGAGGAGGCTTAAGAGAATAATTCCTGGGCTGGGTGAATTGCCTAACAAGGAAAGGTTGGACAGACGAAGCTTGTATCCACTGGAGTTTAAAAGAGTGAAAGGGGATTTATTTGAAATATATAAGATCCAGAGGGATCCTGACAAGGTGGATGTGGAGTGGATGTTTCGTTTTGTGGGAGAATGTTTGAAAATAAGTGGTCACCCATTTGAGACAGAGATGAGGTGATTTTTTTTCTGAGGGTGATACATCTTTGGAATTCAAAGAATAATGGAAGCAGAGTCTTTGAATATTTTAAGGCAGAGGTAGAGAAATGCTTGATAAGCAAGTGGGTGAAAGGTTTACTGTGGCTAGACAGGAATGCAGCATTGACAAGGTGCCACACATGAGGCTGCTAAGTAAGATAAGAGCCCATTGTATTACAGGAAAGGTACTAGCACGGATAGAAGATTGGCTGATTGGCAGAAGGCAAGGAGTGGGAATAAAGGGGGCCTTTTCTAGTTGGCTGCCAGTGACTAGTGGTGTTCCGCAGGGATCGGTGTTGGTTCTGCTACTTTTCACATTATACGTATGTTAATGATCTGGATGATGGAATTGATGGCTTTGTGGCCAAGTTTGCGGATGATACAAAGACAGGTGGAGGGGCAAATGCAATATTAGCCGAGGCTTTATAAGGCATTTGTCAGACCACATTTGGAGTATTGTGAGCAGTTTTGGACCCCATATCTAAGGAAGGATGTGCTGGCATTGGAGAAGGTCCAGAGGAGGTTTACAAGAATGATCCGGGGATGAAAGGATTAACGTGTGAGAAGCATTTGATGGCTCTGGGCCTGTACTCACTGGAGTTTAGAAGGCTGAGGGGGGGGATCTCAGTGAAACCTACTGAATATTGAAAGGCCTGGATAGGGTGGACATGGAGAGGATGTTTCCAGCAGTGGGAGAGTCTAGGACCAGAGAGCACAGCCTCAGAATAGAAGGATATCCCTTTAGAACGGAGGTGAGGAGGAGTTTCTTTAGCCAGAGGGTGGTGAACCTGTGGAATTCATTGCCACAGACAGCTGTGGAGGCCAAGACATTGGGTATATTTAAAGTGGAGGTTGATAGGTTCTTGATTAGTAAGGGTGTCAAAGTTTACGGGGAGAAGGTAGGAGAATGGGGTTGAGAAGGAATAATAAATCAGCCGTGATCGAATGGTGGAGCAGACTCGATGGGCCATATATCCTACTCCTGCTACTAATTTTTACATTTGTATGTTGTGCCCTGCATTGTGATGCTGCAGTGTATTTCATGAGGTGATCCATTGGTTGTTCCTCCAGACTTATACAATACCTATTCATGTGGTGGTCGCACGATTTCATGAGCAAGTTACACTTTGCTAAATTCCACGCTGTCTGTTCAGTCTGTTCAGGGTTCTCCACATTTGCCATTTGTAACTAGAGCCAGGTATTCACTGGGGGTAACTCCTTGCTGGCTTCATTCAATAACTTTGCTGCCTAGTTTCTCCCAATCTTTTTTCTCAGGACATTGGTCTAATTGATTCCGGTGATGTTGTCAAATAGTTTAACAGTCTGTTCCTCAATGACAGCTGGCTGTCCACTAGCTATGGTCTGTAACAGTAGCAGCTGTGCATTTTGTAGATGAAATGCATTGGAACCAGGATGCACTGATGAGGAGTGAATGTTTCAGAAGATGGTTGGCATGCCTATCAAGCATGCTGCTTTGATATGTATGGCATCAAGCTTCTCAAAAGTTGTTAGAATTGCATTTATCATGGTTTGAATAAATTTTGTTTGATTACACTTTATCAAGTACTTTTGAGGATGTTTCACCCCACTAATGGTGCTATATAAATGCAATTTGTTCTTTTGGTTTGAGTGACTTGGTTCATGCAGCAAATCAACCGGAGGGCACTTGTCAGTCCATTAAATAATGGCAGTGATTCTAATCTTGCTACCTGCCCGATTATTTCAGTAAAGGGCAAACATTCAAATAATCTAATTGTGGAATCAGACCTAGGCCTAATCAGCGACAGGGCATGACTTGGTGAATGATCTGTAGTTCTATAGAAAACAAGCAACAACAACTGTATTTGAAGGTTTGGCATAAGGTCCTGTACTGGCTGTAATTCTTCAGCACAATTCTCCAGATTCAAAGAGTTGAGTGGTTGCACTTCATGTAGAGTGGATCTACGAAGCAACCCTCAAAAGGAATTTTCTAAAATCAAACCAGTAACCTGGTAGGGTGGTGGAGGCAAATTCATTGGGGGCTTTTAAGAGGGGCTTGGATGGGCACATGAATGGAAGGGAAATGGAGGGATATGGGCTTTCTGTCGGTAGGAGGGAATAGCTATGTCAGCATATTGTGGGCCGAAGGGCCTGTTCTGTGCTGTACCGTTCTATATTCTATGTTCTAACCAAGGTGCCGTTATTTTCCTCGGATTTAAGATGGTGAAAGCATCCTCCTGGTTCCATAGACACACAGCTGTTTCCACCTTTCCCCCTGACTGGCTCTCCTCCCCACATCATGTCCTCTCACACAAATTTGACATTTAATTTCCAAGTCAGTTCAAGGGAAGGTCTGAATATTTTCAACCACCTTACACCACCCGCTCCACGTCCCTCCAACAGCACCCCACCACTCTTTGAGCCCCAGTCAACAGTTGTCAGGCAGCAGATCATGAACCCTACCCATGCCTCCTGCCGATGCAACTGTTCAACTCGCCACCCACCTGATGTGATCCACAATGGAAAATGTACCAACTTTGTTAGAATGCCAGTTTTTATGAATGCTTTACAGGCACTGGATTAAAGAAGTCCTAACCAAACTATATACGGTGTCTTTAATATAAATAAAATGGCCAAAAACAGTACACAGGAGCATTTTCGAACTGCATTACATACTGGAGAAAGTAAGGCAAAGCTCAAAGAGGTAGAGTATAAACAAGGTGAGGGAAATAGACCAGACTTGGAGCAGTGAGACCTTGGTAAGGTGCAGGGCTGAGATAACTATGGAGGTGTGAGACCATGAAGGGACTTGAAAACAAGGAACGAGAATTTTTTAAAAATCAGCTGCAGTCATATCATCAACCAGTGATGGTCAAACTGAAATAAAACAGCTTCTTTCTACTTCATCTGTTGCATGTTGCTGAAGGACCTGCGGTCTGTGTTATTTTTCTGTTGCTGGTGAGGGTTCAGCAACGAAGTCAAATGACAAACTGCTCCCCACCGTATGTCTTTTTGTGCTGTCTGTCTGTAATGTGTGGTGACTGACCATAGACGTATACACTGGGCAATTCTCCCAGCCAACTACTGAGAAAGCACAGCTCCTTCTACAGGGTTCTGAGACTAGTGTGAACAGGTTTCGCAACTGATCAGAAAGAATTGTTGATCAGCAGCAGTGTCTGAACCAGGACAAGAATTTCTCTCTTGAAGCAATAATGTGAGTGAATAATGTGTTGAAATGAACCCACAACCATGAAATAGTTCACAACTGACTTATTCTTGCCTACTCCTACACTTATCAAGTACATACATAGGTTACATGCATTACATTCTCCATTTCTCTGTACAAACTGTAATTCCTTTGGTAATCATAGGTAATAGCTGGGGTATAATAATTTAGGTCTACAGAATAATGTGGAACACCCTCTACTATTGCCATAAAAAGTTATATTTATACTATCCGAAACAGTGAGAGCTGTGAGGTGTAAGCTCTATGCATCTTGCAGTTGCATTGTTGTGTTATGTTTCTGACTATGGATCAATCATGAATAAGCCAACTTGACCCAATGTTACAGTGCACTTGACCACTTCTTTCACTGGAGTAAAACTACTTGAATATTTGTATTCAGCCTACATGTTCTGTAAACTTGAAGCTGCCTTAGCTTTGTATATCCCAGCAGTACAATGATGAGACCGGGGCTTGCTTTTGTTGCTAAGGCTAAAGGGTTGGATGAAATTGACAACAGCCAATCGGTACACCTGATGAACTTTAAAAACTCTAAACCATGTTACTACCCGAACAGAAAGTGATTACTTATGCCCATAAACAAACTTCCTTCAGAGGTGGCACCATTATATAGGGGTGAGGTAAAATGTCTTCTGCTGTGCTTTCTTTTTGACATTGGGTTAATCTCCTTGTTTGCACGAAATCACAGATTTACCATGTATGTCGCCCCTTTTCCCAATACTTTGTGCTCATTTATGACTTTGACTAACTAAAATGGCAAACACCATCAGTAACACTTTTGGAAGGTGGAAGGATGGTGCATGTCACATCTGGGTTAGCACCTGTGTATAGTTTCTCTTTCAGAAAAGGGGGTTACTTGCTGAAGACGGAGAAGAGGATGACTTTCTTTGCAGGTTGTGAATCTTTTTAATTCTCTACCCCAGAGCTGTGTAGGCTGCATCACTGAGCAAATTCAAGGATGAGATAGGGAGATCTTTGTTTATAGGGGAGACAAAGATTAATAAGAACAGGCAAGATCTTACTGATTGGCAGAGTAGGTTCAAGAATGCAAGATCTATGCCTATATCTTGCATTCTTAAAGGGTCTTCTGGCTATTCTCATTTATTGTGCATTTTCTTTGATATAATTCTACAGCCTTAAATTTCAAAATATGTGTGGAGACTGTACTGAGTGCTTAGCTTGAAAACATCAAGTGAAGGTCATGGACTTCTCAAGTTCCTGATGAAGACAGAAAGCCTACTATGGTTATCAGTAATCTAGTCATGCTGGCATTAATATCATTAATGCTATCTGCTTATTTGATGGAAGATTTCCAAGTAAATACAGCTGCTTAGAGAAAAAGATAGTGCATTCCTTTTCCCCTTTAAGCAAGCCAAAGTAATTTAATGTCATCAAATGCAGGCTGGTAAACACGTCAGCCAAATACACTGAATGTGAAGTTGGGGGGGTGGGGGCGTTCCAATTATCCGTGACACAGGTGTAAGCTTGTCTCCAGGATCAGACTGCTCTGCCTCACTGAACTAAGGACATTGTTTACAAATAACTCATGATAAAGGAATAAATGCCCTTCTGCTATTGAAATCTTGTTTTGGCTGCAGTGCTGCACATTGCAAGCTCCTCTTTAAGCTGTCCAGAGCAACAAGGCTAAGGGCTAAGAATGACCACGTCCCGGTATTAACAAATTGCTCTGCACTTGAGAAGTGTTGTTCAAGCAGATCAGCTTTGGGTCAGAGGATACAATGTCAGAGAGGCAGAGGCAAGTGATGCCATTACAAAAGCTTGACTCCTGCTCTTCGTGCAGAGAAGTTTTAGGCTATGAAAATTTAATCAGTTGTAATTATTTTTGTTTGCTGCTAAACAAAACCAAAGGACAGTTAATGCTGCCTGACTCCTAAGTGGATATAGAATTTGTTCAGTTTCCTTGAATTGCATCATATGATTATTCATCCTTTGTTTTCACAGTGCACCTTTAAGTGTACACTCTATTCTTAATGCATTAACGGGATGAGTTTACATTAGCGCACCTGACTGAAATGAAAATGTGCTGCTGCATGTTTAATTGAAGCTTTGCTTCTGTAGGCTGGCATTTTCTATGACTCCAGGAAGGCCTGATTGTCTGCCACTGATAAAATTCCTCTCAAGTGTTGACACCTGCCCAGTACCAAAACATGACTTTTGTTTCCTAATACCTACAGCACAGTTACCTCTTCTTATTTACAGTAAGACATATTTAATATATTAACAAAGATGAAGGTGAATGATAGCCCTGAATTACTTCACAGAAAAATATAATGTCACCATGCGACATTAAACTGTCTCTAGCTATTGAGGAATGGGAACCACCGTCCCCTTTTCAGCTAGAGAAACAGGAATGATATAGCTATATATACAATGGCACATTGCTACTTTTGATTAATACTTCTAAGTTTCTTTGACGGTAACCCCCAACCCTCAATCTGTACTATCCAAGGCCTGGAGGTGCATGGGAATGCCTCCAAGTAACACACTGACCTGATCGGAATATCAATTGCCATTCCTTCGTCATCAAGGGTTTAAATCCTGAACTTCCTTTAAATACATTGTGGGATTACCTTCACCACCCTGGCTGTGGCAAAACTGGCTCACCACCACTTTCCCAAAGACTGCTAAAAGACAACAAACGGTATCCTTAGAGTGGGGCCCACATTCTATAAATAAATCAATATTTAAGAAAAAAGATCAGCAGAATAAAATGTGTTATGCTGTCTTTCTGGAAAAGGGATAATTAGCTTCCCTCATTATGTAAAAGAAGAATTGCACCAACTTGTATCAATATGCCAAAGGTCCATTGAAATTCAGCTGAGTTGTGGACTTTTACTCACTATGAAATAGATTGGGACTACTGTGTCTGGCTTTACAAGTGTCATATAAAGATTTCATTTCATTAATTTTGACTAGATTTAAGTCTGCCTGGGTATTGAAGAGAATTAAGTGTTATAATGCACTTCACCAGCCTGTATCCTTACAATATTTTTTCCTCAATAATGTTAAAATGTATTATTAAATTAATAAAATGACATTGATACACTACTTTGCTGATTCATATTGCAATGCAGCCAGTACAAACATGGAATCATAAGATTGTATGGAGTTGAAAAACGTGAAGCTGTACAATTAGTCCCAATCTACTGGCTTTTCTTAGACCTGCATTTTTTCCTTTTTTTAAATACATTTCTAACACCTCTTTGTAGGTTATTATTGAATTTGCTTCCTCCACCTTTTGAACAGTGCATTCAATTGTTCAGTAGTAACAACAACTTGTATTTCTGTAGCTCCCTATCACATAACAAAACTACCATGCCTTTTCGCACAGTAGTGTAGTGGTTAGCATATCACTATTACAGCGCCAGCGACCCGGGTTCAATTCCGGCCACTGTCTGTAAGGAATTGGTCCGTTCTCCCCGTGACTGCGTGGGCTTCCTCCGGGTGCTCTGGTTTCCTCCCATGTTCCAAAGACGTACGGGTTAGGAAGTTGTGGCATGCTATGTTGGTGCTGGAAGAGTGGCGACACCCTACGCAAAAGATGCATTTCACTGTGTGTTTCGATGTACATGCGACTAATAAAGAAATCTTATCTTACCATACCAAATTTCACACCGAGCCATGCAAAGAAATATTAAGGCAGATAGCCAAAAGACTTGGTCAAAGGTAGCCTTTAAGGTATCTTGTAGTAAGAAAAAAGAGCCGGAGAAAGAAAATTCCAGAGCTTCAGGTCTTGGCTGCTGAAAGTATGCCCACCAAGGGAAACCTAATCTGATTTTATGCCAGTGCAACGTTCACTGGAGATCACAAGGAGAATAAATATCACAATCCCTGCCAGAATCAAAACTGATATAGCCCACTCGGGAATCGTAGTTGCATCCATCTCTACTTAACAACAGAAACTCAGTGGCTGCCCCAAGTCAGGAAGTCATGCAGCAAACCAGGATTACCCAGAGGATTAAGACAGTGCATTGGGCTAACCTTAAGCATTTGGTTCATACCCATTAAATTTCATTCTGCAATTGCAGATGGACAGGACATCTGGCCTGCACTAGCTGATGACGAATGATTCCAGATTATGGTTGACAGATGTTTCTGTCTCACCGTGTTGCCAAACACACACATTCATTTTCTTTGTTAATAATTTTGTTCCTGTCAATAAGTCTAATAAATTGTCCAGTAGCCAAGGCAGTCAGTAGCATCAGTTTGATTCGGGACGTTTATCATTTTCTTTTATTGCCGTATTTGTTTATTTTGTATATCTTGTTTTTTCTTGTGTGCGGCATAATACACTGATGGTAAAACAAAATTAAAGGTGGATTTACTTGAAGCCTTTTGGAAGGAACGAGAGACATGATAATTAAATGGTATAACGTTAAAGGAACTGTAGAAAAGATAAGACAGGACATCGATTCACAAATCTTTGAAAGTGGAGGGAGAAATAGTTAAGTTCACCAAAAAAGACTTCTGTAATATTTGATTTTACAAGTAGAACCCTGGGGCACAAAAGCAATGATACCATGCTAAAATTTCATTAATCATTGTTAGGTGCAAAAAACAAGATGCTGGAGGAACTCAACGGGTCAGGCAGCATCTGTGGGGGGGAAATGGGTAGGTGACATGTCGGGTTGAGACCCTTCATCTGGACCATTTCTCTCCACAGATGCTGCCTGACCCGCTGAGTTCCTCCAGCATCTTGTTTTTTGCTCCAGATTCCAGCATCTGTGGTCTCTTGTGTCAATCATTTTCAGGTGTTAGCTGGAGTATTGTGTCCATTTCTGGATGCACACTTTAGAAAGTGGACAGGATCCAGAATAGATTAACTCAAATTTTACCAGGGATGAAGGACTTTGGATGTACAGAGAGACCAAAGTGACTGGAATTGTTCTCTGTTAGAGTAGAGATGATTAAGGGATGACTTTATGGTGTTCAAAATTGCATGGAGTTTTGATGCAGTGGATAAGGACACACCATGTGCAGTGATGGGAGCACTGGAAGGATATTGATTCTAACATCATTGGTTAAAGAAAAATCTCGGGAAGATGTTAGGAGAAAAAATGTTACACATGTTTTAAAAATATTATTATGAACTTAGATGCACAACCCAAAATTTAATTGCAAATTTCGCCCCCAATAAATCATAAGAGATACACTTGAAAGGGAGAAATTTGTATAGCTGTGGGAAAAGTGTGGTGGCAATGGGCAGTGCTCATCAAATATAAAGGACAAAGGGTCAAATTAAAGATTTCCAACAATGACTGTACCTGTTGAGTATTCCATGCTTATTTTTAGTTAAAATTGAAATCTTTACTTTAAAAAACACTGTTAAACTAATGATTATGCAGTGAAGTCTGCATTACGCATTGCACGATGTAATGTTACGACAGGAAGAAACCAGGAGATCAGTGCTCAGGTCTCCAACACCCACCAGGAATGGAATAGTCTCTACCCAGCATGATGAGGAAGAGATTAAGCCTTGTCATGGCTAATGACTGCTTTGTGTTTGGGCTTTCTCAGCTGTGGAGATGAAAGTTTTTTGTTTAATCAGTGTAGAAAATAATTATTGTTTCTGCAATAATATAAAAATATTATTGAATGTCTCTAAATCAAGTTGTTATTTTATGAAAGACTTTGAGCTGAGTACCTGCTGGAATTAAAGACAATGCAATGCATAAGACCTTATTATTAGTAAACTTAAATATAAAAGGCAATGGGAGCATGACTGTCTGCATAGGAAGCACTTCAATGGAAATCTTTCCATTTACCAAGGTGAATTCATTTTACCAAATATCAGAGTTCAGTGGATACATTTTTCAGCATGCCTCATTGGTAGGTGCATACCCAAATACATACACTTCCTCAGCAAATGAAAAATGATTGCATTTCCCAATTCTTTTAAAACTCAGCATTATAATTTGGCCATCAGAGACAACATCTTTCACAAGCCAACAGTACCAGCAGGCATTGTCTGAACTCAAGACTTCAGGTCTCCCAGTAAAATAAACAGTGAATATCCTCCCTCTTGCACCACTCAGCCAATCCATCCCTCTTATCCTTCATTCCCACTGCTTCCTCCTTCTCCAGAGTTACCTCTGATGCCATGTTCCACGTTTCTGATCTGTTGGTGGGGGAGGGAGAGGTGGGGAGAAATAAATATGTCAAACAAGGAAGTGTCTAAGACTCTAATGCCATCCGATATCTCAGCACAAACAAGTGACAACAGTTAACAATTTTACAACTCTTAGCATTATTTGCTAGCAGAATAATATTGTCCAACCAGATTATGCTTTTGCAACGATAGATAATTGTAAGGAAAGTTAATCATTCTGCATAACTATATGCAATTTTTCATTAACACCAGTAGAAATCTCTTTAAAAAAAGATGTGATAATCCTCGTGTTTCCACACATGGTTTTATAGTCTCCCTCACAAGTGCAGGCTCACAAATGCACACATACACACACACATACACGCACACACATAGACATACGTGCACAACCGCACACACACAACACACACACATACACGCACACACGTGCACACACACACACACACATACACACACACACACACATATACACACACACACATATACACACACACAAACACACTCAGGAAGCAAAGCTGGGGATTGAGCTTCCTCCCCTGTCAAAGCTGTCAGGAACTTCAACGATTTTTAGATGGCCCCATCATTTAAAAACAATTAAAACTGAAATAATTACGAGTGTGTAAATGTGTGGTAGAATCTAGGGGGAGTGAATATGTGGAGAACAAAGTGGGATTGGTGTAGGAATGGTGTAAGTGAGTAATTTAACACCATGAATTCAGTGGACCAAAGGACCTGTTTCTGTGCTGTGCAACTCTATGATGCTAAAATAATTTTTAAAAATTATTCAAAATTTTTAAAGAATTAATGTTAAATAATAAAAATATTTGGAAATAATTAAAAGTATTAAACTAATGCAAAATAATTTCTCCTTTGCTTCCTCAGCTGCAGGCCTGGAACCCTCATTGAAATCAATTCCATGTCAAACCTGACTGTCTGAGAACTAGGTGGTAGCCCCCTCTTATTAGACTGGGGAGTCTCAGAATACAAAGCAAGGGAGAAAATGGACTGATTTGGTACACCCCACCACAATCCCTTCCCTGCTAGCTTTGTTCTTAATCCCAGACCAGCAGTGTGTATGTGTAAATCCTGGACTTCAGTCTGCATGGCTGAATGTCTGTAGTTCCATTCTGAAATGCTGGCCCATGTTCTTCACCTCAGTCCAGCGTGGACAAAGAGTTGCCTTGTAGATGGGCTGTAAAATCGAGTCTTTTTCTGCCCTTTCCAGTGGATAGGAGGTCCCATGACACTTTTTGAAGATCAGCAGGCATCTGAGATCCTGATAAATATTTATTCCTCAACCAACACCATCAAAGATGATGAGGTATTTCACCTCAATGTTGTTTATGGAAGTTTGCAGCAGAAAAATTGGCTGTATCAACTTCCAGTAAAAGGTTTGATCCACTTTATAGAACGTAGAACAGTACAGCACAGAACAGGCCCTTCAGCCCACAGTGTTGTGCCAACATAGCTATTCCCTCCCACCTACAGAATGCCCATATCCCTCCATCTTCCTCTGATTCATGTGCCCATCCAAGACGCTCTTAAAAGCCCCGAATGAATTTGCCTCCACCACCCTATCAGGCAATGCATTCCAGGCATCCATCACTCAGTAAAAAACGTACCCCTCACGTCTGTTCTGAACCTAACCCCCTCACCTTAAATGCATGCCCTCTGGTATTGGATCGCTCAATGATAGAAAAAAGATATTGCTTTACAAGTATCATTTGCTGCATCCTAATTTGGGAAACTCCAAGGATGTGAAAGGCCTTATATTATTGTAAATTTGTTCTCTCTTTCTCTTATAACCTCTCTCAAAGCAGAAAAGAAGATATAGAAATGGTTTCCACCTCCAAGAAGCAAAATGTCTTTGTTATTAACCAAACATTATAAACATATTTATTTTTGTGTCTCTATGATACTGCAAAAGTTGTTAATAATTCAAACTAACAAGGGTGAATTATTAAATAACAGAAAAACTTACAGTATTTGGTGCGGTATCTTATTACTGTGACTTCTTCCTGCGATTGCACCTCAGACTCTCAGCTTTGTGTTAAAGGTCTAACTCTGCCTCCACTGTTCCAACTTCTCTAAAGACCATTGTGTCATCTCCTATGGTCTTTACCCCACTGAAACTTCAAACGTACCATCCAATCCTTGCTGAAATTCCTGTGGTACTGTGTTGACTCTAAATGATACTCCTCTCCAACAGTATCTAATTGGTGATTGGTTTATTATTGTCACATGTACTGAGATACAATGAAAAGCTTTTGTCTGCATGCCATCCAGACCGATCATTCCATACATCAGTACATCAAGGTAGTACAAAAGGAAAAAAAAACAGAATGCAGAATATAGTGTTACAGTTACAGAGAAAGTGCAGTGCAGGCAGACAAGTAAGGTGCAAGGGCCATGATGAGGTAGATTGAGAGATCAAGAGTTCACCTTTATCATATAAGAGGTCAATTCAAGAGTCTTATAACAGCAGGATAGAAGCTGTCCTTGACCCTGGTAGTAGGTGTTCTCAACCACCTTTATCTTCTCCTTAACGTCAATTAAAAATGAGCTCTCCCCATCATGCTCAACAGAAGACAACCTTTTTATCCGACACACTGATAATTGCTCTACTCAGATCTGACTAAACATTATCATCTTAGTTGGGGTGTTACTCCTCTACAGAGTTCCATTAAGGCCTTTGGGGACTTGCCAGGTTCTCAGTTTGCCACTGATTTCTCAATATACACCAATCTGGATACTAGGACTGGCGGTGAGGATGGAGGAGGTGGGGGTGCAGAAGGGGGTATGGCATTGATAGTAAGGTGTCTGCCGGGGCTGCCATCACCAGCTTACTCCATCTCTTCAACCCGGCATTAAATTTCTCCTTGGGAGTCATTAGAAGACACTTTGGAGGGTGTACCACTGGCTGCTTCCTCTCATCAAGGATTAGATGATGTTGGACTACTAGTTTCTCTGCTCAGTGAAAGCCATCTGCGCATTCATCACTGAGTTACACAGTGGAGTTCCTGATGCAGTGATTCAACCTGAAATGTTGACAATTCCTTTCCTCCAGCAGATTGTTGGAGAAATCGATGTTAAAAATTGCTGTCATCACTGAACAGTCTTGAAGGATTATCCGTGCTCCTTATTGTTTGTGATGAACTGGCGATAGTCAACTGTTTCCTTTCTGTGCAAGTTGCAATGAGCTTATAACATAGGAAATAGAAACAGAATTGGCCATCGAGCCCTTTGGAACCCTGTTCTATCAGTCAGAGCAATCATGGCTAATTACTCCCTTCAGTAATCTCTTCCTGCCTTCTCACCATACACCTTTATCCCTATATATCTACCTCCTTCTTGAACATATTTAATGACTTGGCCTTCACTGCCAACTGTGGTAGAGAATTCCAGAGGTTCACAGTGCTCTGGGTGAAGACATTTCTCCCAATCCCAGTCCTAAATGGCACATGCCATTCCCTGAGTCTGTGACCTCTACCACCCATCAGGGAATATCCTCCCTGTATTGGGTTTGTAAAGCCCTGTAAGAATTTTATAGGTTTCTATCAGATCTTTTCTCGTTCTTCCATACTCCAATGAATTCGGGCCTAACCGACCTAATCTCTCCTCATTCGCCAGGCAAGAAAGTTCTTCCTCAGATAAGGAGATCAAAACTGTACATCAAACTCAAGATGGAGTCCCACCAAGGCCCCTTGCAGTTGCAGCAAGACATCCTTGCCCCAGTACTCAAATCCTCTTACAAAGAAAGCACACATACAGTTTGCCGTCGTAACTGCTTACTGTACCTGAACACTTGCTTTCAGCGACTGGTATACAAGGACATCCAGATCTCGTTGCACCTGCACCTTTCTCAATCCATCACATTTCGCACAATAATCTGCCCTTTTGTTTTTAGAATCAAAGAGGATAACTTCATACTTATATACGTAAACAGCAACTGCCATGGATTTGCCCACTCATCCAACTGGTCGAAATGATAGTGGAGGAACACAGCAGGTCAGACAGCACCTATGGAGGGAAATAAACAGTCTATGTTTCGGGCCGAGACCCTTCATCAGTACTGGGAAGGAAGAGGGGAGAAGCCAGAATAAAAAGGTCAGGGTAGGGCGGAGGACCACAAACTGGCAGGTGATAGGTGAGTCCAGGTGAGGGGGGGAAGGTAGGTGGGTGGGGGAGGGGGGATAAAAGGGAGTGATTTAAGAAGCTGAGAGGTGATAGGTAGGAGAGGCAAAGGGCTGAAGAAGAGGGAATCCAGTAGGAGGGGACAGTAGACCATGGAATAAAGGGAAGGAGGTTGGGAACAGGTGGGCAGGTCATGAGGGTGAGGGAGGGGAAAGAGAAGGGGTGAGGGGATCACAGTCCTGATGAAGGGTCTTGACCCGAAACATGGACTGTTTATTTCCCTCCATAGATGCTGCCGGACCTGTTGAGTTCCTCCAGCATTTTGTTCTGAGATTCCAGAATCTGCAGAATCTCTTGTGCAAATCATATTGGAGCTTCTTTGCATTCTCCTCACAATCTACACCAGGGGTCACACCCTGCTCCAATATTTTGATTCAAGCCTAGCATCTACATTTCATATTTTCATCAATCACCACTTCTGACACCATGTCTCTGTGTCTGTCTTTAAGTTACTGAAAAAATAGTTGATAATTCAAGCTAATAATAGGGGTTAAATGAAAGTAAAATGCTTACAGTGTGGGGGGCAACATTTTCTTATTGTGGCTTCTCCCTGCAGCTGACCATCAGGATCTCAGCTCTTGTTCAAAAGAAGACAGCATAACATAACTCAGGCCCAAATCTTTTGCAAGTTAAAATGGCCTTAGAGTCATGAAATCTGACAACCACAGGGGAAAGAAATAAATGGATTAAAAGGAAGTGGATAGTCTTTTGAAGATTCACTGAATCAACTATAGAGAGTGCCTGTTGATGAGGGAAATTTCTAAATCACCCAGACATATGATGCGTATGAGTCCTATATCATTGGGAGCAGCCTTTGGATGAATAATAACAGGCCCCATCAACACAATGGAAACATTAAACATCTCCACATTGAGCAGCCCATTTCAAAAAAGTGCATTGTCTGCAACCTACACAAATAACTCGCGGTGACTTACACTTAACGCCACTGTTGGTTATGTTGGTGCTAAAGCGGCAAATTACATCACGGCATAGATGGATAAGACTGGTGGCAAAAGTCCGAACTAATCACTTTTAATTGTACTAACCCAGCAAGCTTTGGCACAACTGGGGAGAGTATAGAAACACGTGCTTTCTCAAGTATAGACCACTTCTGGGCTGGAACTGGGCTGGAAATTTTAAAATATTTCTATGTCAATACAAGATGGTTTTATGAAAAATCCTGCAACTCCATTCTTAGAAAGTGTGCTTTGGAAATTTGATTTGTGGTTGCCAGTGAATTTATGCGTGGAAGCTGCTGGGTACTCTACACTCTTTCCAAACAATGTACAATGTACGACTGAATCACTGTGAATATGTGCTCTGTGAATGATGACTGCAAAGGAAGACTTTAAGCACACAGAAAAGGCCTGCTCCTGTTTAAGTTAAAGGGACTGTTCTTAGCTAGGTTAAAGCAGCATCTTGATTCCCTCCAGCTGGTTCTGATGTCACCTTGCAATAAACACATTATTGGGAGCCCAACTTCCAGAATCCCTGTCTCAGGCTCCCATCTTTGGTGTCTCAATGAAAGGTGCTGGAAATCTGAAACAAAACCAGATGCTGGAAACATTCAGCAGGTCAGTCAGCATCTGTGGAAAGAGAAACAGTTAACGTTTCTGGTCGGGACCCTTGGTCAGGACTGGGAAAGAGAGAAAAACAAGTTAGTTTTCAGTTGCGAAGAAGGTGGAGGAGGAATGGATACATGAAGGAATATCTCTGGTAGGCAGAGACCAATGGACTGATGGAGATAGTTACCTGCACATTAAAATTCTTTGCCTATGTAATGTGTTGATGTGTTGTTAAATGGCAAGGCTGTTGGACATGCCCAGCACATCAGACTACGCAAATAGAATAAGAAAACTGAGCCAACATATTGACAAACAGAAATGAATATTCCTCATACAAACGTACAGAAAGATTCAGCTACCAAAATCTGGAGAATTTGAAACTGTATTTGGAAGTCTGCAACGCACCCAGACGGAAGATGAGGTGTTGTCCAAGCTTGCACTGGGGCCTTGTTGTAACAGTTCACGAGGCCACAGACAGAACAGTCAGACTGGGGGGTGGAATGGTCAATTAAGCCGAAGGCAGCAGGAAACTTGGGATTGTTCCTGCAGACTGAGTGCAGGTGCTCCGCAAAATGATCACCCAATCTGCGTTTGGCTTCTCCAGTGTAGAGGGGGCCACATCGGGAACACCAAATGCGGTAGAGTAGATTGGAAAGTGAGCAGGTGAATCGCTGCTTTACCTGGAAAGACAGTTTGGGTCCATGGATGGTGGGGATGGGAAGAGGTGAAAGAATAGGTATGGCACTTCCTGAGTTGGACGGGAAACTGCCATTCACTGGGGAGTGTTAGTCTGGGGTAGAAGAGCGGACCAGAGAACCACCAAGGAAGTGATCCATTTGAAATGCTGAAAGGTGAGAGGAGGGGAATATGCGCCTGGTAGTGGGACTTTTAGAGTGATAGAGTCAGCATAAAAACAGGCCCTCTGACCCACCACGTATCCACCGACCATCACGATATCTATATCAAGCCCAATTGCCTGCATCAATTCCATATCCCTCTATGCCTTACTCATTCAAGAACCCGTCCAGATGCCTGTTAAATATTTTTACTGCTTCAGCCTCCACCACCTCCTCTGCCAGCTCATTCTAGGTACTAATTACCCTCTGTGTGAAAAATATACCCCTCAGATCCCCTTTCAACCTCCTCCCTCTCACCTTACGCCTATACCCTCTAATTTTGGACACCCCTACCGTGGGAAGCAGACTCTGGCTATCTACCCCCCTCTGTGTTTCTCATAATTTTATATACCTCTATCATGTGTGACCTCTCAGCCTCCTTTGCTCCAGGGAAACAGACCCAGTCTATCCAATTTCCTCTTGGAGGGCTTGAGTTATAAGCCCTCCAATCCAGACAAAATCCTTCTGAATTTTCTTTGCATCCCCTCTAGCTTAATCGCATCTTTCCTGCAGTGTGGCAATCAGAACTGTACACAATAATCCAAGTGCAGCCGAAGCAACATTTTGTACAACTGTAAAATGACATCCCGACTTTTGTACCCAATGCCTCAGCCGATGAAAGGAAGCATGTCACATGCTTTCTTCACCACCCTATCTACCTATGTTGCCACTTTTCAGGGAACTATGTACTTGTATCTCAAGATCTTTCTGTTCAACAACACTCCCTAGGATCTTGCCATTCACTGTGTATGTCCTACCCTGGTGTATCTTCCCAAAATGCACACGTAGGTGACTACACTGGTCCTTAAAGGGACCTATTCTCTCCCAAGATACTCCTTTACACTTAATATACCAATAGTATCTTTTGGGATTCTCCTTTATCTTATCTGCCAAGGATATATCATTGCCCCTTCTTGCCCTCCTAATTCCCTTCTTAAGTATACTCCCACACCCCTTATGCTCATCAAGGGATTCGTTTGATCCCAACTGCCTGTGCCCGGCACATGCCTCCTTTTTCCTGACCAGAGCCTCAATATCCCTCATCATCCAGGGTTCCCTACTCCTGACAGCCTTGCCCTTCACTCTAACAGGAACATGCTGGCCTTGCACTCTTCCCACTTTACTTTTAAAAGCCTCCCCTCTTCCCAGACGTCCCATTACCTGCAAGTAGGCTCTCCCAGTCAACTTTCGAGAGTTCCTACCTGAATCCATTGAAATTAGCCTTCCCCTGATTTAGGGCTTTAACTTGTGGACCGGTCCTATCTTTTTCCATGATTATCTGGAAACTAACAGTATTATGGCCACTGGTCCCAAAGCGCTCCCCCACTGACACATCAATCACTTGCTCAACCTCATTTCCTAAGAGGAGGTTGAGTTAGCCCCTCTCCAGTAGGGCCATCGACACGTTGCTTCAGAAAACTCCAGTACACAAGTTTTGCCTGATGTAATCCTATTGCCCTGGCTATCCCAGTCAATATTAGAGAAGTTAAAATTATCTACCATTACAACCCTATTATTCCTACACCTATTTGCTCCTCTAATTACCACTGACCAGAAGGGGGCCAATGGTACAATCTCATCAAAGTGATCACCACGTTCTTATTTCTAAGTTCCACCCATATAACCTCACTGGACATTCTGCCAAGAATAACCTCTCTAAATACTGCTGTGATGTTCTCCCTAATCAATATTGCAATTCCCACTCTTCTCTTACCTCCATTTCTGTCATGCCTGTAGCGTCTGTAGCCCGGAGCATATCAGTCCTGTCCATCCCTTTGTAATAGTTATAATATCACAACTCCATGTGCTGATCCATGCTCTGAGTTCACCTGCTTTATCTGTCAGGCTGCTTGCATTAAAGTTGGCTTATCAGACCTTTCTCGCTCCTTGTCTTGCCTATTGGAATTGCTTGCTTTAATCTCTATATTTGCTTCAACTTTCTCATCTGATACACCACTACTTTGGGTCCTACCCCTCTACCAGACTGGTTTAAGCCCTCCTGAATAGTATTATCAAACCTCCCCACAAGGATATTGGATCCCTCCGGTTCAGATGCAACCCATTCTTCTTGCACAGATCACCTCTGCCCTAGAAGAGATCCCAATGATCCAAATAGCTGAAGCCCTCCTGCCTGCACTAGCACTTCAGCCATACATCTGATCGCCTAATCCTCCTCCTCCTATCCTCACCAGCACTTGGAGCTGGCAGAAATTGCAAAGAATCTGGTGGGTGGAAAGTAAGAACCAGGGGAACTTTGTTTTTGCTCTGTCCAGGAGGAGAGGGGTTGAGAATTAAGGTCCAGGAAATAGATGAGATGCAATCAAAGGCCCTGTCCATTGTGGTAGAGGGAAAGCCATGGTTCAGGAAGAAGGAATACATCTCAGAGGCACCGGTGTGGAAAGTCTCATCATTGGAGCAAATGTGACAGAGACAGAGGAACTAGGAGAATAGAATGGAGTATTTACAAGGGATAGGGTGGGACAAAGAGTATTTGAGATAGGTGTGGGCATCTGTAGGCTTGTAATAGATGTCTGTAGCTAGCATGAGATAGAGACAGAGATATCCAGGAAGGGGAAGGGAGGGTCAGAGATAGACCATGTGAAGGTCAGAGCAGGGTGGAAATTTCCAGCAAAACTGATGACATCTTTGAGTGCTCTATGAGTATCAGAAGCAGCAACAATGTCATTTTCAAACGTACTGGGAAAAGGGTCGAGGAACTGGACATATGGTGCAAATCTCTAGCCAGCTGCCACTCAAGGGCAAATCTTTCTTAAAGTTCCCATGGAGAACTGTTGCTCATTGAGTCATGGAGCAAAGTGAACATTTCTTGTGCAGCTTTATTCCAGCATGCATTTTGCATTCAACTACATCGAAGGCCAGGGATTTAGGATCGAGACCTTGCTGGAACAGCCACAACCAAAGCTGGCTCAGCATCTCCGTGTGGCACCACTTCATTTCGAGCTTTCAGAATACACATGTGAAGGAATGTAGGAATGGCTGGATGAGAAAGAAGACCTATTGAGTTTGTCTTCTAATTCCCTGAACAAAGGATTAAGTTATTGATTGATCACAGCAACTAATGGGCTGGATCATGTTGGACCCAGTCCCCGGTGTATGTAGTCACTGCCTGAGGTCCCCACCCAGCCACCTGCCCACCTTGTCCAGATGTAGAAAGCTGAACAACTTGACCCTCCACACTCGAGAGGCGTCCCATGTGGCAGAGCCGGCTCTGAGTGGTGTCTAATCCTCAGGTGCAGAGGTTTGGCCACCGGAACATCCCAATGATATTTCACTGTTGTCAATTGCCTTTGAACTGTTTTCAAATGTCTCTGTGATCAGAAACAATAAAAAAAACACTGGAGTTTAAATAACTAAAAATATTTTAAAAATTAAAAACATTTCATAAAATTAGACATATGAAAATTATTTTAAAAATGTTAAAATCAATAACACTGTAATATAATAATAATAATTAAAACATCAAAATAAGGTAAACTAACCCATGGACTTACCTACACTTACCTTTTATCCATAGGTTCAGCCCTGCCATTTAAAAGAGAGGGGTTGCCATTCATACACCAGCCATCCCTGGCTTAAAGCTGAGGGGCCAGATGTAAAACGCATTCAACTTCTGTGGAGCAGGAGATTAGACCTGCTATCATCTGAGCTGCAGGTCCTTTTGGACTTCCACAAGTGGCTGAGCACACACGGAAGTTCTAAGCGAGCTGGGCTGGATACGGCTGAGAGCTTATGGCTCCACATGGAACCTCTAGCTGTCAGTGCAGTCGATTAACCCCCAACCTCCACCAAACAGTCTACTGAAAACCGAGGTGTGACACTAAGAGTAGAGAGTTTTTGAAAGCATTGGTCTAAAGTCATTTATTTTTACCTTAGCACAAAAAAAAAGAAGAAATAGAAGTGAGAGAAGGCTGATTCCAAAGGTTCACCATCCCCTGTGTAAAGGAATTTCTTCTCATCCCCATCCTGCACAGACCCTTTACTTACAAACTGTAATTCCTGGTTCCATACCTATATCTAACTCTGTATCTACTCTGTACTGCCAGTTAAGAATGTTGAAGGTTTCAGTATGATCATGTTATGCAGAATAACACTGAGCAATGCTAAACTGTATCTGAAGTGAATCCTTTATCCAACCACATCTGTTGACATTAGTCTCTGCCCAATTTCCCTGTATGGAATGTCTCAGCACAGAACTTCACTAACAAGTAAGTTAATGTGGCAAAATCTACCTTATTCTTAACCAGAGATGCCGGTACCAAGTACAAAAGAGAAAAAATGTTCCAAATGTAATTCTGGTATTCCACAATTCAAAAGGGTAAACAGATGTATCATAGAAACGACCGGGATTTCAACCTTTACAAAAAAGGTGTTGCTGATATTTTCTTCATTGCTTCTTGAAAATATCAACACCAAAGAAGAAAGAGACAACAGCATTCTCAAAACAGAAACTCTACCATATGTCAGTGGAGAAAACTACCAGGCACAAGACCTGGTACTGAAATGTCATCCGTGAAATAATATAGACTGGTGCCGCAGAGACAGCCCAGTGAGGGAATATGTCACATTAACATTTATGTAAAGCACGCCATGTCCCAGAACACTGTGTGTTGTGTGCACGTGTGGAGAAGATCTAATGTGCTGGAGAGCTCATTGACTTCAGTTAAGTTAATCGGACTTCTTTTGCACTCATTTTTGAGTGCAAAATAAACGTGATTGTTAATAGATCCAACTTTAACCTGTAAATTAATCAACCAGTTAGGCAAAATAAACCATGATGCAGAGGTGTAATACCAGCACACTGCCACCCTTGGAGAAACAGCACAAAGTGAGAATTAGTTGTGGATCCTAGTGCCATGGATGAATTATATTGAGAGATACCAGCATATCATTAGAGAATATCATGCTTTGAGTGGTACTACATTCAAATATTGAACGTGCAAGCATTCTAACACATATGATGTTCTAACAGCATTTTTTTGCTCAGTTTTGACAATTTTGCTTAAATGTAAACCTAAATACAATACTTTGCATTTATATAGTGCCTTTTGAAACTGCTTAAGGAACTTTTCAGGAATGCAGTCAAACTGGATTTAGTACCCAGTCACACAAATGGAGATCAGAAAGGTGAGCAAATATTCTAGGTTTTAAGGAGAGCCTTAAAAGAGGAAAGAGAAGTGGAGAGATAGAAAGTTTTATGGAGGGAGTCCAGATATTAAGGCCGAGGCAGCTGAAGGCATAACTGCAAAGAATGAAGAGTTCCAAATTACGAATGTGCAAGAGGCTAAAATGGGAAGAGGTGGTGGGGCAGCTTGGAGCAAAGACCTCTGTGCAGACATGACTGTAGTTTTAGGGATAGTGCACAGTAAGGTTCAATGTGCAACAAGAAAGTATTTTCAATTATGCTTTTTCCTGGAGGTTTATGACAATATTTGTCCATACATGGGCTGTTTCACTGTTGCATTGTGGGTCTTCAATGTCTCCTGCACTTCAATCCATTTGTTCTTCTCTTAAATTTGAACGGAATAGAGTTGACAGCATCAGCATGTCACTAGATGCCTCCACACACTTCCCTCATGGCAATTGAAGAGCGCTTAGCTTGTGTGTCACTGTGGCACTCTTAAAATTAATCATTGATTTGAAATCCTCATCCACAAAGAAGTACAAACAAGGTCCACTCTAGAAGGGACTCAACAACAACGGCAACAATAACTGGCATTTTAATGTGGCAAAGCCTTTCACAAGAACATTACCAGAAACAAATAACACTAAACTTGATCAGGGATTATTAGAGAAAATTTAGTAATAAAAATGGGTTTTAAGGATCATTTTGAGGGAGGAGAGAGAGAGGTGGAGAGGGGGACTGGTTTACATGTGTGTCTGTGGGTGTGTGTGTGTGTGGGTGTGTGGCTGTGTGTGCGAGTAGGGTGAGACCAAAGAAGGAGTCAAAAACAAGAATGAGATTTCTAGAGTCAATGCATTCCTTTTCAGATTTTTTTGTGATTCACATCAATAAAACCCAGATTAAGTTTAAAAAAGTTTCATGAGGTGAAACACTGGGGAATGTTAACTAAACATGCATCTATGCACAGGGACATGTTTTTCATTTCATGTTTGCAAAGGCATAGTATGACAACATCAAACATGAGGTAAATGAGTCCTGAGATACTGAAACTTAAGCTAAGTCACATTATGTCTGTGTTCAGACAGGTTCTTGTACTAATTCGTACTGTTTAGTTTTTTTGGCAAACTGGACTAGTTGCCTGTATACTCTTGAAGTTTGTTTGTTGTACTTCTGATATACAATCTGTGCAAGTCAACAAAAAAAACCTGATATCATCTCTTTAATCATTTTCTGCTGCGTTATACCAGGGAATTAATGGGTTAAAGTTAATGTTAAGGAGACAAATTACCTCATTTAAGAGCTGTAATCTATCTCTACAGGTGGGGCGATAAAGCAGGTCATATGGTTCTGTCCTGCATGAAGGCACAACCTTTGATAATATAGATAAAATGATTAAGAGATAAAGTAGGACAGTATTAGTAATCTCTTATTGTGCGACTGAAGGAACAGAGAAGTCAAGGTGCTGTTACCAAGAACCTAATTATCAGTTAATTATGAACTTGGAGTGTGAGATGTTACGAATCATTAAAACCTGCTTCTCACATTTAGACTTTGACCAAATCCTTATTTACTGTTTAATAGTCTTTCACAATAATTACTAATAAAATAAATAGGTTCTTAACTTAATGACTGATTATTAACCAATAGACCATGCGGATGCTAAACAACTATAAGGTTTTCTGTGGTCTGGGTGTCCCTGAGCAAATCCACATGACATGATGTTTACAAGAGACAATTGTGCCCCCAAGGCTCCTTATTCTGTGAAGACTGCCAGTAACATTATTCAGTGCTTGTGTCTTCCAGTGAAATTCAAATCTATAATTTAAATAATCTGAATGTTTGAACCATATCTGCTGAATAAACACACAAAGGAAGTCTTTAGACCTGTAATCACTGACTTCTTAACAGGAACGGCCTTCTCCAGGCCAGACAACTGCAAACAATTAGGGAAATTAGTGGCTCCAGCCCCACCATCAGGCTTCATGCTTGTTTATAATTTAATCGAAGAAAATGTCAAAACAGTCAAGAGTTGAAAGAAACAAGATGCATTTTTGAGATGGAATTAAAACTGCCAGGCTATGATATTAGGAATGTTTGTTTAATAGCTTACAATCCAAAACATGCTTCAGGATTTGAAAAAAAGAAAATCAAATAATTTGCCGTTCCTACAACATACTCAAAGAAAAAATAGACAAGCCCTTAAATGTATGGTATCCTCCTTCTGTTGAATGAAAATAACAGATCCCCCAAGTAGTTTCTAACTGGTTCGGGATGGAACATTATAAACCATTCAAATCATTATAATTTTCTTTCTATACCCCAATCAAGCTGGATCCCTTTTAATAATTTACCACACAGGCATGACTCCAGTCTTTAAGGCAGCTTTAACATATGGCCATCCAGTAAAGTCAGGTCTAAGTCCTCCTACTGACCTTTTCATCAATACTCCCTAAAAAAGCATTTTATGTATTATTAGAGGTATGCCATGAACATCATTAATAAGTTGTTCTTTTCGTATGAATAGTCTTTTTTTCTGACAGAGCACTGAGTGTCCTTACGTCACTTCTCTGCTCCAGCAGGAAAATGTGTTTTATTCCAAAGGGTCCAATAAAATCTTCCTTCATTGCACACATCCTCAGTTAAACAGTAATATTCTTGCTCGGAAAGAAAGTGTTATTATATCCAGGCATTTCTTTTAAATGCAGATTGCATGCAGTATTCTGAAGATGCTAGTGCAAACTTAGTCAACATGTTACCTTCACTTGAAATAGTTGCTTTATGCTTTCATAAGAGTGGTACATTTTGAATTACTGTTTCCCTATTGTTTTAGGTTGCTTCAGCAAAGCTGCTGTAAACCAAAATGCCATCAGTTGGTAGTTGGCACTCCAAAATGGACAAGTTGAATAAAAGTGTCTATCTGAGCTAGTAGCTTTCCATTTGTTCTAATAGATAATCTTTTGTGGTAGCTGTGGTTCATGCTGTCTAGACTCATTGGTTACCGTTTTTTTTACACACAAAGGCCAATATCAGGTCATATAAAGTTAGGGCTACTGGGAGACTATTTTAAAAAGTTACGAATGGCCTTTGGAAAACAAATTCTCAGTCTGATATCCACCATGCAGAACCATTTTCACAGAATTGACGTAAGAACATTCACAACCCAGATACGCACCTATGGTCACTCAGGCATGCCCTATGCTGTATTCTCAGCACCAATAACTTTGAATTGCTCTTGTAAATACCAACAAGAGATAGTAAAAAGTAACCCTTTTGAAACAACAATGAAATATACAAATTCTCTTACTGTAAAATATATATTTGTTAAAACTGGAAAGTACAGTAATGTTAAAAGCTCCAAGGACAATAAATTTGGTCTTCTTATTGGAAAATTCCCAAAACTGTGGGCAAATGGTTAAATCTGCTCTACAGTGGACACGTTAATCTGGTTGTTTGAAGTAAATCAATACCTCTGTTAAAATATAAGTTTCAGGGATCCCAAATCAATTTGTTGAGATGCATTCGCCAAAATTACTTCTACTTATACATCTTCTGCAGTGAGAATTTCCTTTCAATGGAGAAATTTAACTTCTGACAAATTATTATGATTTTTTTTAAAACCGGGTAAAATCAAAACTCTTTCCTATTAAATGAAAAAACATCTTGTCACGCTCCAAACAGATCCTGTGTCTATTCAGTAAGATGTCAATCGACCATATCAACTCTTCTATCAATTTTCTTTGTAGATATTTTAGCTTGAGCTGTATTCACATCAGTAAAGAATTTTACATGGTATGCCAATGATTAGAATTGAAATATTGATTATATTGGTGTATAAATAGCCACACTTCAATGTGTGCCCTGAACCAAGAAAAAGATATTAATCATGATTCAAATTGATTTTAACTTTAAAAGGCACAGGGTGCACAGTGGATTTGGATACAGCTTAAAATGTAGAGTTTGTTAGTGGTTCATGTTTATTTGCACTAATATTTAAAACATTGGTTGCATTTTGCTAGATAAAATCATATGACTTTAGTCTAATAATACATCGCGATGTCAAAACATAAGCTCCTTTCTTTGAAAATATGATCACAACTAATAAATTTACATCACAGTCTCCTCTAACTATATTAATCATCCTTTTTGAACTTCTAAGCCTATCAAATGATTTCAGTTAGCAACAGATCTTTATGAGCCATGATATTTTTCCATGAATGATAGCCAGTGCATTCTCTTGATCAGATCAGTCCACTTGTTTCTGAATATCAGTGCATGGTTCTGCTCTTGCTTCTGTCAGAAATGATTGGGCTCACTTTTATCCAGTATTTTTTGGTTCTAACATTTAAAAACGAGAATATAGTTGCTGTGTATTTGTAAGTCCTGCTTTACTTTATAAAAGTGACCTTGACAATAACAGTTACAAAATGATTAATTTGATAAACCTGCAAGTTGCTTAAAATCACATATCGCTCTTGCCCTGAGTGACACAGCCTGAACATTATTTTGTTCATTGGATGCAAACAGTAATTTAGAGTAGAATGGATATTACATCAAGTACTACGCACCCCAGTGTCAAAGATGAAATTAGAAAGATATAGTATGCAGGTTTTGTCCCTGTTCTGTAAATGATAGAAGTCAGCTCCAAGTTCAGTGAAATTAAAGGTTCTGCCAAACCAATGCACAGAACTAAATTTCATGAGGTTAGTGCATTGCTATTAAAATTCCTGGTCTATTATATATATACATCCTTCAAACAAAATAGATTTTTGGGAGATGGGGGAGAAGTTAAGACTATTATTTTCTCTCTTGGTCATGTATTAAAGGAGACAATAATAAATGGTGTAATTGCATATTTTGATTTAAATGTGTGTTGCTTCTTGTGAGTCAATTGCTCAAAAAAAAATCAACCAGTTTCAGCATTGGGAGGGTGAAGTAAAGCTCGGCATTAATTGCAGCCTCAGTGGTCGCTCATGTTACTTGTTTGTACACAGCACAGGCGTTGTACACCTGGAGATGTGACTATGACCTAAATCCAGTATTTACAGTGAAGGTGGAGGGTTAATTGTCAGGGTATTACCACAGTAACATAAATAACAATCTGAATTGCTGCCACACCTTACCAGGTTGCAAGCAAACTGAAACTCCACAGCAGTAATCAGCAAGAAGACCTCTGCCCACCCCACTACCCCCAACACTGCCTCTTCATCTGATTACAGAAACTGTTATTTTAGGGATCCCAATCGTTGTTCATTGAAGAGCAGTCTGTAAAGCCTGAGGCATTCAATGTGGCTAACACTGAATACACTGAATACTTCAAGCCTTCAAAAATAGGAACTGTCAAAACAAAAATGACCTGATCATGAAAAGGTTGACCTTCAGATAGTGTAAAGTCAATATTAGATTGCCCAATGACATTCTACAGTTGCTTGAGCTGCCAGCCACAGCCTTTCACTTTAAGAATACTTCAGTTGGGCCAGCCCAATTTTACAAACCGATTTGGCAAGAAGAAGTGAACAATATGTCATCTGTCTTCATCCTCAGCTTATTTACCAAATCATAAGAAAGTTAAATGCATTTTTCTTCCACAACAATTCCACTAATTAAAGGTCCTGCTCTTGAGTAAACTTAAATACACAGAGGTCGCTGGTCGAGTAATTTGAAGAGGAGAATTTTTCAGAATCCCTGCTCTGACCCGGGCTGCCACACAGACTTATCAGTAGCTAAGCCGAGTGTATAGGATGTATCATTAGCTATTCATGGAATTTTTATCCCACTAGAATTAGCAAATCAATTTGAACTAAACAAATAATGTAAACGGGAAAGATTTTGTTGATGACGGTGAAGTCAGCTTGGTAGTAGCTAACCATACACTCAAGGTTTTATTCAAGGAAGCATTTGACATCTGTCAAAAAAGAAAAGCCCTTTAAATATTGTCCTGGAGCTACTCCAGATGCCTATTTCAATACTGTGGGTAACCTGACCTCCTGTGCATATACAGTATATAGTGCCTGAATGTGTATAATTTCATGTTGGTCCTGAAACTTACTGCTGACTGCTGTAATGTCCTCCTGAGGCTCTCATTTGACAATAAGGGTGAGTTTGTAGCACTATTACCTTTCCTTAACACTGCAGGTAGAAGGGAGTTAAAGTTTGGGCACAACCTTCAAAGGCCAGCATTGCTTTATTCAGCCACTCCCCTTCTCTTGCCTTGATCTCCCTCCCTTTACCTCCAGTGGGGCTGGCAGCTTCAGGGTTATTTCAGTCTTGATTCCCTGAGATTGCCTAATAAAAGTTGGTGGCATGTCTAGAGCAGCTCCAGGCACAGACATAATGGGTTGAATGGCCTGTTCCTGTGCTGTACTGTTCTATGTCTGAGTGATTCTTGCTATCGCTCTTCACCTCATGGGTATAGGAAGTGGAATAATAGCTTAGACATCCTCGATCTGGTAACTCCCTATCACTGCCATCCTACTAGCGACCAGAGTTCAGCTTATCTCCAGAGAGGTGAAGGATATGATGGAAACAGAGTCACTTTACAATTACTTTTAATGGCAAGTTGCAGCTTGGAGCTGCTTTATCTCAATTTACCTTTTCAGCTCAGGAATATTAAATAATAAATAAAAATAATGAAATAATTTATCAAAATTAAACTGCAGAAAACAATATGCGTCCCAATGAACTTCCAAGAATAAAGGCACCATTCATATAAAGAGATATTTGACATTTGCCCTTTTTTAACTGTTTACATCAAAGGCCATCCACAGAATTTTAGAGTAGAGAATTGCAGACTTACACCACCCTTTGTGGGAAAAAGGTACATTATGTTCCCAAGAGGTGTCAACTAATATATTGTCCACCTTTCCAAAGTGTGCCCATGTGTTCACTACGGTGAAGGAGCTGGGAAATGTCCTTGTGGATCTATGAGGGAAAAACCATGTTGAGGCTTTTCTTCTTTTTCAAATATACTCCTTTTCATCTTTTTCCATATATCTGGTCAGCGACACAAATTAAAGATGATTAAATTTATTCTCTATTCACTGTATTCTCAAAGGGCCTTCTCTTCCACCTGCTCTCGATTTATTTTCTGAGTCCTCAGTGGTGGACAGATTTGCAGTGCTGGTCAAAGAATGAATTAAGAGTTGAGTTACTCCAGTATTAGGAAAATAGTTGGAATCAGTTCTGAAGGTGACACGAGGTGAACAATGGAAGAGGAGTTTGTATTTGGTCACACACAATTGCTGACTTAGAAATATATCACCTCCCATTTATCATCATTGGGTCTAAATCCTGGAACTCACCTTCCCTCTCCTAAACTGCACTGTGTGGGGACTGCAATGGTTCAAGGTGGCAGCTCACCAGCACCTTCTCAAGGGGAAATAGGGATAGGCAATAAATGGTGCCAATGACGTCCAAGAGATAAGTAGACAGTGGCACAGATAATCGAGCTTCTACCCTTCCATGCAGTCCAGTGGAATTTGCAAGTTCTCCCTGTGACCACATGGGTTTCCTCCAGGTTCTCTAATTTCCTCCCGCATCTCAAAGACGCACTAGTTAGTAGGCATATTGACCACTGTAAATTGCCCCTAGTGTGTAGGTGAGTGGTAGAATCTGGGGAAGCATAGAACACTACAGCACAGTACAGGCCCTTTGGCCCATGACGTTGTGCCAACATTTTATCCTGCTCTAAGATCTATCTACCCCTTCCCTCCCACATGGCCTTCCATTTTTCTATCATTCATATGGCTATCTAAGAGTCTCTTAAATGTCCCTAATGTATCTGCCCCCACAACCTCTGCTGGCAGTGCGTTCCATGCATCCATTACTCTCTTTTTAAAAACTTACCTCTGATATCCCCCTTATACCTTCCTCTAATCACCTTAAAGTTAGCCATTTTTGCCATGGGAAAAAGTCTCTGACTATCCACTCGATCTATGCCTCTTATCATCTTGTACACCTCTATCAAGTCACCTCTCATCCTCCTTCTCTCCAAAGAGAAAAGCCCTAGCTCACTCAGCCTATCCTCATAAGACATGTTCTCCAATCCAGGCAGCATCCTGGTAAACCTACTCTGCACTCTCTCTGAAGCTTCGACAGCCTTCCTATAATGAGGCAACCAGAACTGAACACAATACTCCAAGTGTGGTCTAACCAGAGTTCCATAGATCTGCAACATTACCCCACAGCTCTTGAACTAAATCCCTAACTAATGAAGGCCAACACACCATACACCTTCTTAACAACCCTATCGACCTGTGCAGCAACCTTGAGGGATCTATGGATGTGGACCCCAAGATCCCTCTGTTCCTCCACACTGCAAAGAGTCCTGCCATTAACCTTGTATTCTGCCTTCAAATTCAATCTTCCAAAGTGTATCACTTCTCACTTTTCTGGGTTAAACTCCATCTGCCACTTCTCAGCCCAGCTCTGCATCCTATCAATGTCCTGTTGTAATCTACAGCAACCTTCTACACTATCCAAAACACCACCAACCTTCGTGTCACCTGCAAACTTACTAACCCACCCTTCCACATCCTCATCCAAGTCATCTATAAAAGTTGATGTGAATGTGGGGAGAATAAAGTAGAATTAAAATGGGATTAGTGTATAATGGGTACTGGATGGTTGGCATGGACTCAGTGAGCCGAAGGGCCTCTGTCCATGCTGTGTGACTCTCTGACTGAAAACTGCACTAAATAAATCTTTCTGTACTGTTTCACAGTTATATTCACGCCCCACACGTTTGTTCCATTGAAGTAAAATGAATTGAATATGGTAATGCATATACTGTACAAAGGGCAGCTGATACTAACGTGTGTGTTTAGTGCTGGAGACCAAAAATGAATTTCTCCAGATAATGTCTTATATTTGCCCATTGACACACCAAGTAGGCTGTCAAATATATGTGCATCTGGTGATGCAAAGAAAGGTAGCTTAGAACTGTTCCATTGTATTCTCAAAATATGTTCCTTTCCATGTGCCCTCTGACCCATCCCTTCCTCTTTGTAGTCTTTCGAATTAACATAAGAACCATTTACCTTTGGGTAAAGATGAAGGCTTCACTCGAGATATATACTTGGCCTTTATTAATACAAAATGTTCCAACAGATGATGCATTCAAGTTGAAGTTTGCATTGGGGCTAGGGAAATCTGAAGCATTCAGCACAACAGGTATATCCCTGACAGCTGTGGAGTTTTATTCAGTCACTCCTGACAGCACTTGGCAAGTTTCCTTCTTGTTTGGACCCAATACTGCTTCGAGAAGGTACATCACAGAATGTCATGTTGCAGACTGATGCACTTCAATACACTTTATGTGGATGATGGTTTTCATTAAGTTCTTCTGCAGCTGAGTCAAGACTTCCCAACCAGAACCAGCCACACAATTCTGGCAACAATATTCATGAAAATCATTAAATATTGGCCTTGATACTGATTATGAATGTGAACAAAATCAAGCTTCTACCTCAATGTAAGTCTCATGTTTGACAGATTGATAAATAATTTTCATATATAGTTTTTTATGATTTACTGCTTCTACGACAGAGCCTTCATTAGATGCAGTGTATACCAGGAAAGCCAGCACAGACGTCAACATGATTTCTGAGCCGGCATGATTTCCCATTCTCAGGCATGCTAATCCTCAGGTCTAATTCCTGCTCTGGGTCTTCCATTATGTGAAAGTTGAGCTTGGGCTATTGTTTTTTAAAATCCATATCATAGCGTCTCATTTTGCAGCATAAAAATACAAAGTGGAACGTTGTCCTGGACACTGCCCTTCTGCAAAAACTATGCTGAGATCATTAACCACTGGAATAGGCTGACTGAGCTTGTGAATCATCTCATCTAAGCCTTCAGAAATTCTGCATTGTCAAGTTATTGCAGCGAGGTACGAGGAAAGATGAAGTAACTGAGTGCTGACAAAAGTCAAGAGTATTACCAATTGTGCTAAGTGCATGAAAATGCTGAAAGCATGCGGAATATAGAATGTATAAACCTACTCAACAACTCAACTGTGTCCCTCCTAATCAATATTCTGGGACAAAAGTCTATCATAGTGGTTCTTAACTTAGGATGTCAGTTGATGCGTGATGCTTTCTTTGGATTTATTGTTGATAAATGTAACCCCACTGGATGTTTGGAGGAATGATGGATATTCAAGTCGATCTTGAGCCTTTTTATCAGTTTATACAGTTGTTCTCAGTGCTGAATGTCACTAGGGTAGGAGCTGACTTTGTGCAAATCTGTGAAGTGAGTGACGTGAAACATGTGGGTGCCTGTGCAACAGGCGTGGGGTGAATGTTGGGGTGCAGAAGGGCACATCCCTCTCCAATAATCATCAGGTACAGTACGAGTATGTGAGTATGTGTTGATGCACATAATGTTCATCTGTTTAATGTGCGTCCCCAATAGTAGTCAGATTTAAATTCCTGCACACACCTTTGTGCAGTAGTGAATCAGCAACCATTTTCTAAGATACCTTCATTAGTCACATGTACATCGAAACACACAGTGAAATGCATCTTTTGCGTAGAGTGTTCTGGGGGCAGTCTACAGGTGTCGCCATGCTTCCGACGCCAACGTAGCATGCCCACAATTTCCTAACCCGTACGTCTTTGGAAAGTGGGAGGAAACCAGAGCACCCGGAGGAAACCCACGCAGGCACAGGGAGAACATACAAACTCCTTACAGACAGCAGCTGGAATTGAACCCGGGTGATAGCCGTTGCGCTAACTGCTACACTACAATGCTACACACCTCTCCCAGTGTTTATGTCCATCGGCATGTGCTGCTGATTCACTATCAAAAGGATGCATACTATATTTTAAGTGTTAATGTCCAAAGATTATCCACTAGTCTTGGCTGTTTGTGCCTATCAAATATTTTGCTGAAATAACACAGGCTGATGCTTCCAGACTTTGCACAATCTGTTGTTGATGTGTGTGCCAGATGACAAAAGTGATGCTTTAAAAGGTAACTCAAAAGGATCCTGGAGATCTGTATGGAAGAACTAACTCAAATATTGTCACAATGGGATAATCAGGATATCCTGACACACATCAAAGATCTCATGTAAAAAATGGTCATCCCTTCCTTCACGGCAAAACAAGTATATTCTCTATAATTCCTTCAAGTAGTAAGGGATTCACTTAGGCCCATATCTTTAAAGCATATATTTCAGAAGCAAACAATTTCTGTGAACTTCCTGAATATCGAGTTAAAAGCAGAAAATAAGTTACATCACAACAAGCTCCCTCCAATAGCAATGAGAAAATGATCAGGTATCTCAGTTGTTGAGGAATAGGTATTAGGCAGCAATGTGTGCACTTCATTTGTTTTTGCTTTAAGTCAGTGCTTTATTTATGAATTTGCTTGACGTCATGAAAATCCATTCTGTAAAAAGTAACTGCTTACAAGGAAATGTAGTATCACCCCAACTCCCTCCCCTGCCCAAATGAGGCAACTATCAAGAAAGTCCCCACCTTGTTTGCAAGCTGGTGTATCATTTTGAGTTCGGATATTCCTCAGTGTATTTTGCAGAGAGAAGAGAGTCCAAGCTGTTGTAGAACGGGATCCAGCTTAGAGAGTCTAAGTAAGATAGCAGTGCATGATAGCTCTGGCGTATCTGTTGTTGGCTTTTTTTTGCAATTAGACTTTTTTGGAATAATACAGTGCAGCAGCAAAGCCAATCTCTGATATTCAGGCAGAAGCCTTGCCAGTGATATCACAGTGACACATCGCTCTGAGTATTAACATATATTTTTGTTTGTAAGTTCCTGGAAAACTGAGAAATGCTATGTCAGTATTCAGGCATGCTGCAGTGGAGATGAACTACACACAAAGTTAGCAAAGTTATTTTGCCCCAAAATATGATCTTGCTATTTGCAAGAAGTTACTTTGTTACTCTTGTTATACACGCAGGGACACAGTTCTGCAAAATGCAACCTTTGCACCCAATGAATATCTTAATGAGGAATGGCACAAAAGACTTTGACCTCCATGTTCAAGTTTCTATTTCCATTTCTTACATAAAACCTATAAGTAACTAAGGTCTGTTAGAGGCAGATATTAAGTGTAGGTGATTTATAAATAGACAAGTGGCAACGTGCTCCGCAAACAGACGTGCAGAAAGCACCAGATAATATGATAAGAGTAGTTTAACTTTCAATTAAAGGGCAAGATAGAGGATAGAGCTAGAAAGGAGCAATGAAGATAACCTTCAATACAGAAAAAGCAGCTTCAGTCATGATTGCCTGCATATGAGGGTAACCTCCAGTGGCTTATGGTTTTGGACAGCTTCACCTTTGCTTGACTTAACCTCATGAAAGTGTTATAGTTGCAGCCCAGCAAATGCAGTGCAATTACTTATTGCTTCGACATGCATTTTCTTGGCAGAGTATAGACATCACGGAAACCAGCCTCCCCTTCATGGACTCTGTCTACACTTCTTGGTGCTTCGATAAAACAGCCGACACAATCAAAGACTCCACTCACCTCGGACATTTTCTCTTCTTTGCCCCTCCCATCAGGCAGAAGATACAAAAGCCTAAAAACATGTACCACCAGGCTCTATCCAGCTGTTATAAGACTGTTGAATGATCCCCTGGTATGATAAATTGGATTCTTGACCTTACAATCTACCTTGTTATGGCCTTGCACCTTATTGTCTGCCTGCACTGCACTTTCTCTGTAGCTGTAATACTTTATTCTGCATTCTGTTATTGTTTGCCCTTGGACTACCTCAATGCACTGGTATGATGAAATGATCTATATGGATGGCATGCAAAACACAGTTTTCCACTGTACCTCAGTACATGTGACAATAATAAACCAATTTACCTATCACAATTTGAACCATCCCCTAGCGCACTTCAATCATGTTTGCTGAAAAAAGCAGACCTCATATGCACGCCTGTCCCTCCTGCACAATGAAAGCTCCGTCCAGAATTTCTGGAGGATTTCAGAGGACGTGCTGAAGCTGGGTGCAGTCACTACAAGGCCTTGCAGGAAACGGCCATATCTTAGGGCTCTTCCACCGCTGCACACCAATTAGTTGGAACCTGTGCTGAAACCCTGTGAACTGGTTGGTCAAGGGTTTTATATAAATGATAATAATTAACATTAAGTAATTAGAATAACTTGGCTTGTGATGAAATTGTTGACATGAATGTTCTGTATTACATGCATCTGAATTTTTAATGAATAAAGCATATATTGCAAAAAAATTAAAGCATGCTTGCAGCATTTATTTTCTGAGGAAATTTATGCACAACTGATTTACATTGGTTTCACGTTGAATGGTAGCCAAGTACATATTCCATTGATCGGTGGCATTATTTCTGATGCGTGTCTGCTGAAATCCCCCAGCAGCCAATAGCACGATCTGCCCCTTTCCTAAGCTCAATTCATGTACGTTTCCTTATTGACACCAGTTACGCACTGGGATAGTTGGTCTTCTAGTATTAACATACCTGAAGTTTCTTAGGTCTGAAGTTTCAGTTTTATTTGTAAAAAGACATGTTCATAACAAATGACATCCCTTATTCAAAAAATACTAAAGCTTGTTTCCTGCTATGTTAGTCATTCTATCCGCTGAAAGAAAACTGTGTGTGCTTTGATTCAAATAATTTTTTAAGTTCCTCTCTATTGCAACCTGCATCCACAGACTGCAACATTGGGAGCATTGTCTAAGAAATATATGACTGAGCATGTGTCATGATTAAGGAGCTGTGGTCAGAGGTTTCCATTCTATCATTAATAATTTGTAATTGTCTGAAGTACAAATGCAGTGTTCTTAAAGTTACTTGTACATTATTATGTGGTTGGCTGAACTAGAGATTGATGCATTTGGTGGCAAAGAATACCAATAAAAATAAATAAAAACAGGTTCAATTCAGAAATACAATTATAAAGGAAGTTGTATGAACCAATGTGATCAAATCCTGGTTACTATTCAAATATAATTTTCTAAATACTCACATTTTGGCTTCCTGACATGCTTGTACTTATCAATGACATTCCAAGTCTTCCCCAACCAGAAGCCCTGGATGAACCAGGAGATTCGTAATCTGCTGAGGCCTAGATCTGTAGGAGTTTAGGGCTGACAATCCAGAGTCACATATGAAGTCCAGGTACAATCTCCGGAGGGCCATTGCAAGTGCAATGAGGCAATTTTGGACTAAACTGGAATCACAGATGGACACTCGACAGCTGTGGCAGGACTTACACAACATAACTTCCTACAAGGCGAGATCAGGTAGCGTAAGTGGCAATGACCCATCACTCTCGTATGAGTTTATGAAACCTCTGACCACAGCTCCTTAATCATGGCACATGCTCAGTCATACGTTTCCATAGACAATGCTCCCAATGTTGCAGTCTATGGATGCAGGTTGCAATAGAGAGGAACTTAAAAAATTATTTGAATCAAAATACACACAACAGTTTTCTTTCAGTGGATAGAATGACTAACATAGCAGGAAACAAGCTTTAGCTTCGATAGGGTGAACTATGACACACTCACACGAGCCCCCACATCTCTGGATGGCCCTGTAATTTCAGTCTCTGAGGCTGGCATCCGGGCATCCTCCAAGATGGTGAATCCACGAAAGGAGTCTGGTCCAGACGCCGTACCTGGCCGAGTATTAAAGATCTGTATGGACCAACTGGCTGGATTATTGACGGACATATTCAACCTCTCGCTTCTGCAGTCTGAGGTTCCCATCTGCTTCAAAAAGGCATTTATTGTATCAGTGCCCAAGAAGAGCATGATGACCTGCCTCAATGACTACCGTCTGGTAGTGCTTACATCAACTGTAATGAAGAGCTTTGAGAGGTTGGTTACGGTGCAAATCAATCCTTGCCTCAGCGATGACCTGGATCTGCTCCAATTTGCCCACTGCCACAACAGGTCAACAGCAGATACGATTTCTCTGGCTTTTCACTCTGCTCTGGACCATCTGGACAACAGGAACTCGTATGTCAGGCTGCTATTCATCGACTACAGCTCGGCGTTCAACACAATCACCCCATCCAAACTCATCATCAAGTTGCAAGACCTGGGTCTCTGTACCACCCTCTGCAAATGAGTACTCAACTTCCTCATTGTCAGACCTCAATCAGTGAGGATTGGTAACAGCATCTCCTCCTTGCTGATCATCAACACAGGTGCACCTCAAGGCTGCGTGCTTAGCCCCCTGCTCTACTCGCTATACAAACATGACTGTGTGGCTAAGCACAGCTCGAATACCATCTTCAAATTCACCAACAACACCACTGCCGTTGGACGAATCACAGGTGGCGATTAGTCAGCTTACCAGAGCAAGGTAGGACACCTGGTTGAGTGATGCTGCAACAACAACCTCTCGCTCAACATCAGCAAAACTAAAGAGCTGATTGTTGACTTCAGGAAGGGGAAGGAGGGCGAACATGCGCCAGTCTACATTGGGGGATCAGCAGTGGAGAGAGTCGGCAGCTTTAAATTCCCAGGCATTAACATATCGGATGACCTATCCTGGGCCCAGCACATAAATGCAATCATAAGGAAAGCGCACCAGTGTCTTTACTTTCTTAGGAGGTTAAGGAGGCTTGTCACTGAACACTTGAACAAACTTCTACAGAAGTACTGTTGAAAATATCCTGACTGGTTGCATCATGGTCTGGTATGGCAATTCAAATGCACAGGAACATAAGAAGCTGCAGAGATCTGTGGACTCAGCCCACTACATCACAGGCACATCCCTCCCTGCCATCGGTAGTATCTACAGGAGGCACTGCCTCGAGAAGGCAACATCCCTCATCAAAGATTCCAACCATCTGGACCATTCCATCTTCTCACAGCTACCATTGGGCAGGAGATACAGAAGCCTGAAGTCCCACACCACCAGGTTCAAGAACAGCTACTTCCTTCAACCATTTGGTTCTTGATCCAACCGACACAACCATAATCATTAGAGTTTAGCAACACTATGACCACTTGATCACTTTGCACTAAAATGGACTTTGTTTTTTTTGTTCTAATTGTGTTTTTTTTCTTGTAAAATCTGTGTATAATTTGTTTAATTTATGTTTTTCTTGTGAATGCTGCTTAAATATGATGCTGCTGCAAGTAAGTTTTTCATTGCACCTGTGCATATATGTACTTGTGCATACGACAATAAACTCCACTTTGATTTTGATGTTGACTAACACAGCGAAGACAAAGGTTTAATTTATTAGCAAGTTTGATCACCTGAAGAAATTCAGAATGAAGTAAGAATGTCAGAATACAAATGTATCCTATAAGTGAGGACAGTGCCTACATTGTTTTCAGTCTGGGATACCTTAAAACAGTATGGTACACAAGATACATGGTCCAGTTTTAACCCTAATATGAGTATTGATCATGATATTTCATGAAATTGCAAATGTTGGATCACTGGAAATCTTTCAAAATGGAAGTTATAATTATTAATTGTTTAAAGAATTTTGTTGTCCTGCATCTTGAAAACCTGTAGATAAAGCAAACAGACAGAAATTACCTGGAGCATAGGTGCTACTCTCAGGGAAGGTGGCTTGTTGCTATTTATATTATCAATTGCAAACAGATCCTTACTGCATGAAATAATTTGATTGATTCCACAGACATTGTCCAGTGCTGCAAGATGGAATTACTAAGTCTGAGTTTAACTGAAACAGAGTGGCTCTGAAGCAGGCACAGGTCCTGCATTTCCCAATCCACGTGGGGATTTCCCATACCTTTTAAGGAGCAGGGATTTCCTGGATCCCAAAGGGACACATTGCATGTCCAGAGACCAGAGTACTAGATGCAAGGCTGGGAGTATCTGATAAACAGAATAACTTGCTGAACAGATTTTGGTGAGAGTGAGTATTTCCAGAGAGGGTGAAGGAGTCATTAAAACTGAAGAGCAACAATGGATGACAAAATAACTGCACCAGGGCAATTATTGAAAGTAATTCTAGAATCAACAGATGGAGAGGAGTGACAGAATCCTAGATAACCATATAAGTAACTATTAAAGAAACAAAGGACTGCAGATGTTGGAATCTAGATGAAAAACACGAAGCTTTTCTCCATGGATGCTGCCTGGCCTGCTGAGTTCCTCCAGCATCATTATGTTTTAGGTAAGTATTAATGTATTCATTTATGTGACCATATCTTTAAAGGTCGGTGTAATGCTTGGATAATTAAAGATTTATTATTAGTGCAACTGATTGTAACTTAAAGGAAAAAGAGCTTAGCCATGAAGTTGTATGTGTATTTAATGATATTAATAATGGTTACATAACTAAGTAATTAATCACAGTAACTAATTACTGAGTTACTTAACATCAAAAAAACCTAGCTGTTTAATGTCCCCACAGCCAAGTAGTTCAAAGAGTAAACCACAGATATCTAACAAATGAATAAATATTTATTCCATACATGTTGCTGCAGAAGGGATTATGGTAATAAGACCATAAGACATAGGAGCAGAATTAGGCCATTCAGCCCATCGTAAGTAAGGGTTTTCAGAGACACCAAGTCATACCCACACGTTTCTGATGAGCAATCTGTTTGTAGGTCCAGGTTTTCTTATAACTCAACTCAAAGGTAAGATACTCAACATCCTGCTGAAGATCTCCAGCCATCCTCTTGAACTTGGACTGCTCTCCCCACTGAAGTCGACATGGTAACTTCCATCTTCCTGGCCACTTGATCATTCCAGTTGCCACTGCTAAGTTCTCCCATGTTTCTCAATCTGTTGCTCAGCACAATTAATGTACTCAGGAAAACCTGCTGAGCATCAACCAAATGCTTCATCCCATCACACAACCTTGCTTAGAGTACTCAGCCTCTTGCAGGAGCTTTCCCTTTGCTATTATTAATAGTGCCATTATTCCTAATGCCATTATTAATATAGGAAGAGCAGACCAAGCAGGGGAGAAGAATCCCCAAATAGGAATCAACTTCATCTTGGAACATTTATTCATTTCCAAAAGAATATGATGGCCATGGATTCAGTCAAATTACTTCACAGTCATCTGCTCTTCTGCAGGAAGGTAATCATTTTTAGTTGAAAACCATCCCTTGCTGTGACAATCAAGGTTTCTCTGAGTACATTGATGTAGAAGGCTCCATCGTCAGTGAAGTTGTCAAGGGCTTATCACCAGTGCTTTTGAGCCACACTTACTCTCTAGTATCCTGCTCACCAGTGCCCACTTTGGTTTTCATCAGCTTTATTCAGCTCCAGAACTTAATATGGACCATGGAGCTGAATTTCAGAGGTGAGACGAGAGTGACTGCCCTTGACATCAAGGCAGTATTTGACCGAGTGTGGCATCAAGAAACCCTTCTACTGGCCAATGGGTATCAAGCAGAAACACTCCAGTGGTTGTAGTCATACTTGGCACAAAGGTTGTTGGAGGTCAATCATCTTTAGCCACAGGACATCACTGGAGAAGTTCCTCAGGGCAGTGTCCTAGGCCCAACCATCTTCAGCTGGTTCATCAATGACCTTCCTTCCGTCACAAGGTCAGAAGTGGGGATGTTTGCTGACGATTGCACATTATTCTGTTCCATTTGCAACTCCTCAGCAAATACAGCAGCCCATATCCGCATGCAGCAAAACCTAGACAAGGTCCAGGCAGGGGCTAATAACATTAAAGTGAGATCTACACCCTAAAAGGGCCAGGCAAGGACAACCTACAACAAAAGAGAGTTGACTCCCCTACCCTCTATATCATCACCCATGTGAGACACTCAACTCAACCATAGATACTATGGCTACAAGAGGCTGGGTACCCTGCAGGGACTGATTTAATTCATAACATTCCAAAGCCTTTCCATCATCTACAAAAGTGAAGAGAGTGATGGAATACTCTCTACGTGCCTGGATGTGTGCTCCCCCCAACAACCACTGCAGTTTTCACTGCACCTCTTGGTGTGGTATGAAAGGACTGTGGCCGGGTCCTTGCAGAGAAGTGTGCATGCCCTCTCCTGACTTCACACAACCCCCAGTGAGGGTATTGAGGTGATCTCCTCCATATTCAGGCCCAGCAATGCACTGCCATCTCATTGTTCACCCTCATCACCCTCAGTATTGTTCACCCTCATCATGACTCAACAGAGTTGTAGAGTCACGCAGCACCAAAACTAGCCCTCCAAGTCTGTGCCCACCATCAAGCACCCATTTACACTAATACTACATTAGTACCACTAATGCCGTGAAGACTCCATTCCTGGCCCACATCCAAGTCCTGTGGGACAGCAGAAATGGAAAGACCTCCCCCCCTCCCTCCCCCACCTCCCTCATGAGGGCCCCTACACTGGGTTCCTTACACCTTGTGACATGTGAACCTCTAAATGATTTAACTCATACGTAATGTGCCAAACTGTGACATAGTACTATACGTGTCAGGGCTATGGTGTACTTGTGTGTTCATCGTCACCATCCTCCTCCTCCTCCTCTCCCTCCAACCTTGCTTCTGCTCCTCGATCTGCTGCATCTCCTTGTTCTCTGTATCCTGCTTTTCCAGCGAGGAGGACAGAGGAGCCCCTCCTCAAACCCTGGAATGATAGAACAGAAGCAATTTGCATTTATAAGCTCCACTCAATGCACTTCATTAGTGGTGCTGCAGCTGACGTGGTAATAATGATGTATGCTGTCAATCAATATAGAAGGATCTATTCATGACAATGAAACATTGTTAATGATTGTACTTGACAGGTTTTAGATGTCCACTATTTGTGAGGTTTGTATCTCAGAGGCCCTTCTGCTCAAGAGCAAGATGAGCTGCTCCTCAGACCTGGAGATTGTTTCATTGTCCTGCACTTGAAGGCTTGATCTCATGGAGTCATAGAGTCATGCAGCACAGAAACTAGCCCTCCAGGTCTGTGCCCACCATCAAGCACCCATTTACACTAATACTACATTTATACCACTTTACTTTCCCCACAATCCCATCACCTCCCCCCAGATACACCTACACACTAGAGACAACTTACAACAGCCGGAACCTGCAGGTTCCCCTCTGAGTCACACACGATCTGATTTAGAAATAAATCGCCGTTCCTTCATTGTCATTGAAGCTCACTGCCCAACAATTCTATGGGAGTATCTTCACCAGAAGAAGTGCAGTAGTTCAAGAAGTTAGCTCACCATCATCTTCCCACCTTCTCAAGGACAATCAGAGATGGGTAACAAATGCAAGCTCACTGTGCAAGGGACACCTACATCCCAAAAATTGCATTTACCAGAAATACTTATTTTTAATGACAAATCCTTCATCAACTGCATTTATAAAATGCTATTGGGTTCCTTTCTTAAATATATCAAAGAATGTCAATAAAGGAAAGAAAAAGGACAATTATCTCCTATTATGCTGTCTGATTGTGTGAGTTAATGGAATATTTTACATTTGTAATTACGCAAAAATGTTTTTGGGTGAACTTGAAGTTCTAGATTTTACCCAAACACAATCTTTGCCTCATGATGCCTAAAAGATCACTGGACCATATTGTACAATTAGTGTTAGAGGGGCTTTTCCAGCTTAAGTAGCTTAATGAGCAACTAAAAATCTGCAGTTATCATTATAATTTATGCTTGGGGCCATAAGACACAACAGGTTTGTTTAATAATGCTAAGGGAAGATTTTACCAATTCTCATTTTCAAAAGTGCCATTAATATTGTAAACACATGTTCCAGAATAATCTGAGTCTAGAGTATATCCACAACAAAGTGACTATAAATCTCATTTTGCTGGAACTCATATATTTACTTAATCTGAATAGACTCAATTAACCTGTTGTACTTCTGCTTTATAAAGCAACCTGTTACAAATATTGAGAACTCATGTATTACAAAGTCTACACTTCTGTCCTCATTACATCTGAAATTATCTGGAAGATTCTGATACATGAAACATAAAAGCAGATGGCTTAATAATGTGAAATTATCTATAATGCAGCATGAATTAGCTTCTAATAAAAACCTCTTGATTACATGGGCGATCAATTGTATTGATAATCCACAACTTCCCATCTGGAACTTTGGGCACCAGGGTGCAGCCATTTGATTCAGCCACCTATTGTAAGTGATGCAGTCAAGTGACTCAGAAACTCACCTACTCCTGTGACGTTTATGAGAAATAAATTTCTGTTAAAAGGAAACAGTTGGTTTGCACAAACATTCTTTTGCAGCCACAGCACCTTGAGTAAAAGATCTACACAACATCCCTTTGCAATAAGCTATTTTTTTAATCCCATTATTTGACCTCAAAATCCTTGTGGATAGCTATGAATGGAGTGTGAGTTTGGGCATCAAAAATAAATGCACGCTCAGCTGAAAATAAAGATTCTAGGGTTAGCAGCCAGTCATAAAGTGCAGATGCTGATAAATAGTTTCTGCTGTACATCTTTTCTGAAGATGAATCTTGAGGAGTGATGTTGGAGAGATGGAATGCCTTCAACTACTTGGAAGTTTTAATTACTGTGTTTTACTTCAGTAAGGCTGATGCCCAGTCTCCATGGATAGATCAGGTGCAAGCTCAGAGTGGACAATCCGTCTCTCACATCAAAGACTATGGAATTACCTCATCCATCTTCCATAAACCAAATGTAGGCTGAAAGTTTGAATATTTCATCTCACCTTAAATCTATACCTTCTTGTATTTGATATCCTTACCATGGGTTAAAGATTTTGACTATCTACCCAAATATACTTCAATCAGGTCACCCCAGCTATCCAATCTCTCCCCATGACTGAAGCCCTCCAATTGAGGCAAAATCCTGGTGGATTTTCTCTCTCTCTCTCTCTCTCTCTCTCTCTCTCTCTCTCTCTCTCTCTCTCTCTCTCTCTCTCTCTCTCTCTCTCTCTCTCTCTCTCTCTCTCTCTCTCTCTCTCTCTCTCTCTCTCTCTCTCTCTCTCTCTCTCTCTCTCTCTCTTTCTCTCTCTCTCTCTCCCTCCCTCCCTCCCTCCCTCCCTCTCTCCCTCCCTCCCTCCCTCCCTCCCCCATAAATCTTTTTCTGTATAACATACAGTATACCAATACTTTTCCATTGAAACCTTTTGGAAAACTATCCTCAAATTACTCAAAATCTGGTCTGAAAAAGATGAGTGTCTTTTGACTATTTTGCATTCTTCTGATCTAAAATTACTTCACCCACTGAACTCTTGATTAGTTTGTCCATTGTGCACGCTTATTTTCTTAAGAACATCAACACTTCTTGTATATGAAGTTTAGTATGACACACAGGATCAAGAGTACTCTGGAGGCTATGACAATCAATTTAACAAATGAGAGTTGCTTTGGGAAGATGTGGGCTGCAGAGGATTCATGTGCAGCAGAATATTGCTGGTGAAGATTAAATGTTTGCTTCCATGCTAATCATACCTTTGTTACCTCAGAATTAAAGTTCCATACACCTCTGATGTACTGGCGTGTGCAGTGGTGATGATGTCCATCTGCACATCTGCTGAGAACATCCCCAGTGCTGCAATTCTTTTGCTTGTTGATTGATTTTGATTGTTGTGGCCTTAGTGTATGAATGTACAAAGCAATGCTCCATATAATCTTAATAGCATTCACAGTGCAAAGGAGCTTGGAGAAGAAATAACAGCAAACTTAAAATGACCAAATTACATCAGTTATGTTAGAAGAGAATAATTGTGAATCTAAATAGTGGACTCGAGTAACCACTTGATACCACCAAGGACTGGAGAAATGCAAGTCCCTCCACTTCTCTGCCTTGGATGAGGTTCTGATATTGTTCCTGCTTCATCCCAGCTTTCAATATCAGCCACAATCTTCACATATTGCAACAGAACATGGGTCCATCTGGGGTTTCAGCAGAAGCCCTGGCTTCAGAAAGCTCATCCACCCAGGTTACAAGTAGCTTCCTCTTCCATTGTCTGGCACCTCAGCTCACCTCTTCACCCCCCTCCCCCTCGCCCCTCACCCCCCCCCCAAAGTCTCCATTCCCTTTAATCTCCAGCCACCCATAAGTTCTGTTTTAAGTGTACCTTTTGATTCATCTCTCCAGCTCCTCCCCTATCATCAGGAGAGACAAGATAATTCATGTGGTTATCATAAAGTTGGAACTTGAATCTGGCTTAAGGTCTCTGTGGGAAGGACCATAAAATGAACCAATGAATGACATGGAAAAACAGAAAGCAAGCTGCTGTGAGAAAGTGTGCCAGAAAGAAATAAGGCGGTAGACTGTGCAGAAGGAAGTAAAAGATGCCCATTAGATTGTTGTATAGAGGTAAAGAGTGAAGGATAAAAAGGGAAATGTGGAGCAGGCTCAAAGGGCGTACTGCTTACATTCTGACGATAAGTAATTGGTTTCAGTATTGGAACTATTTTTTTAATCTTTTCTGGCTAATATTTTAACCTTTACACCCCAAAATAATATTGGAAAGAGCAGAGGTGACATTACCTAAACCACTCTGGGAACAGGTGCCAGATGGACTTCAACAGAAAGTAAAATCTACCAGGGTATTAAATGAGCAATCATTCCCAAACACACTAACTTCTTATCTGAGAGGTTAGATTGCAATTACCCTGTTGTATCCCTTACCAATCAATACCAGTTTGAGGATATCTGGTCTGGAATGAAGTTAGCAACATGAAGTCTTAACTGTTAGCAGTTCCCTGTTCCAAATGATGTTTTACTATAATTCCAAACTCCTTTTGTCTTTCTAATGTCTTTTTATTGACCACACTGCTTTTACTTCTTATTTAAACCCTCTAATTTAAACAATTGTGTCTATCATTCATCAATATTTCCTAGCTTTTTAAGAAAAATCACTCCACAAAATATTCAACTTAATAAGTGTTTCTATCAGTTACCACACTCAGCGCTAGGTTTCATTTCAGTTTATCCCATTAGGAAAGTCTTAGGGCCCTCTGCTTCTTCCTGGAACAAAATTACCATCCAGTAACATGTCAAATGCTCCAACTTCAGGCAACCCAACCCCCTGTGTTCCTTTCCCACTCCTACCGGACCACCCAGGTTCTCTCTCCCTGTGTTCCCTCTCCATTGGACCCATACGCCTGTCCACTCGGGTTTCTTCTCCCCTGGCTTACTCTCCCTATCCCCTCTTCCATCTGGTATCATCTTCCTATCATCCTTTCCTTATTTGGTTCCACTTACCACCTTACAGCCTCTCTCTACCTTTCTGCTTCCCACTCCCCAAGCCACACCCCCCAAACCTGGCTCCATCTGCCCATTGATTTTTTTTAGTTTTTTTTCCCTTATCTATTTCTACCTCTCACCTGCCAGCCTCTGTCTTTTAGCTCTGCCCATCACCTACCAGCCCTTGTCTCACCCCTCCCTCTCACCTCTTTATCTTCCCTTTACACCCTCAGTCCTGATACAGGGTCACAGCCCGAAACACAGATGCTGCTGGACCCATTGAGTTTCTCCAGCAGTTTTTTTTCTTGCTTGTTTTTTTTCCCGTTTTTTCTTCCTTTCCTCATCATCTTGTACAGGTCTGTAAGAAGGCCACTTTAGCTCCCATATTCCAAGTCTGATAAAAGATCTATGTCCAAAACACGAAAGTTTCCAATATCTGACATCCGCAACACGTGCAGTCTCTGTATCTCTCAGCTATTCTGCACTAGTGGTTAAATGGTGAAGGGAATAGGCTTGCAGAGATGCATTAATGGACACCCCAGTGGAAAAATGCATAATATATGGAAATTTTTGCACAAATCATTGATTACAACCTTAATGGGAGCATTTTTAATCCACCACTGTACATAGAGTAATCTGCTGTTCATTTGGTGGCATTCTCTTCTTTTTTTCTTCTGGGCTACTTTAGACTAAACTATATGTGCTGTCTTGTTAATTATAAATTAACATTAAAGCTTCAATAGACAGCTGGTGAGTGGAGCTTTTCCAAACATTGCTATGCTTATTTTCTGCTTTCTCTTACAAAAGAAGTCTGTTCATTACGTCAAAGAAAGGTTAATTATTCTTTGCATCCTATGTTATCATTTCTGATATTCTGCCCATTTCTGGAGTTGGTAAATGAATGATCATAATTTTAAATGGTCACATCATAGTTAATAAGCTCATATGGATGAGATCCTGAATTCAGTAGCGTCATGTTGCCCTCATGATCTGAAGTGATAAGTGTGTCGTGTGTGTAGGGAATCTGTTCAGAGTGGGTTACTGCATTACAAGGGTTTAATGTGAAGTCTGACTGCATTTCAGTGCTAGAAGAAGTATAATGATCTTATAAGGTCAGAGAAGTTAAAACAATGCCTTTAAAGTGCACAGTCCTAAGCCCTGTACTAATCTCTCCCTCATTGTACTGAGTAGTTCAAGAGCTTGCCATTAATCATATATTGCTCTTCATGCACCCAATGTTCTCCTTTACTTAGCTAATATGACACAATAGGAGGCTATTCAGCACATGTCCAACAAAGCAATCTTTTCAGTCCCATTCCCCACTTCTTAATTTCCTTTTATCTGTGCCCTCCCAGATTTACATGGATGCAGTCCCTTTAAAGTCCCTCAGACCATGAAATTACTTGCTTCATGCACTCTCTTATTATGCCCATTATAGTTTGCCTACTGATATTATGGGTGGGCTTGACTTGACAGCGACAAAGGGCCTTCTGACTAAAGGACATGCATTGATAAGACTAGAGCAGAGAGATGGAGAGCAAAGGACCATAAATAATGGACTTCAAAACTTTAGCCTTACACAACTGAGTAAGCATTGGACTGACCAAGGGGCATCATCAGAAGAAGTAAAGGAAATGTTTGAGAGTATCTACCATGAGCTATGCTACTTCCTCATGCTGGTCCACATCACATAATGGTAGTCTAGCTCATAAAACTCTCAAATCACTGAAAAGCAAATGCAAAACACTCCTTCTCTACAACTCAAACAAACCTCATTTCTCCTTTGGATATGAAACAGCAAACACAATCAAAGGACTATACAGTAATAGCTGGCTCTGCTTCCATCCATTATAGAGGGTCCAGAGCTGTAAGGAGATGGCATCTGTGCCCAAATGAAGACAGACCTGCAGAGCACCACCAGCATTTTTCAACTGTGTTTCAGATTTTCAACACTCACAGTATTTTTCTTTTGTATTTCTCTGCCCAAAGCTGGATTCGAACCTGAAACTACAACCTTCTGATTCAGAGGTAAGAATGATGCCCCTTAGGATCATCCATCGAGAACATTTCCAAAGTTATGTCAGTCTGTAAAGCACCTGCGTATGTCCTTAGATCATGAATAGTACTTTGCACATCTGCTTTTTTAAATTTCCTTAATAAAGAAAACTATGTCATGCACTGATACACCATCTTTCAAAATCCATCTTTCAAAATCCATTTCCCTCACAAAATAGTATTTATTTTCTTTACAGATGTTAACACTGCCTTAATTTTTAACAGTCTGTATTTTTTCTGTCGAGTGAATTAGACGATTCTTTGAATGTTAAAAGAAAACATTCTGATATACTTTCTGTGAGTTCTCTGGTTTCCTCCCACGTTCCAAAGATGTGCTGGTTGTTAAGTGATCTAGCTACTGTAGATTGCCAGTAGCCAGTGCTATAGGTGGAAGGCAAAAGTGTCAGGGCATGGTTGATGGACATGTGGGAGAGAATAGGTTAGAGGAGAATAAATAAATTGGGGAATGGGATTGATGGGATTGCTCTGAGAGCCTACATAGAAAATATGGTAAATAATTCTATGAATTGTTTATGGAAAATGGTTATCTCAGAGATTAACATTATTCCTATTACTAATTTTAAAGATCTGGAAAGATTTCTCATTTTATGCTTCATTTGCTGAAGAAATGTCCTTGTTTTTGTCAAGCTAATGAAATACACTGAACTAAATTCAGTCTGTGAGTCATTGTTGGCAAGGCTGGATTGCTGGTCTGTCAGATGGATCTTCCAAGGTAGAGATGGAGAGTGTATCACGTGTGTGGAGAGCAGGTCAGTATATAGCACATTCCAAGTTTGGCTTTCGTGCCTCTGATTGGCCAGAATTGAATTGAGCCTTCAAGGTTTATGCCCACTGTTCAGGCAGAGAAATAATTGTACTGGGTAGGCAGGAATGAGGATTTTCCTCACCCTAATTATATCAGGACTGCAAATCTGCACTCCTTTCTCTGGTTATCCAAGAGAGTTGCACAACAAATGAGATAATTTGAATTCCGAAACAATGGGTTCAATTGTTTGAAGCAGTATCCCTCACTGATAAGAACACATGCGTCAGCAGTTCTTACAAAGAAGCCAAAATATCAGGAAATCACGACTTTTTGCTGACCACCAGTTCTGGTAAAAGGTCACCCTTCTAAACAAAATAGATATATGTTGTTGGGTTCAACCTAAGTGGTGAGAAAGCAAACTACAATGTCATTTCAGAACTCTAGGAAAGATTGGGGTAGAGTGACTCAGCATGGTGGTTGGGTGCAAAACCACGAAGATGCTTTAACACTGAACATCTGACAGCAAGAGGACAGCCAAAGATTTAATTATTCTCAAGGGAAGACATGGTGATCAACACTACACATCATCTCAAAATCACATACAGATAAGCTTGAAAACCCGTACCATCAGGCTCAACAACAGCTTCCTATCCCACTGTTATCAGACCTCTTGTACAATAAAGATGAACTCTTGATCTCACAATCCACCTCACCGTGGCCCTTGCACCTTATTGTCTGCCTGCACTCACTTTCTCTGTAAGTGTAACACTATATTCTGCATTCTGTTGCTTCTCCCTTTGTACCACCTCAATATACTTGTGTCTTGAAATGATCTGTATGGACGGCACGCAAAGCAAAGGTTTTCATTGTATCTCGGTACATGTGACAATAATAAACTAATTACCAATTCAACCAAAAACAGTGATTTTTCAATCCTTTATATCTTCTTTGTGTAGATGTTCCCTTCTTTGATGGCCATAGCTCCAGGGATGACAGTCATCATCTGCACCATGACCTTTATTCATTTGTGAAACATGATGATGAATTGCAGCAGGTTACATCACAAAAATGTACTCAACCTAAGGACATCTCATTGTGGTTCTTAAAAGAATAACAGCTCCTCTTTACAGACAGCCTGAAAAGCGACTCATTTATTTTTTTACTACAGAAAGCTAAGTTATGTGTTTACTACAACTTAATTTTCAGGACATCATATATCCCTTCCATTTGCACCTTCAAGTACTGTACCCTTTAGTTCCCAAGGTCCACCTGATGATTTCAAAGCTTGCTCACTTCTCAGAACCTTGCTTGGATGTGCACAAACCTAATATAGGAACTCAGAATGGCTTGCTTAGTCTTTTGCCATGCTCTCCTCTTCTCAGCTATGCCCCTGGGATAGCAAGCCCTCTAGGGTGTCAGCCTTGATTCAATGGTAACACGTATCTTCCTATCAGAAAGCTGTGGGTTTAAATCTACTCCAGAGGTGAATTCATGTAATCCAGGCTGCCACTGCAGGGCATTGCAGAGGGAATATTGCTAACTGTTGGATGGGCAATGAGGCCGAGGCCCTATCTGCCCTTGCAAGTGGATGCAAATGTCCCCACAGAGTTCCTAAATTTTTCTGTTACAACAACTGATTGTTTCTCAATAGATTACAGCAAATCTTCTACTCCTCCTTGTGGTAGTCCTCTCCATCTATGACTGGTCTTTATAAAGTGAACTCACTTATCAGTCCTAAATTGATCTTTTATTGGTTTGAACATCTGCTAGGTTTTCTGTCATGCTGCCTGAGGAGAACATTCCCCTTTGGCTAAGGACGTTAGCTTCTGCCTGTCAAACTTGCCATAGTCCTGTACTCACGGTTTTATCCACTTTTGGAGGCTGTGAACATCACAGTTTATCTCCAGCTTACCTCTTGGAACCTGCTCCACCTTGCAGGGTTCCCATCAGAGGTTCAGCTTGTCTAGCTCTCCAGGTCCAGGAAAATTAAGTTAGGTTGGTTGATGGTTGGCAAGGCTGGGCAGTAGGCCTGGTTCTGCACTATTCACCAGCATTCCCACTGGTTTCATTAACTCAGCAACAGACCATCTGCTGGGTTGAGCAGCATCTGTGGGGATAAAGGAACTGTTGATGTTTCGGGTTGAAACCTTGCATCACAGATGCTGCTCGACCCACTGATTTCCTCTAGCAGTTCGCTTGTTGCTCCAGGTTCCAGCACCTGCAGGCTCCTGTGTCTCCATTAACCCAGGTTTGATTCTTATTTTAGTTCCAATACTCAGTCCTACGTCTGTCTCCCCGATTCCTCCTGTCCTCTTCAACTTCACTCCAGCACTCTCTTGGTTACACCACACCCCTGGTGTGAGAGTCTGTCACTCCCTGGTCTGATCACTTCGCCTGTCCAGACTTTCTCGGCCCCTCCACTTACTCTTCTATTGCTGTACCAACTACCTGTTCTTTTCCGTTGTGTTTTCCCTCCGAGCTCCAGCCTACCTCCACATCCAGTCTTTCAGGTGTGGCTATCCTCCATTAAAGTCAAAGATTATTAGACTCAGACACTTTCTCAAGCGTGGACTGAATTTTATTTCAACAATGTAGGAGCTAATGACAGAAAGGACAGAGTGAAAGTGAAATAGTCAAAAACTTTGGACTGGGAATGGGGGAGGTGGAGCTGGGTGCTTGGGTAGGGATTCCCTATCAGACATTCACAGTGAGGTGGCCTGCACCCTTGGGCTCTATCTGCCTTTCTTCTACCACTTTTGGCTCTTACAAGCCTTCTTCTTTATTTGATATTTTCATCGGTACTCTTGACGTTTTATCATCCTTTGGCCCCATCTTTTCACTCTATACTGTTTCATCATCAATTCCCTTTATCTTGTGCAGTCTCCCTTGCAAACAAATCACTTCTGCCCCCCTACCCTATGAATAACTCCCCCTCTGCCCCCTCCCTCCCTTGCATTCTTTTTTGCTCCTTGACCCCTCACTCCACACCCCCGCCCCCCACCTCCACCCCACCTTCCTGATTCTGGACTTGCTTAACAGCTGTAGTACCTAAAAATTCAGCCCTGGGCAGCAGCAATGAGACCAAGTTTCAGAAACAGGGTAGAATGCATAGAATGTTTAACACTACGGACCAAAATGGATTTCTAGGCATTATTCAGAATTTCCATTTCTGATTAAAAGTCAACAAGTCAGATAGTTAATTCTGCTTTGCATGCCACAGATGCTGCCCAATCTGCTGAGTATTTCCGATACTCCATGCTTTTGCTTCAGATTTCCAGTATCTGCAGTATTTTCTGTCTGTTTTTCCATTAGAACAGGCATTTCTCTGAGGTTGTCCTAAGAGATTGCGCAAATTGCTCATCTCATCAAAAACACATGTAAATTAAATCAAGCGAAAAGAGTCAATGATAGATGCCAATAAAAAGTAGGGTTACTTTAAATGGTCACGGAGAGAGTTTGAAAAAGTGCTTCCACAAGTTGTGACCCACATTAGCAAGGACAAATGCAGAAATATTGAAGAATAAGAGTGAATTAACAGGACTTTTATGCCTTGGGACAAAACTTTGTCTACTCACATCTGATCAAAATGAAATATTGCTTCCTGCATAGCAAGAAGGTTGATAAAATGATTATAAATGAACAGAAGTGCTTCTTGGTGCATTGGAAATTTCAGTTTTATTAAAGATGTTTTCCCACATGCAGACCCAACTGAAATATTATTTGTTCGGGGAAAAACAGAATTTAATTGGGTATTGAAATAAGTTCTGATTCATAATGACAACAAATGTACTTATCTGCTGCAAATCTGAGATGATTGTAAGAGTAATTTAAGGTGGCATTGTGCACTATTAAGTTGACATGTCAACATGCAGAAACTGCCCTCCACATCTGTCCGTAAGTTAAAAACAACAGCTTGTTTTTAGATATATTTGTCGTGCTCCAAAGTAGTAAAGTGTATTGGTATTGGTTTATTATTGTCACTTGTACTGAGGTACAGTGAAAAACTTGTCTTGCATACCGATCGTACAGGTCAATTCATTACACAGTGCAGTTCCATTGAGTTAGTATAGAGTGCATTCAGGTAGTACAGGCAATTGGAATAATAAAACAAAATGCTGGTTATATAATAGCAGAAGAATCAGCTTGTTTATTTGGTCTGTTGGAAGCTACTAATTGCTTTTGATATGCATTGGCTGCTGCATTTCTTTCGTTCGCTGGAAATTTTAAGGTTCATACATATCTTGTTGAACGTAATGTAGAAACTAGAGTGGGATGATGCGGTGGGACAGTGGGGCATGGGAAATAACACGACAAATTATCGGACATAGTTCTGAATGAGATTGCTGACTGACTGGACAGATTCTTGGAAGTTTGGTCACATGACCCCCACCTCTAACTTCAGATCTTGCACATCACTCCTTCAGTTGTCCCATCCTCAACAGTGCACGACCCTCCCACCCAATTGGAGAGCAAATAAATTCTATGTTAGCTGGTTTGTAACAGTGAGGGACTTTCTTCCCCAGTATTTCTAATAACTAATAATCAAACGTGTATGGAGACACAAGGGACTTCGGATGCTGGAAACTGGAGCAATAAACAACCTGCTGGTGGAACTCAGCGGGCTGAGGAGCATCTGTGGGGGGAAAGGAATAGTCCACGTTTTGGGTCAAAACCCTGCACCAAGACTTCATCAAAAGTGTATGAAGAAAATGAAAAAGGACACAGAATTTTGTTTAATGTCTTTATGATTATTTATTCGTCATTGTGACTGGGAGTGTCCACTGTCTGGGAGGTCCCAGAACAATGTTGGATGTTTAGTCATTCTGATTCAACCCAATAATCTCTATTAGGCCATCCTAATGAGATATTAATGCAAAGCAAGGACCTTGCTCATGCTGATCAAAATCTATGGAGATAACAGGAAAAACAGTTCTTTTCACAGATTGCAAGGAATAGATGCAGATGGCTGGTGACTTCACAAATTAGAACCTGCAATTGTGCCTGCCTTTGCTGCTCTCATTCATTTTTTGTCTTTATTTTAATGACTGCAGATTCATTTTCAAGGTGCTTTGTTAACCTTCCTGTCCTCTGCTGAAGCCTGGGGTACAGCTTCACATTTCCTGGCAGTCTTCCATGTTCAACCGGCTGTTAATACCTCAGATGCTGCAACGTAGTGAGTTTAGAGGGAGGGGTTGTGCCCCCATGGCAGAAGGGGCTTAGGGGAGCACACCTGCTCCTCAGGGCACACAAGATCTGCTCCAAAGACATGTCCGCTGGTTCCAGCTTTTCTTCTTTCCCCTTTTGTTGCCAGATTTTGCTGACAGGACATATTGTGGGTTACAGATGCACCACAGGACCATTATCCCCCAAAATGTAGAATTCATGTCAAGTTCACCCCATTACACCTATGCAGTGTATAACTTACTTTCTGAACGTACGTGCCTGTGATGCTGCTGTAAGCAAGTTTTTCATTGTACTTGTACCTCACCGTACTTGTGCACATGACAATAAACTCAATTCCACTTGACTTCTCTTCCAGGGGTTAAAATTCCCTTTCCTCAACACCCTTCAGCAGTTGGACAACTAAGACAATGAACTTTGTGTCAGCTCAACATATCCATGCCACTGCTTACGTACCACATGAGCCTCCTCTCACCCCAACCCCTGCTTTATTCAACATATCCTTTGTTCCTCATGTTTTTATTTGGCTTCCCCTTAATCACATCCACATTTGCCTCACCTATGTCACGTAATAACAGATTTCAAGTTCCAACCACTCTGTAAATAAGTTTTATTTGCATTCCTTTTTATATTTATTAGTGACAATCCTATATTTATTGCCCTTATTAAGCCAAAGCCAGGTGATTCATATCCCTGAGTCCAATACCATTTTCAACCAACCTTTCCTGCATGTTTCACTAAATTATGATCAATATCACAGATAAATTTATTAATTTTCCTTGGCTAGAGATGGCAGGGCTAATTGTCATGTCTCACTCCAGGCCAGCATCTAACGAGAACCAATACAGAGAGTGGCTGATATCCGGAACTTGTAGCCAGAGGAGGTGGTGGAATCAGATACAATCACTATGTTTAAGAGACATTTGGAAAGGCACTTGAACAGGCAAGGTGTAGAAATATATGGACCCAATGCTGGGCAAATGGGATTAGTGCAGAGGGGCAAAAAAGGTCAGGGCCTTTTGGCCTAATATGATGGGCTGAAGGGCCCGTTTCTCTGCTGTACAACTCTGCGACTCTATGAAAACCAAAATAAAACCTGAGGACTTCCACTTATGTTTCAGCTAATCATACTGCAGAAACTATTATATTAAATGCAGGCAGAGAATTTTCAAAGTTTCCCTTAACCAAGATTGCCTGTTCCTGCTGTCAACCATGAGAAAAGATAGATTTGCCACTGGTAGTCAGCTGCCTATTTTTATGTTGGCATGGTCTTAAATTATTATTAAGTTCTGATGGGCTGACTGTCATTGGCACATCGCACAAACATGAGGACTCGGTGGGACCATTTAACCACATCATCCATTTGGGGAGAGGGGCAAGAGCAAAATGAAATGTCTACCAGGGATGTGGACCCTTCCATTAACACATGACAACTACGGCCTTTTGTGAATCAAATTTTTGATCAAAATTTTACTTGTGAATTTTGCTTTAAGCACATTACGTTTCTGTTCTATCCTTTTGCATAAATATTTCCAAGTGCAGAATTTGTCCTTCAATTCATTTGGCTTTACAAAAAAAAAAATTAATGACTGTTGGCCTGCCAATCAAACCTTAGATTTTACTCAGGCACCTAATAATGATTACAACTTAGTTGTGTACAGGAAGTTGGGAAAGACCGTTAATAAAATCCCTCTGAGTTGTTTATGAAGTATCAAATGAGGGTAGTTAAACCAGAATACATTACAGCCCTTGTAATTATTGACTAGGAATATGATTTTAAGACTTCAATATGACAGTAATGCAACAAGACACAAAGTCTCCTGTCGTTTAATTGAACATCAGCAACATCTGTTATAATTCATACAAGTTTCTTTTGGCCTAATTTGCTTGGTAAAATCCCATGTACAAGTACTTTCATGTACTTCTACCAAAGCCTTAAGAGACAGGAGGAACCAATCAAATGAGTTTAGCCATAAGCAGTGAGTCTACTAAATATGAATTAGTTCCATAGAGTTCCACCTGTTTTGTGGATTGTGGAAATTGACATCAATTTATTGGAATTATTAAAGCCTACGCAGCAGTTGATTGAGTGTTCTTCAGGGGAAATCTTGTGGTGCTATCAGACTCTCTAATATTAGTGCTTTATAGTTAAAGGAAAGACCACAAGATAGTTCACTTTTCCTTTTGAATATGAAACAGTGGTCAGGAAGGCTAAATTTATGAATAGGTAAATGTATTAAATTTTTGTTATGGGCACGTAAAGTTGTATAAAAACTGTTGTCTTAGATCTTTGGACTGTGAGAGGAATCTGAATGAATAAACTATTTAGTAAAGTCCTGTTTCAAAAATTAACTCAATTGAATTTGGAAGAAAGAAAATAATAAACTACAGCTCAGAAAGTGTTAATTGTTTGCCATATAGCTTTTCATCAAAACACAATTCCTCCACCCAAAGGATATTTGTCCTATGACTTGAGTTTTTGTGGTGAAAATGGGTGATGGTTTCTGCATTATTCACTTTGTGAATTACTAAATGAATACAGCCAATGAGTTAAGTAACTACAGAAAGAGAGCAGTTCTGATGGGAACTGGGGGTATTTATATCAAAAGCCTATGATGTGATAATTATTGTGCCATAATAACCAACCCACATCTGGCAGATTGTCGTGATTGGTATTATTCAGCATTACTCCTTCTTATTTCCTAAGAGGCATTTAGTCTCAAGAAGTGGTCATTTGCATTTGTTATTCATGCATTTGCACATAGGTAGAAATGGCTATCAATAAATTAGTTCTCACCTAACCAAATGTAATAGTTTTATGGCAGTTGTATTTATTACTGACATACACAACAACCCTCTGGGTCACATTTTTTAAGGAATGTTAAACTGAATAAATCCAATTGAGATATGTTGGCTATGGAAAGTAAAGATGGGCAGATTGCCCCACCAATGATGACCAGTGACTCAGTGATACTGCTGGTACATCACAAGACTTAAGTAAGCATGGATCTGACTGTGAAACTGATTAACAAGCTCCTAATAATGTTTTATCTTTAATACAATTAACATCGCACTCACACTGCTCAGACACAGAATGCTTGCAAGATCATTCCACACAAGATGTCTCCTCTATTTTATTTTGAGTAGCTCCTCATCATTCTAAAACGGCAATCAATGTTAAGATTTATATAAAGACTTGTGGTTAAAAGCAGCAAATAAACACTCTGCTTAAACTGTACCCTTTCCACACCACAAGTCTTGAAAATAATTGCATTGCAGCAAGCAAAATTCCCCATTTTTAATTACTCCCAATTCCAACTCTGCTTGGCATTAGTTGGAGAAAAAAATGTCATTATTTGGTTAAGCTACAAAGAAGTATAGATGAAGCATGGAAGGACACCACACAACAACATCCCCATTTATCCTATTGTGATTGTTTCGGTGACCATTAAAAACTCACTTATGGAATGTCATAATGAATCATCAGTAAAATATTTTAGAAAACCATTTTAATTTTAAACATTCAACCATTTTAAATATAATAAACCTTCTATATAATTATGTCTTTAGGAACAACATAATGTTTTACAATGAGGGATGCTTGTTCCTGGGAGGGAGCTTGCGGAGCATGTCTATAAGTGAAGGGACTTGAGCCACACTATCAAAGGTGGAGGTTTATTGAGAATTGTACAGTGAAGGAGAGTGAAGGTACATCTGCACAGCTGCTGCTGCCACCCTGGTGCTCTCAGCTGTTGGAAAACGATATGCTTCAACAGTTATTTGTTCTATACAGTGTAGTTTATTAAGCTGAGGGGACACTTCACCACAGTACGTGACATCATCTTGCTTCAGAAGCAATCAGCGGTTGTCATCTTCTAATGTTTTAAAACAAACTAAGATCACCTTTAGCCTAGGGAATTGCTTTCCATAGGTGTTAAGCCAAGTTCAGTGTCACTCTCCTGGTTTCTGCTTAGTGTTACCTCTAACAAGGAACGTGCCATCAGCACGATTGTAAGGCAGTCAGTCATTTACTGTTCCTAACATGCTTAATGTTCAAGGTGAGGGGATGTCGAAGTCAGAACCATTATTAGCCAGTAAGATACTTTCCAAGTCATCCTCAAGAATGTGCAATCTGTGATATATAATATACAAACTCTATTACAGAAATTTATTATTTACGACTTAAATTTGAAAATCGATAGCAAACGCATCCAATATAAAAATCTATCTCATAATTCCCACTGATAGAAAGGCTTCTGGAAATTGGAAAATGTAAAGAATGAGTTGAAGGTGAGGGTAAAGTAGATGAGGTTTTTGATCAATGGCTTTCTTTGATCAGTCCTGGTCTCACACATCACAGGAAGGCCACCAGGTGTTCAGGGCCTTGCTTGTCATCTTTGTCTTCTTCTTGATTAGCTGTACCTTGGGATCAAGGAGGAGGTGCTTCCACATCGGTTCAGGTTCTGAGGTGGTTACTGAGGCCAGTGCGGGAACCACAGACTCTTCTGCAGTTGGCGCAGGAACTAGATGATGGGGCAGGCAGATGTTTTGTTTTGTGAAGTGGTGCACTCCTCCCACTGTTTACGCGGAGCCTCAGTGTGCTCCTGATGGAAGGCCTCGAGGCTCTCAAAAACCATCCCAAATGCTCCTCTCCACTTTGAGCGGTCATGGGACAGTGATCGGGAATGTTGCACTTCTTCAAGGAAGTTTTGAGCACATCTTTGAATCTTTTTCTCTGTCCCCTTGGTAAACTCCCCTATGACAGGTCTCAGAATAGAGTGTCTGTTGTAGGAGTCGGTTGTCGGGCATGCACATAGTAATCAACCACTGGATCTTATATCAGCACAGCCCAGTGAGACTCCCCTTCCATAGTTGAGCAAATGGACATCAATTATAGAATCACAGAGTCCTGGAGAGATACAAGACAGAAACAGGACCTTAAACCCACCCATTCTGCACTGACCACCAAGCACCCATTCTTTTTACACTAATCGCACCCTAATCCATTTTGTTCTCCTCACATTCCCATCAACTCTGCCCCAGATTCTACCACTCATCTACACACAAGGGGCAATCTAGTGGCCAATTAAACATGCCGATTTGGACATTTTTTTTGAGATGTGGGAGGAATCCAGAGCACCTGGAGGACATGCATACAGTTACAGGGAGAATATGCAAACTCCACACAAACAGTGGCAGTGGTGAGGATTGAACCTGGATCACTGGAGCTGTGTCGCCACCGTGTGCTATTGGCATCTTTCTGCAGCAGCGAACAGAGCCTGTGAGGGGTTGTGGGTGCAAATTGGAACAATGCAAGTGGAAAGCCAAAACAACATTGAATGCTCTACAGAGCAAGGAGCTGAGAGACTTATAGCTGTAGGTGTTATGTTGGCTGCAAAAGGATATGCATTTTTATCCTCTTCCCAGTGAACATGGTTACACGCTGACAGAATCAAGGTGTTAATATGCTTAAGTTTGTACACCGTATGACTGGAGCTAAGCCAAGATAAACCAGATATCTTGGCCAGCTCCAAGCTTCCTGCTGCATCATCCAGCTGGACCTCATCAACTTCCAGGAGTATCTGAAGCCTTGTTGACAGGCCTGAATGTTGTGTGTGTGAACAAGACCATTTGCAAGAACGTCAACCAACTCCTGGACTTCTGTGGACACAATTGGTTCAGAAAGCAAAAATGAGTCAGTGATGGAAGTTCCCAAACATCTTCAGCATATTCCTGATCTCCTGTTGTCTGGTGTGAGTTGTTGGAGCCAGGACAACCCAAACGTACCTTACATTTCAAGGGGGATAGCCACGTAGCTGGCACACTAAAAGACTGTGAAGGCAGGTTTCAGCAGATGCCAAGAGTGAGTCCTGTGCTAAATGGTCGCAAAGGTCATTCATCCTCAGGCCATGAGTGATTATCACCATCCTCCTGATGACAGCATGATCCTCACATTAGGCCACGTGAAACTAAGGTGACCTGAGTTGCAAGTTCAGAGCTTCAGCAACAGGTAACTGTCTCCCTGCGATCCAGCAGGCTGGATCATGAGCAAAGCCCTGTCGCCATGGGATCAGTGTTCTTCCACTGGGAGTCACGCTCCACTGCATTTCCTGTCCTGCACCCGGGACCTTGGAATTTTGGCCCCTCTGTAAACAGATTACCTCATCAGATATAATAGCATACCCTCTCACTTGTGAAAAAAGAGTCTGGCAGAATTATAATGGTCTGAGTTTTTCGACTGTTCATGCATCTTATAGAATGACCAATATTAGAAAACCTTTCTACCTGATTCCCTGCCTTCTTTCATCTTTCACCAATAATTCAACGAGAAGGTTTTATTCCTCTTACCTGAATTAATGACAGCTCCTTTAGACCACACTAAACTTCATTTTTCTAATCTATATGCAGATTAGTAACCACGGCATTTTAAATATATCAGAAAGTGGCACAACAATTAATGTTATTACCGGAGAACTCCAGTGATGCTGGTTCAATCCTGACCTCCGGTGCTGCCTGTGTAGAGCTTGCACGTTCTGCCTGAGACCATGTGCGATCCCCCAGTACTCCAGTTTCCTCCCACATCCTGAAGACGAGCTGTTGGTAGGTTAATGGCTGCTGTAAGTTGCCCCTGTGGCAGAAGAATCATGGGAGCTGATGGGCATGTGATAGAGATTTGGTGACAAGGAATGAAGTGGGGAAATGAGACTGATTGGGAATGTTCTGAGAGCAAGCATAGACTCAATGGGCCAAATGGCCTCCTGCTTTGTATGAAATAATAATGGAACAAATATTAGATGCTATTTGATAAAACTAATCATATCCTCATTCAAAGTACTTGCCTATTGGGGACCAGTAAATCTGTTTAGTGATGAGATCTAATCAGGATCATCTGGACGACAAAGTTCATGAACCTTGTCAGCAATATTATGTGGCCATGCCACATAGGGATTAAAATTGTCCACAAATTCTTGCACAAGGAAGGTTGGCCCAACATTTCCACTGTAATTCAGTCTGTAGGATAAGACCTCGGCATTAACATTCGTTTACTGGATTCAAGCAAACATTAGTGTCATTAATCCAGGTCCAAAGATCGTAAACTTACAGAGACATCACTTGCAAATGAAGTTATAAGACTATTGGACACAAGTGCATAAAAAAATGTTGATACCCTTCCCTTATTTGACTTTATTTGCTCGATCATCTGCACACGTGGCACAGTACAAGAGTAATGTCAACAACAGTACTCCACCCATTGTGTGGTTCACTGCCCTAATGTGTACACATGTTGCTGTTGCTGTACATTTCCTTACACTGAGAATGCTTGTACAGAAATGTTGGTAAGCTTCAGGTGATAACAGGCCACTGCACTAAGAACATTGTTACTGGCTTTGGAAAACACCAAGATAGAAACGGTGAAAATCTCTTTAGGAGATGGTTCTCATGCATTCTTCTGCAAAATACTGTGTTTAACTGCCAAAACTTTGGCTATCATATAATAGAAACATTATAATTGTAGTAAAATTATAGATTGCTGTTTTCGCTAATGTTCTACAATTAGCCTGTAGCAACTATGATCGTGGATCAGAAATAGACAACTATGTCACTTGGAAGGAAACCAAACATGGGGTTACTTTACTAGTCCTTCAGCAATTAACCACACAGTGCTTTCTGTAATACATTAGTCTATTGACTTCATTTGCTTCATCTTGTGCTAATACACACATTCATTTTCAGGAGACTTTCCCAAATTTGAGGGAGTCCTTGCATTGCTGACAATTTATAGAAAATTGTCAATGTCTCAACAACGGTTCCCACAAATGACATTACCACTTATTTATTAAAAGGAACTAGAAACCAAACCATAGGATTAGTAGACAGAGGCTGAAGTTCAGCGCTTCTCTTTGAATGTTATGCTTTACATGTATGGATTGAGTCAATACAGATGTAGGGGATGATTACTGATTCCCTGAGAGCTGGAATAAGGCTGTGTGCCTCTTGTTATACAGCTCACTGAGGCTTGTGATGGGAACAGAAGGTTATTTGGAAGCATTTGTAAAGTACAGAGAGCAGCAGAGTAAGGTGGACAGTGATGGCTTCTTGTAAATTAATGTATAGTTTTCAACAAACTATCTGCTGGAGAACATCTCCATCCAGCACCTGCAGTCTCCTGTGTCTCCACTGTACTACTGCACGGCAAAGTCTCTTCAGGGTATGGAGACACAAGAGACTGCAGATGCTAGATGAAAAACACAATGATGCTGGAGGAACTCAGCAGGCCAGGCAGCATCTGTGGAGAAAAGCAGGCGGTTCAGACCAGGACCTTTCTTCAGGACTAAGGATAAGAAAAGGGGAAGCCCAGTATATAAGAGGGAAGAGCAGAGCAGTGATAGGTGAACAAAAGAGGGGAGGCAGGGTGGGCACAGGGTGGTGATAGGTAGCTGCAGGTAAGCGATAGTGATAGGCAGGTGCAGGGGAGGAGGGGAGAGCAGATCCACCGGGGGAGGCGTTAAAGGTAAGAAAGAGGAAAAAAAAGAGGCTAGGAAAGGGAAAAAGAGAAGAAGCATGGTGGGGGTAGGAAGGGGTGTTGTGAGGAAGGGAGTGGGGATTACCTAAAGTGGGAGCATTCAATGTTCATGCCGTTAGGCTGCAAGGTTCCAAGATGGAAAAAGAGGTGCTGTTCCTCTAGTTTGCACTTGGAATTCTCCTGGCAGCAGAGGAGGCCAAGGAGTCCTGCAGTCCTTGGTTTCTCTACAGATGCTGGAATCTGGAACAACACACAAATCGCTGGAGAAACTCAGCGGGTCAGGCAGCATCTGTGGAGGGCAATGGACAGTCAACGTTTCGGGTCGAGACCCTTCATCGAAACGTCGACTGTCCATTCCCCTCCATAGATGCTGCCTGACCCGCTGAGTTCCTCTAGCTCTTTGCGTGTTGCTGTCTTCAAGGTATGTCCACTTTGAAGAAATTTTCCTCCTCCAGCATCTGCAGTCTCTTGTGTCTCTAATATTTAGTGTTGATAGTTTAATATCAGGATCATCACACACCCAGTAGTCAGTCCACTAACAAAATATGAATCTGCTTTTTTGGTGATCTAAGGCCTGGATTTAGGGTGAATTTGAGTCATAAAGTCATTGATACAGCATAGAAACAGGCCCCACATTCCCAACAAGTCCATGCCAAACACCAAGCAGCCACCCTCACTAACTCTATGTTAATCTTTTTTTAAATTCTTCCCCCATTCCCATCAACTCCTCCATCCCCATTTTCTCCCACTCACCTACACACACAAGGTGCAACTTACTGCAGCCAATTGAGCTACCAACTCACATGTCTCTGGAATGTGGGAGGAAACCGGAGCACCAGGGGGAAACCCACGTGGCCACAAGGAGGACAGGCAAGCTCCATACAGACAGCAACCGAGGTCAGGATTGAACACGGATCGCTGGAGCTGTGGGGCAGCAGCTTTACTAGTTCCGCCACTGAGCCGCCCCTTGCAATCGGTCCTTGGTGGCAGAGAGATCAGTGTTGTATTTGTGCCATTTACAAAATGACAGAAGGTCAGTCTTTGGCAATGCATTCAAGACATTCTTCTGTAGATGTTAACCCACTTAACAGTTGCACCTTGTTCCAGTAGAACATTTCCTCTCCACCCCTCTGAGTTTGAAAACCACCACCCCATTGCTAGGACTGTTTTACTCTTCGTAGTTGGGGGAGGACAATTAAGTTGTCTTTTCTGCTAATCCTGCAACAACCCCCCCACCCCCACCCCGCTCCCTGGCCGGATATCCGGATATCCTACTCTGTCACATCATCATCATAACCATGATCAAATGGCTCCCCCTCTGGTAGTTACCTTCCTCATCAGCTGCTCCACAGCCTTTGACACAACTGATGACCCTTAACCCACCTCCCCATCCGCCCGTCCATTGCTCAATTGGTCGGGACTGGTCTCTCTTGGTTTGGTTCCTTCCTATCAAATAGTAATCTTCTCCAGCAATGGGTTCTTTCCCTAATCCATCAACAGCATCTATGGAACTTTCCAACAATCTACCCTTGGTGATGTGACCCACAGACACGAGACTACTTTTCACAACAAAACACAGCTCTTCTTCTCCACCACCACACCTGAACCCTCCCTAGTTATTCAAGCACCTATCCAGCCTCCTGTTAAGCACAGGATGTTTAACAGGTGGTTGGCATGGACAAGGCATTTGTTACTGTGCTGTATCAATGACTTTACAACTCAAGGGGCCTTCATAATGCAGTCAAAGGACAATATCCTCTGACTGCAGTACGATGACTCTTTCCCTTATTCTGACTCCAATCCCATTACCAGCCAGGTTCAAGTGGTTTGAGGTCAACCTTGACCTCTCATTGCATGCTGAACTGAGCTTGAGGGGCAGTTTTAACCATCAAAGTGAATGGGTTTGGGTTGGAGTATGATGCTCGCGTTTAAAAATCTCAAGAGTTTAATTCACCCTGGACCTTGCTACATGATCCTGGCAGGGAGGCCAGAACAAAGTCGACAAGTGCTTCTGTGTGCCATTCCCGCTGTTGGATCGGGCTAGCTTCCCAATGCTGGGGTTTGGGCCAGGGTTAATGTCCATGATTGTACAGGGTTTAGAGTCCTACTGTGGTTTTCCGTGACAAGCGGAGGCCTGGTAATCTTAGTCCCTGCGTTTTGGTTACAGTATCACAAGAAGCCCACCATACGTTCTGGACCTCTGGACATGGTTCAGAAGAACTAAAGGAAAACTTTGAGGCTGTAAGGAGGTCCCTGCAGAGGATTTATATTTACTCCTCACACTCTGAAGATCCCGCTGTGTCTCCTCTCTCTCTCTCTCTGTAACTTCCTTCAGCCTTACGACCCTTTATGAAGCAGGCATTTATCCAAATCTGGCATCTTTGCTTCCTTCATATCATTAGTGGTGTCTATGCCTTCAGCTGTCTAGACCCGGAGCTCTGGAATGTCCTCCCTGAAAATCTCAGCCTCTCTCTACTTTAAGTGTCTCCTGTAAACCTTCTTTGCCTTGGAGTCAATGCAGTATAGATTCACCAGACTGATCCCTAGAATGAGGATGTAGCATTAGAAGAGATTGAGTAAGATCAGCCAAGATTGAGACATATTAGATTTTGGGAGGGATTGGCTTGGTAGATGCCAGGACACTGTTTTCTCCAGCTGGAGAGGCTGGGATTGTGGGCCATGATTCAGGATAAGCAGCCAGGAACTTATGACTGAGATAAGACAAACATTCCTTTACAATGAAGGTGGTAAATCTTTTGAATTCGCCATCTAAAAGGAGAGAGGATCCTTGGTCATTGAGAATATTCAAGCTTGGAATGAACAGATCTTTGGGCATGAAGGTCTATGGGAAATGGACCAGAAGGTGGACTTGAGATATAAGGATCACCCATGATTTTATTGTATGATGGACTAGGCGCTAGAGGTCATCTTGCCTGCCCCTGCTTCCAATCCTTCTGTTCTTTTTTGACCAAACTTTTGGTTCCTTGTCCTAACATCCTCTTCTGTGGTTCTGTCAATGTTTGAATGATTATGCTCCTGTGAAGGACTTTGAGATATTTTAATGCATTAAAAGCACAACATAAAGACAAGTTATCATTATTCTAGTTGATTTATGATCTCAGTAAAAATGAAACAACGTTCAGGCTATATTAAGCAATGTGTATAGTATAATAGCAAATGGAGAAAACCAGGGGTCTGATTGACAAAGTGCTTAAACGTAACCATAGGGTGAAATATAATTATTTTAAAACATGCTCCAGATCAAATAGTGAGGAGTGAATGTTATTCAAAGTCACTAGGTGAATCAAGATAGCAATAAGATAGATGTAAGACGCAGAGGTCCTAGAAATTGGAAACATGCGCACATGTTTTTCATGAGCAAACTATGTGTAAGTGATTTTACCTGGGTTAGAACATGCTCATGTTAATTTACCACAGGACGGATGATACTCTTCCATCCTAAATTGCACACCATATGAAACTGCAGATCATGCACCACACATTTCCTCCATTGCCAGCATAAATTGGTGCTTTGTTGATTACTCTCGGAAAAGTTAGGAGCAGATTCTACATAAGGTGTTAATTAAAGAGTGTGCACCGTGACATCAACTTCTTTCACACAGCATCTGCCAGCCTCAGTCTTCAATGGTCAGGAGAGTGACATCACTGATTGTACCCTTGTTACATCTGATAGTCTGCCCCATCAAATCCAATCCACTTGTGGCACTGGATTTGATGGGGCTGACTATCAGGTGGAGGGAGCCCAGTTAAGGTATAACCACACCCACCTCCCCCCCCCACCCCCACCTAACCCTCCATTAACCATCACCTCCCTGGCAGCCTTTTATGCAGCTATTCTGTGGCTGTCTTCAGGAGAATATCTTTAAGGGCTGGTGCATTTCCCAACAATCATCCCACAATGACCAGCCAACCAAGTTGCCTGGCTGAGCTTGTCACATTTGCCTGTGTTTGGCCCATATCCCTCTAAACGTTGGAGACATTGATTGGCAATCATTTATAATTATCATTGTTAATTGCAAGAACTAACTATCTGGCCTAGAGATCTTCATGTGTCCTAAAGGTGGTGCTGAATAATCACAGCAGTTGTTTGCCAATGGCCACTTTATTTGCGAGGTCATCCTTTTAAACCACAGCAGCATCCGAGGCCCAAGACTTCAGGAGCAACTGGGCAGCAGTTGCACTTTATCAACAGGGGAATGTACTGCTCAGGACCACAGGCTGAAAGGAAGAGAACTGGCAGTCATAAGCCCCATCGTGATTTGGGTCTTGAAGGGGAATGGTGCAAAAGTTACAATAAAAAATTATTGTATGAAAAATTGGGAGCAGTGGCTATAATCGGAAACTTGTGAACCTGACATTGAGGATGGAAACTTGTAACGTATCTGACAGAAATGTGAGGTGCTGTTCCTTCAGCTCCTGTTGGACTTTACTGGAAAAGTGTAGGAGACGGGACAGTGGGGGTGGGACAGAAAACTAAAGTAGTAAGATTCAGGCTATGCTTTTGGACTGAATGGAGGTACCAGCTGAAACAATAACTCATCTGCATTTAACTTCCCCAGGAGGTGAAAGGGGAAGTGTATAATTCCCTGCCCTTCCATAATGTAAAGGCTGTGTAACAATGACACGAAAAGCGAAAGAACACCTAAACCCCCTTAAGAAATAAATATTCTGGATAATTGGGACACAACGTGTTTGTTACATTGGTGTTCAGAATTAAATCTGTGGACAAATTCCAAATCCAATCAAAATGGCATCTGAATTTATTTCATATGCAGGTCAGGAACCATTTCTCATGAAAAGCTCTCAAAGAATTAAACTTGCATAGGGCACCTGGCTCAAATGAAATACATTCCAGGCATGTCTTAAAGTAAAGCAGAAGGAATTAGGGAAGAGTTCTTTCATCTTTGAAAGGCTTTTCTTTTACTTTTTTCTTAACACTTACCAATTAAAAAATATCCATGGTCTTTCTGATTTTATAAGTTCATCATATGACATATGTAAATCTAATGGCATACTCACTGATATGTTATATTAACACAGATTCGGAGTCTAAGGATGGTGGAAAAAGTATTTTTAAAAAGATGCATGAAACAAACAAATATAAACCAGACTGACAATCACTGTAATCGAGCAAATCTTTATCAGGATTTCACTGGCTACTCACCTCACACTGCCCAGCCAAAGAGCACAGAAGCCACAATGAGTAGCCACCACCACCTTAGGGTTAACAATCATTCTCAGTCATCTGTTGCAATTTTTTAAGGAGGAAAGTAAATTAGAGTGCGAGTTACTTGAATTCTGATGATGTATTTGGCAAAGTTCGGCAAGAAAGGCTTTTAAAGAAGATTAAGACTCATCGAACTAATGCCAAATTAGCTAGCTGGAATGAAAAACGGCTTGGCAGTACAAGGCAGGAGGTAATGATAGATGGAAAAGATTTTGACCGGGTCAAGAAAGGGACCAACTAAATGTAAGCCTTAGTGATTTGTTGTTTCCAGTGTTATTAAACAATATATATATGGAAGGGCTCCTTTACTTTATCCTGATAGCACCAAGTTATGTGAAAAAGATGGGTAAAATTCTAATGGATCTAAGCTAATCAAACAGATGGAATAAGAATTGGCATGTAAATCTTAATACAGAGAAATGCAAAATAAAGAAAACAGAATAGGAAACATTTACACAGTGAGTCCTTCAGTGGTGGAAACTGCAGACAAAAGAGCTGTGCCTAGAAATTCGATCACGTTGGATAACATTTGTGTTCAACATGACTGGAGTTTTAAGTAAACTGACCTATCATCAAAATCAAGGACCTACCTCATGGAGCACTGTGATAGGAACAAGATCATTTGCTTATTCATGTTAGGTGAGAAATAAATATTGGCCAGGACCCCAGTGATAATTGCATTACTTTTTTTTGAAATAGTATCTACGAATCTTTTGTGACCACCTCAGATAGTAGATAGCGCTTTGGTTTGAAGTCTCATCTCAAAAGAGGCCTTTCAGAGTCTAGTACTCTTTCAGTATTGCATAAGGGTATCAGCCTAGATTTTATGCTCAAGTACATGAGAATAGGGGAGATCAATTCACAAATCTTTAGAAGGGCCTGTTTGTGTGTTCTTAATTGTATGCAATATGGAATGTAAAATGAAATTAAATCTCAATGCTTCTTCTAAGACAAAGTTTTGATTTACCTTTGGGAATGATAGCAATGATAGGGCCCAACCTTAGTAGATTCAGTCCAGCAAATTGTCCCTGTTGCCATTTTGTGTCTGAAAAGTTAGCACCAGGGGATGCCATAACCAAGCAATGGAAAGAATCTTATCATCATATCTGCTTCTGAGCAAGGAGACAGTTATATGGTCAGCAGAGTAAACACCCCTTGGGTCTTTTTGTTTGGCTAATTTTTGGCTAATTATGGTGCAGGCAATTTGAGCAAAGGGTGTCTTGCATGAGACCCTCACTCCTGCTCTCCCACTGTGACAACACCGTCTCCTGACATGCACCCAGCACAAATGCGAGACAGTGTGCTCCGGATTTATGCAAAATGGTCATTTGAGGTGTCCAATGGACTGCAAAATCCAGTGGGATCTTGTCTTGCATTGTCATGTGTAAGTTTGGTGATTCAACACATGCTACTGCCCAAAAAATTGAGTCCACCATGCTCACCCTTCATTGATTTGCAATCCCCTGAATATGCTCACAATCATACACAGTGTTTCTGAACGAATTCTTCCTCATTATTCCCCTTTTGCAGCACTTTATTTATTTATTTGTAACTTAGAGTAATTTTTATGTTTTGCACTCTACTACTGCTGCTAAACAATCAATTTCATGGCATATGTCAGTGATAATAAATCTGATTCTGATTCTGATTCTGTTCTTCACAGGAAATTAAAGTGGATACAACAAAACATAACATTAACAACAATGCAACATAACATGATTGAGGTATATAAAACTATGAGGGAAATAGATATGGTAGACTGCAGGAAACATTTTCCCATATCAGAGGCAGATAAAGCTAGAGGACATAGATTTAGGGTAAGGAGTAAGAGACTTAGAAGGGATTCTGAGGGGGACCTTTCACACCTATAGAGTGATGAGTACTGGGAATACACTGCCTGAGAGAGTAGTGTAAGTGGAGTTGCTGACTGAATTTAAGAAGTGTCTGGACGAATCGCCTCGGCATAGAAGGCCAATATCTAAGTGCTGGAAGATGGGATTAGTACGGATGAGTGCCTAGTGGCCAGTGTGGACATTATGGGCCGAATGGCCTGTTTCCCTGCTGTATGACTCCATGACTCTGACTCTTATGACTCTATGCTGCCTCATGGCCTTCTGAAGAAGGGGAAGGGCATTTATGTGAAGCAAAACTATTTTACCAATAGTTAATCATAAAATTTCATGTTAATTTCATTTGAACAATCATGCCTTAAGGAAAGCATTGAGCTTGCACCATATTTCTCTCTTTCACGGATGCAAATTAATGTTTCAAGCTGCCATTCAAGCTCCTTAGGAACAACATGTTCGAGAACATGCAGTCGGGAAGCTTTTCAATTTTTAATGTGACTTATATTGATGCCATTAAAAAGATGGTAAACGGAGCAGAAAATACAGAGCAGGTTGCTGAAGAATAAATTTAAACATGGCTCAAAAATTGTACTAAAGCACCAAATACATGACCCTTTCTCACTTTTTGATTTGTGGGCTTAATTTTGCACCAACTTAGAAGAGGAAATTTGAGTGTATGACCCTTTCTCCTGGGGCAGAGATGAAGGTGCTTCTAGATGCAAGAAACCGAAAGAAAGATATAAAAAAATGAGAAAATGTAGGTTTAGTGCAACTTGCTGCAGAACCCACTTGCACCTGAGTTTCCTCAACGTCTCACGTTTGGCATGAGCACCGCCCATCCTGTTTGCATGCACCTCTAGCACAAAAGCACAGGAAATTTCATACCCAGAGAATGGTACAGAGGGAGATAGCAGTTCTTCCAAAGCCGAATTTTAAGGTAGTAATCAAAGTTGAAGTGCCAGCTGGTGCTGAAACACTTCACTGTTTCTCTGAAAAACCTAATTAGAGTGCTGCCTTTTAATTATTGTTGTGTTATTTATTATTCTGCTTCCTCAAAGCCGTTTATTCCACCTTTTATCTCATGAGAGTAATTTTGTACATTAGTTTGATTCTGAAAATGGTAAATAGCTTATTCAAGTTTAAAGTAGCAATGTACCAGATTTCTTCTCACTCCTTCCACTTCTTCCCCCACCTCATGAACACCCCTGCCCCCGTCTTCTTATCACAGATCCTTTAGTATGAAATTTTTTTCCTGTCCTCTTTTCCATTTTTTCCCCTTAAAAGCTGATAAAAGGTCATTGGACCTAAGCATAAGCTCTGCTTCTCTCTCCACAGATGCTGCCTAATCTGCCGCATTGTTCCAGCATTTTCTGGTTTTATTTCAGATAGTACTTCATAATTACTGCATTTTGCCTTTTCTGCAGTTGACATCACTTCAACTAACTCAGTCACAGCACAGAATGTGGGCTGGGACCTACTCCTTGCCTCCAATCCATAACACTATTAGAAAGACTCTCTTCTCTGCAATCACATGGCCCTGGTCAGAGCATAAGCGGTCATAAGTCATAAGTCAGAGCATAAGTCAGTCCCCACAAGAGGCCATCAATCCACCCTGTCCTTTTTTGAACTGCACCCACTGTTGTTATCTGGGAAACAAAGTACCAAGTTTGTGCTTAACCAACTCCTACAGTGGAGGCTTAATGGAAAAAGAATGCAAATGAGGGAAGATCTTTATTGCAAAGGGATTGTAGTTTACAAATAGGGACACTTTGTAACAATTGTACAGGGTGTTGGTGAGGTCACACCTGGAATACTGTGCACAATTTTGGTCAGCTTACCTTAGACAGGATTTAGTAGCTTTGGAGGCAGTCCAAAAGAGATTCACCAGGCTAATTCCTGGGATGAGAGGGTTGTTCTATCAAGAGATGCTAGCAGGTTCAGTCTGGATTCTTTGAAGTTTTGAAGAATGAGGGATGATCTTATTGAAACATATTCAATCTAATGGGGGCTTGACAGGGTAGATGTTGAGATGTTTTTACCAGTGGGAGAATCTCGAACGAGGGGACATGACCAGAAGATAAGGGGCTGCTCATTTAATACCAAAGTACGTGGAAATTTCTTCTCCCAGAGGGTAGTGAATCTCTGGAATTCTCTGCCCTGGAAAGATGTGGAAACTGATTCATTAGAAGTATTTAAAGTGGAGGCAGATAAGTTTTTAAAAGATTGGGGAATTGAGAACCAAGAGGATCTGCCACAGAGGAGGAGTTGAGGCCTGGGGTAGATCAACCATGATCCATATTGAATGTCGGAGAAGACTTAAGTGGCCAGATGACCTACTCCTGCTCCTATTTTATTGTGTTCCTGTGCTCTCAAAAGCAATAGAGACATAACCAGACAAGCTCTGTCTGTAACATTGGATGAAGGAAGACTGGGGAGTTTACTGCTCTCCTTCAGAACAGTCCTGTGGGATCTTCCTTCTCCAGCTGAGTGAGCTGTTGGGGCTTCAGTACAACAACTCATTGAAAAAGTCTCACATTGTGGTGCAGCACTCCCTCTCTACCGGGCTGGAGTATCAGTCTGGATCTGATGCCCGAATCTAAACTTGTGATTTCCTGAAATTGTTGAAGTTCAAAAGGCTGTACTGTGCTTAGTTGGAAGGTGAGGTGCTGTTCCTTGAGCTGACTTTGGGCCATGTTGAAATAGTCTGGGAGGCAGAGGACAGCGAGGTCAGAGCAACATAGGGTGGAAGTTTAAAGCACCAGGCAGCTGGGAGTTGGAGATCTCATTTACAGACAGAAGTGTTCTGCAGAGCAATCATTCAATATGCCTGGACACAGTTCACCAAATAGGAAGATGTTACCAGAATTGGTATTGGTAATTGCTATTGGACAAATTACCAGAAAACGTCAGCGTTTTGGATGGAGAAGAGGGAGGAGGTGAAAGGGCAGTTGTTGCATCCCTTGTGGTTGCACAGGAGGGTTCCACTGGAGAAGGGGATTAGGTGGAGATGGAAGAGTGAGCCAGAGCATCATGGGGGAATAGTTTGTTCAGGCCACTGAAAGGGGAAGGATGAGGAAGATGTCATGTTTCAAACAGCCTGTGATTTACGGGACTTCCTGTATCCGTAAGGAAAGTTGTCAGTCCTGTACGTCAATGATTTTGGATCCTCGTTTTCTCATAAATCCACAAGGGCCTGTGTAAGCAAGGCCAGGAATTCACAGCTCTTTAAAAGGGATGACAAGTGACATCATCACCCCAATGACCAAGAGATGTGATGTCAGGACTCAAACCACCCCCTCCCCCTTAACTCGAATTCCTGGTCCCCAGGGCCTAGCTGATGGCAGGCCCGATTCTTTGGGCTTATCCGATACTGGACCAGAATGCTTGGTTCCCATGCAATGACAGGGCCAAGTCCTTGAGATCCAGACAAGGTTTGGGTGCCATGTGTTGATGGGGCTGGGCACCAGGGCATGTGTTTTAATGACAAGCCTGGGCTCAGGGCAGACCCCTCCCTGGCATTAGCTGCAATTTCTATTAAAGAGCTGTCACAGGAATGGTGAACTGTAAGATTCATTGAATTACTGTCCCTGCTCTGGCCTCCCACCCTGAATTTACTCCAGTTAAATAAAGGCAGGTAAATGCAGATGAACTTGAGGGTTGCCTAGAGAAAAAGCTGTAAAGGGCAACGATTTCTGGGGATGAACAGAAAAGAAATGTGTCCTGACTAGTAAATATTCTCCTTCTGAAGTTAATATGTGAACAGCTGACCTTCTGAAATAAGACTTAGCTTTAAAGTATTTTCCTCTGAATGGCCCAGCTTGTTGTCTTTAGAGTCAGATTCCAGGAATGGGTAACCCATTATATAATGTCCACACTTACGGGTGACCCTCGGAAGATATGTCTGGTGGTGTTATCATATCTGTAGTGTTGGAAATAAAGAGGAATAATCTATTGGACAAAGAGGCTGCTGGGGCTGAGGGTGTGGACCAAGGAAACCCTATCCTGATTCTACGAGAGGAACAGGGAGGGCAGAAGTGCAGGAAAAGAACCAGCCACAGCTGAGCACTCAAGCAACTCCTATTTACTCTCCTTCAGATCTATTTTATTCACTGAATGCCTTTACCATGCTATTTCTCCCAGTTCCAACACATAGGGCAGCACAGTGGCACAGCTAGCAGAGCTGAAGCCATTGACCTGGGTTCAATCCTGATGTCCAGTGCTGTCTGTGTGGAGTGTACACTTCTCACTGTGACCGTGTGGGTTTCCTCCAGGTGCTCCAGTTTCCTCCCACATCACAAAAATGTGTAAGTTGGTAGAATAATTGCCCATTGTAAATTGCCCTTGGTGCATAGATGAGTGGTAACATCTGGAGACAATTGGGCTTAGAGTAGGGTTAGTGTAAAGATGGGTGTTGGTTGGCATGGATACAGTGGGGCAAGTTCCTACTTTGGACATGCAATACCTCCTTTCTACCTTATCATGGAACTCCCCTTTTCTTATTTTCTTCCCCCTCTCTGCAACTTAAAATTTGATTTTCTCAAACTCTACCCAGTTTTGATGAAAGATCTTCAGCTTGGAACAATAACTCGGTTTCCCTCTCCACAGATGCTGCTTGGCCTGCTGAGTGTTTCCAACATCTTCCATTTTCATTTCAGACCTCTGGTGCAGTCTTTTGCTTTTGGAAGTTCCATTTTAATGCCATTTTCTTCAATGTCTTTAATACGAAATTGGAATCCTACGTCAACAAATGTGTGAAACAGACCGAAAGAACCGCAACCTGGATAGATTTATAACAATGATTGGCAGATGGGTGATTTAACCATCTGCATGCATACATTTAAGTAAATAAAGGGTAGATATACAATTCAGTGTGAAATATATTTAGGATATTAGATCAAAATCCTCTTGAGTAGATAACAAATTTACATGTAAACTGATAGAGTGTTTTACAAAAGATTCAGCAATGACAGCTCTGTTGGATTAGTGTACGACTGGTCAGTCTGGACAAATTCCGATGTCTTGACAAAAGCACAGACCTCAGAAAAAGAACTGACAAACAGCAGCAGACTGAAGCAAGCTACCTGCACTTATTAATCAACAGCAGCTGGGATTTCATTGCCGGAGAAGATTTACTGCACCCACTTGCCACTGTATGTTCCTACAAACAGCTTGCCACAGTTTGTTGGAGACTGCACGAAAGTCATTTCCTTAATAATTAATAATTCTCTTACCTACTCTGGAAAAGTTTGTATTCTGTGTGAGGGTGGGGGAGATGTGGTGCTGGGAACAGGAGGGATCATTTTATTGCTAGATTTTTTTTGAAGCAATATCAAACCAAATAATTGTATTCCTCTAATTCTATTATAGTACAAGGCTGCATCAGGCTTGAGTATGCACAGGAGACCCATTGCGAATAAAATGGTACGTCTCAATTAGTTGCCCTGGTAAAGTGCTTTAAATAAAAAATAATCTGTGATGCATGTAAATTTTATGGACCTGCTGAATATTTGTCTAGGAAAACTACATACAAAATGCAGGAACAATTTCCTTTTACATCAGAAGTATGAAAATAATTCTTGCATTTTTTTAATACATAATGTTATGACCTTTTTTTGCAATTACTGAATTTCTCACAACATGCTAATTCCTTTTCTGCTCAATAAAGAGGTAATTTTGAACTTTACGAAAACCTTCCTTGCACTGCTTTTTTAAAAGCGAGGACCCAGGAGGCTGACATGTTATGAGAAATACTCAAGCAAAGGTGTATGGTTATTTAGAAAACTCGGCACAAGTCAGGTTAGGAATCTAAGCAAGCAAGCCATCATCAATCCAAGCTCAATACCAGCTTTTGCTTCGGCTGAGTCTCAAGTAGGTATGAAATTGAATGCAGAAAGACAAATAGTCCTAAATACATGAAAGCAGAATGAAATGACTATAATTTAAACTCAAACAAAAGGCAGAACACAAATATGCAGTTGTCTTCCACACCCTCGATCTCAACTCCCCCACCCTGACGTTTTTTTAGAGTCAAACATTATTTAAAACATGTTCTCTGAACTTCTAGTAGGATTAAAACATTTCACTACTTTTCATAAATGTACATTTCCCAATAAATATTTGACAGATTGGACAAGTTAGGCGTTGCAACTGGTTAAATAGCCAACAAAGGAAATCTCTGCTAGATCAGTACTTTCCTCAGGCTCTACGTTCCAAACGATTTGAAACAGGCCCATAATTACTTAATAATATTGCCATGTTTATGTTCAATTTTATTTTATAAGCACTTGACAACTAGTGGAAGCACAGATGCATTGAACATGAAGGAGAAATTAGCTGATAAAGTTAGAGAAACTATGGGAGGAGGCCTGTGTGCACATATACACTGAATAGATGTGTTATAAATTCTATGCAATGCTATAAAGACAAAACATGTATGCTTTTGATCCCATCAAGAGAAAAGTACAGCAGACTGATGGGAATACCATCACTTGCAGGTTTCTCTCCATGGCAGACACGAGGTTAACTTGCAAATACATCAGCATTGCTTCTTTGTTGCAGGGTCTAAATCCTGAAACTCCCTACCCAGCAAAATTGTGGGAGAAGTAGTTCAAGAAGGCAGATCACCACCTTCCCAAAAGAATTAGGAATTGGCAACAAATCCTGTAAATATTTTTTTAATAAACATCAACAGGATCTAAATGTTTTGAACAGAATAGAAAATGCATGCTCACATAGGCAAAGGTAAATCGGGGACGATTTTTATAAGTCTGTGCCCAGACCTGCTGGATTACCTCAGTGTAGTGTAAATCAGAAAATTGGAGTGCATACTGTAAAGAGACACACCCTAGTTTCCTCCACAAATTACGTCTAAAATCATAATGTCCTTTTGTTAAGTCATGTCATTATTTTCTCATTATCCTTTGCTTCAAAAATGAAATAGTTCTATTTACTGATAATTCCACTGCTTTATGAGATAGCATTTTGAGATCCCTGGTGGTTTAAATCTAAATTCTCAAAATGGCAAATAGTCTGCAGGAAAAGGAATATTCCAGTTGTAAATGCTTATTACTTGAAATGTTCCCATTTTATCCATCTGACTGATGATGCCTCTGTCAATGGCTCCCTCTGTACAGTTCAAACAATGCAAAAGTGTTTCAGCTCCTCAGTTCTCATATGAAATTTATTCCCCCACCCAGCCAAAATCAGAATACTATTTTAACAAAATTCACTGCTTTAGGTATAGCCGGGAGTATACTTCCCATGTCATAAATAAATGGGAAAAGGGAAATGGCTCTGGCCCTCAGATGCAATTTTCTTTCCTTGCATTGCAGGCACTGAGCCCTGCTGGGATAAAGGATCTTAGGCAGTGAATGCCCTAGGAGCCTCATGCAAATAATTGGTCTTCAGACGTGGACTTAGACCAAATGTAGTCCCGTACCATTTAGTTGAGAGAGAGGGGAGCAGGTAGGAAAGTAAAATTAAGACCAAAGCCAGAGTCGCTGTCCTAAGAGTTCCAACCAATCCAGTGAGAGACCTGGAACCACAACTGCGAGAGTACCACACCTTGGTATTCTTCCTCACTGACCTTCCAACCCCCAACACCAAATGTAATTGCAACTGCTGTCCTGTCAGTTAATCAAACCCTGTGCCTCCTTGGTCTTTATGTATGAAAGGTTTCTAAGGCTGTGAGGTAACAAAGATGACCAAAAGATTATGCCTGAAGATCCTTAGAAGGCTCAGCACCCTACCTTAACCCAAATCATCTTGCATGAACAGTATGTGGAGTACAGTTGAACATGGAAGGATCATTATTACACTGAATTAGGGTGAATGGAATTCTGCTTGAACTGAACAAACCCAATAATTGATGAGATTGTGGATCATGCTCAACCTGGCCTGTCCCCTACACTCACCCCACAACCAACCTCCCCATCTGAAGAAGATCGACGAGGTCATACTTCTTACATTAACCACAGCTGGCAGAAAGCCAAGGGGCCTGATGCAAAAGGCATCAGCCCTTCGGCTCAGAACATCTGTGTTTTCCAGCCGGACTCAGTGGGTGGAGCAGAAGGCCAGCATTGGCATCTGACCTCCAGCTTGTCTCTGACATCTATGTTTCACCATGCAGGCACAGTTCAGCTGGGAACTGCTGTCCAGAGGCAATGTAATCACATAAACATAGAACAGTACTCACTGGACAGACCATTCGATCCACGATGTTGTGCCGATCCTGACGCCAATTTATACTAAATGTCCTCCTCCTGTGTATCACCCATGCCCCTCCATTCCCTTCATATTCATGTCTCTATCTAAAAACCTCTTAAACTCCACCAAACTGCCTGCTTCCACTACTACCCCTGGTAATCTATTCCAGGCACCTACCACTCTCTGTGTAAAAAACTTGCCCCTCACGTCACCTCTAAACTCCACCCCCCCCCCCCCAAACCGCCTAACCTTAAAAGTATGTTCTCTGGTGTTTGACATTTCTACCTGGGGGGAAAGAGTTTGACTGTCTACCCTATCTATGCCTCTCATCATTTTAAAAACCTCTATCAGGTCTCCCCTCAGCCTCCAATGTTGCAGGGAGAACAACCCAAATTTGTCCAACCTTCCCTTATAGCTCATACCCTCTGATCCAGGCAGCATCCTGGTAAACCTCTTCTGCACCCTTTCCACATCCTTCCTATAATGGGGTGATCAGAACCGCACACAATACTCCCAGTGCGGTCTGACTAAAGTTTTATATGGCTGCAGCATGACTTATACTCAACATCCCTACCAATGAGGGCAAGCATGTAAGTTTGAGACAAGCATGTAAATCTGAGACCTGGGACTCAGCACTTCCCTCTGCAACTGGATTCTTGACTTCCTGACCAACAGACCGCAATCAGTGAGGATAGGCAGCAACACCTCCAGCACGATTATTCTCAAAACTGGTGCCCCACAAAGCTGTGTCCTCAGCCCCCTACTCTACTCCCTACACACTCATAACTGCATGGCCAGATTCTGCTCTAACTCCATCTACAAGTTTGCAGCTGATACCACCATAGTGGGCCGTATCTCAAGTAACGATGAGTCGGAGTACAGGAAGGAGAGAGCTTAGTGACATGGTGTCATGACAGCAACCTTTCCCTCAACGTCAGCAAAACAAAAGAGCTGGTCATTGACTTCAGGAAGGGGGGCAGTGCACATGCTCATGTCTGCATCAACAGTCCTGAATCGAGAGGGTTGAGAGCTTCAAGTTCCTAGGAGTGAAAGTCACCAATAGCCTGTCCTGGCCCAACCACATTGACGCCATGGCCAAGAAACCTCCTACTTCCTCAGGAGGCTAAAGAAGTTTGGCATGTCCCCCTTGACACTCACCAATTTTTATTGATGTACCATAGAAAGCATCCTATTCGGATGCATCACGGTTTGGTATGGCAACTGCTCTGCCCAGGACCACAAGAAGCTACAGAGAGTCGTGGACACAGCTCAGCACCTCATGGAAACCAGCCTCCCCTCCATGGGCTCTGTCTATACTTCCTTCTGCTTCAGTAAAGCAGCCAACATAATCAGAGACCCCACCCACCCAGGATATTCTCTGTTCTTCCCCCTCCCATCAGGCAGGAGATAAAAAAGCCTGAAAGCACGTACCGCCAGGCTCAAGGACAGCTTCTATCCTGCTGTTATAAGACTATTGAACAGTTCCCTAGTATAATAAGATGGACTCTTGACCTCACAATCTACCTCATTATGACCTTGCACCTTATTGTCTACCTGCACTGCACTTTCCCTGTAGCTGTGACATGTTACTCTGCATTCTATATTGTTTCACCCTGTACTACCTCAATGCACTGTTTAATGAGTTGACCTGTATGAACAAGACAAGTTTTTCACTGTACATCGGTACAAGTGACAATAATAAACCAATTCCAATTCCAGTTCCAAGTTTGGCCCAATATTTTTTAGGATCAGTTAAGGAAGTAGAACTTCCTCTCCCACTCACATAACTTGAATACAACCTGATGAGTGTTTGTGTTTCCTGAGGTTATACTCAGAAATGGAATAAAGTATTGCCCCTTACATGGAAACCAAGCTCCCGAAGGAGTGTGGGTGAATCGTTGAAGCGCAACTTCTAGTGAACACAAGCTAACACCTCAGAGCTGCCTGACAGGTGACACTAATTAGGTAATTTTATTCGTAGATGACCAAGAATAGATAGTGTGATGAAAAGAAATGGCAAGCTGTTGTAATAGCACCTGATGAGGAGATGGCAGACGGCACAATTCATCGTAGGGAGTAGTTGGAGACAGATTTAACCAGTGCTTTACCTACCCTGTGACTCAGTGGTTTATTAAATTAAGTACAAGCAACAAGAAAAATGTAATCAGAATGCAGTAACCTCAGCACACAGAAATGGAAATGAACTGACTCCATGTCATAGAGTGACATCTTTAAACTTTGCCTTTCGTTTCCAAGTTAAAAGTTTCACCCCAAAATTTAAATGTTGACTAAAAAGATTTAGGACGGAGAATTAGACTTGTGACATAATATGTTCTTTTGGAGTCCAAAGAGCAATTATTATGTGTCATGCTGACACCATAAAGTCGCTGGTTGTGGCATCTTTAATCAATTACTGCATGATTATATTTTCTACAATTGTGCAACAACATTATTTCCCACATCCAGACCTTGAAAATGTGGACAATATAAAACTCTTAAGTTGTTTTTCCACATGACAAAAGCATTCCTCAGAGGCCGATAAAAGAAAGGAACATATTTTTGTTTTACAAATATTACCATTTCAAATGCTGTTAAAGGCCCACAATATCAAATTCAATCTATGCTGAAACTGGTAGATAATTAAGGCCCTATCAACATTAGCTTTGTTGAACAGTTCACATGCATCTCATTTTTACTCATTATTGACTTAATGCCTTCAAACAATGTATATTTGCAGAGATACGTGCAGGATAGGCTTGCATGTGACACTGATTATATCCTAATAAGAGCGATTATTGTCAGTTCTCTGCTAGCGACAGTTGGGCAGTATCTCACTGTTGCTGCCAAAACCATTTAGATGATGCACATTAATATTCCAATAACACTATCTCAGAATAAAACTGTTATGGCCAATGACTGACTTTGCCATAGTTTATTATGTGTGCTGGTGTACCTGTCTTAAGCTGACTCAGACATGAAATGGCTATCAGAGCGCGTACTTGATGAAAGTCGAGAATCTTTCTTTTTTAAAAAAACACTTCACGGAACCTGCAAGTTCTTTCCCTCTTTTCACCAAATTAAAAAATTACAAGATTGTGTTGTTTAGCTCTAATATGCCATGGTTCCTTCTCCTATCAGAATTCTGCTTTGTAAAATTTGATGCCGATCATCTTGGTTATTTATATTTTCAAAGTCTGCAACTGGTACACCAAATTAAAAGGTGAACTAAATATGTAGTCAATGTAATTTCTACCATCTAAAGACTGAATTACTTTCATCCCACATTTTTGTTTTCCGGTGCAATATATCAATTCCCTGTTTAAAAACCAGGCAAGCCGTCTGCATTCAAGATTTGTCAATATTAGTCTTGATCCATCTGCTTGGAGGTTCAGAGCTAAAAGGACATCTTCGTTAATTTCTCCTTCCCTTTTGAGGGAGTGCGCCAGCTAACATTACAATTCGTGCTCAACATGCAGGGAGTCACAGTCAACCACTTGATTTTAAACACCAGCTCCTCAGCATTGCCAATTATCTGCTAGACGACAGAAATAATTGGTTCTTAGATTTACCTTCGTTTAGTACTTAACCAGCCGATAGCCAGGCACAAGACAGTGGCAAGATGATGAAACCATGCCGGTGTGAGACTTGTAGAGAAAACCCAGGCGTCTCTCCTTTTCATCAACAACTGGAGTTTTCAGATGAAACAAAAGATTAATAAAGAGGCCTGCATGGAAGAGAAACATAGAACATAGAAAGTGCAGCACAGGAACAGGCTCTTCGGCTCATGATGTCTGTGCCGAGCATGATGCCAAATTCAACTCATCCCTTCTGCCTGCACATGATCCATATCCCTCCATTCCCTGCAATGTTCATGTGCCGATCTAAAAGCCTCTTGAACGCCGTTACAGTATCTGCTTCCACTACCAAGCCTGGCAGCCAGGCACTTAGCACTCTGTGTAAAAAACTTGGCCTGCACACCCCCTTTAAACTTTAGTTCTAATATGCCATGGTTTCTTCCCCCTATTAAAATTCTGCTTTGTAAAATTTGACGCAGATCATCTTGGCTATTAATATTTTCAAAGTCTGCAACTGGTATACAAAATTAAAACAAAAACCCTCTCACCTTAAAACAAATCTCTCCTTAGGAAACTGTGGAGGTTGAACACATTATCAGGGAGAGGAGCATTTTTGGCAGTAAATAGGGCTCAGTGAGAGTATCCAATGATGACAGCTTTCCATTCCATAAGATGTTGATCTGCATCTTGGTGGTCAATGAGCATTGTACAGTGCGGCTCAGTCTCTGCCATGCTTGCAGCAGATGAAGGGAGTGGTGAGAAGGTGCAAAATTTCTTGGCTTCTGCTTCCTCTGGGCCGAGTTCTCAGCCAGCTGAGCTTTCTGTTTCTCCTCATCTTTCCTGATGCTCTCTGCACAGTCTCAACCATAAGGGGCTATCTGCCAGTTATCAGTGTCTATGTCCACCATCCTCATATCTCACTTTGTCTTTGTATGAGGGGTGTGGCCATCAAGCAGCACATGACCCACTGGCCAGTTCACTGTAGAAAATGTCCCAGTGAATGTGGCCGTCATCTGTTCGATGGGCTTGGCCAATCCACAACAAACATCAGTGATGAATGGATATTGATGGACTTGGCAAACATCCTCTAAGTTAGTGACCCTGTCCCACCAGGTGATGCCAGGCATGAGTCTGAGGCAGCGGAGGTTAAACCCTTTCCCTTGCCTTAGATGTGCAGTCCAGGCCTTACTACTATAGAGGAGTGTATTAGGGACACAGCCTTGGTAGACTGAAGCTGGGTGTTCTCCAACAGGTTGACATTGGTCTACACTCTCTTCCTCAGCTTAGACAAAACAACAGCAGCTTTTGCAATGTGCGTGTTGATATCAGCATCAAGTGACAGATTGCTGGTGATTGTGGAGCTTGGATATGTGAAGCTGTCAACAACCTTCAGTAACACATTGCTAATTGATGATGGTATAACAGCATCTTGGGCCATGACATTCAGCTTCCTGATGCTGACGGTAAGTTCAGGCTCTTTGCAGGTGTGACAGTGTCTGTCCATTAGTGACCGGAGGTGTGGGAGGCTGGTTCAGCATCACCCGCACAGAGCAACTCTCTGATGAGGACCTGGCGCACTTTGTATTTGGATCTCTGGGTGAGGCTAAACAACTTTCCATTGGTTCTGGTATATAAATAGACACTATTTGTCTACTTACACAGCTGAACCAATAGAAAGCAGTGGATGAGCTGGAGGCACATGAGAGCAGCAGTGAGAAGAATACAACCAAGAGCATGAACGTAAATGCAACTCCGTTTAACCCTGCTGTGGATCAGGAAGAATTCTAGCATTGCCCCGTATTAGGTTACCCCCTATCCCTGGTGTTGTTATGTGAGGAGGAGATCACCCTGAGCAGCTTCACACAGCGGAATCTTTTCAGCAGTTTGAATAAACCGCTCCTGCTCACACTGTGAGGATCTTCTGTTGTGGATCTTCAGTTCTAAAATCATCCTGAGATGCGGGTAAATGTATTCAGCCAAGATTCTGCACTCTGGCCTGGGAAACACAGGCAAATACTCTCTCCTTGATGTTCAATGGGGGCATGTCTTGTTACTTGTTACAATTCCCTGCAATTGCTCATATTTTTATACAAGGTCATGATCTTTGCATCCTACCTGTCCTGGAGCACAGGGCTCTCCCTCCAACGGGGACAGAGAAGTTCAGGCAGATGCTGGAGGAGCATCAGCTTCCTGTGGTAATGAGGTCAGGCAGAACACATAATCGCCTGGTGATGTGCCACGCGCCACTAGTTGTCGTGTGTTAGCTTTCTTCTCTCCGTCAGCCTACTCCACTCACTACCAGCAACATGAAAGGGAGAGCCAAGTGAGTAAGTCTCTCCCTGTAAACACACAACCTCTCCATCAGCCTCCCTTGTGCTTCCACACAGTAACACATGGGAACTGGGACCCTTGTGTCCCTGGGTAAGGCTTCAGACTGTTTGACCCCTGGACACACAGTAATTGGTAATTGGTTTATTATTGTCACATGTACCGAGATACAGTGAAAATCTTTTGTTTGCGTGCCATCCAGACAGATCACTGAGGTAGTAAAAAGAAAACAGAGTGCAGAATATAGTCTTACAGTTACAGAGAAAATACAGTACAGGTAGGCAAATAAAGTGCAAGGGCCACACACAAGCCACCAGAGCATTCACCAAAACAGAGTATGAAATCTTACATATTAGGTTGAACAAAACCAGTTTGCTGACCACAGAACAGCCTGTACTGGGTGCCAAGAACTAGACACATACTCTTTCACTTTAGTGGCAAGATTACAGATACATATTAAGCATCAAAACATGAGGAAGTTCATGAGTATAATTGTAAAACATAGCACAGATATGACCAGCCTACCACTTCCATCTCTTGTTTCATCAAGGTGCATGATTTTTAACAAGATAATCGGCTAGAAATTTGTCCTCCATCTGCAGCATTGAATGTTTATTCTTGCAGTGTTGTGCTCCACTTGTGAAATTTGGTTCCATTCCCTTGAGTATATGCATAGAGGTAAGTCTAGGTGTGGGGACATGAAAGTTCAAACTTTGCTGCGTTGGGAGTTTTCTAACAAAGTCCGAATTGCTCCCCTCATCCAATTCATATGAACACTTGGGATGCACCAGACATGCCGGCACAGTTCCTTTGGGGTAAACATACAGCAGCTGGAAGCTGATCCAGATCATGAGCCATGTCACCAAACTTCTGTAAAGACACTCAAAGATGGAAACAAGTGGAAATAAAGAGCCAGAATTGAAGTGATTCCTGAATTTGCACTCAATTTTAAAATCAGTCTTGCCAAAATAACTAGTCAGGTTGAGTTTACTGGCATTTACACAAGCACGGTGAGGTGCAGGAACAATGAAAAACCCACTTGCAGCAGCATCACAGGCACATAGGTACAGACTACACACAGAATATAAATTATACATAAAATTATACCATACAGTGAAAAACGTAACACCAAAACCTCCCGAGAATCTCACAAGCATGAGGTGAAAAATAAAAACCACGTAAAGCTCAGCCAGCAGTGTCTGCAACGGAGACACGAGGTAAACCCAGGACATAATCCATCTTCGTTCTTTAAGTTCTTTTTATGGTGATAATATGAAGATTAAAGTTTGAAAACCATTAAACAATTATTTATGCACATTAAGCACAGCAGGGTAGAGTTTCCACTTTGAGCTTAATCAACCAGTTGGACTCAAATTGCATTTGAAATTGCAATGGTTTTCTGAAGTGAAGCTATGGTTCAGTATCCACCCATACGCATTTGCATCATCACATCCGTAAAATCCTCCATGAACCGGCATATTCATTACAACAGAACATAATCATCTTTTCTTGACGTACTTAAGACTGTCAACTGGTGTTGTATTCGTATTTTTTAGTTCTATGTGTTCTATTAGGTGAAAGTGGGTTTACCACAAATGTAATAAGACATTTCACTGTTCCAGCTGTAAATAACCTAGTTTGAGGTCACCAAAAATAAATTAAAACCTATCCTAAATCACTTACTAGTTTTGTTGATGCAAATGAAAATGTTTTCTTATAAGTTAAATACTTAGGAATTGGTACATTTACTTATGCCCTTCCTTCTAAAAGGCCAAGCTCACTTTAATATGTGAGCAGTGGACCCTCACCCTGCATATGGCTTGGATGGGGGAGCGGTCAGGTGGTCATTTATGTCAGTGGGGAAAAGCTTCCAATGCAATGCTTTTTAAGCCAGCATTAAAGAACCTGAGAAACAGATTCACTGGAAATGTAATGCTGAATCAAAAACAAGGGATTATTGGGGTCAATGAATCAGATTCGAGATGCTGCTGCTGCGGCTGTAGAATGTGCAGGGCTGGTGCTTGTGGGGGAGGTGGGCAGGGTTGTTGGGAGTTGTCACTGCAGCGCAGGGTGTTGGATTTGGGAGGACTGCAGTATGTTAGCTAATTTGCTGACTTATCGGACAGCCGTCCTAGTCTAGCAGTGCAACAGGGAAAAAAAAGTCTTGTGCCAGAAGTGCTCCCAAAACAAGTCTAATTCCCCCTGCAAAGCTTCGAAAGAACTGTTTCACAAGGAATGCCATCATCCTTTTCCTCCCTGATGTAGAAGTCGCTTCATGCCAGAAGTGGCAGGAGGATGTGAAATGACTGGGGAATGATCATCATTACACTTCACTCAGGACACAATTGATTTCCAGTTGCATAATGATGAAAGGAACAGCATTAGGCAATGGAATTTCTTGGCAAATTTATCCTGATAATTTACAATCAAATTTCAGCAATCCCTCGAGCTAGTTTGATCAATTCTAACCAAAATGCACAGTGAAATCAGTACTAAACAGCAGAGGCTGGAAGCCATAGAAGTTTATGAAAATAGAATTGTGAAATCTTTACTTTTTTAAGGCCACAAAAAAAGACATCTGCTAATGTAGAAAATACAATTTCTGTAATATGCCAATAATAGTGATTTGGGTCCTCCAGTGTTTAAGTTCTTGGGTATTGATTTGTTTTTTCAGAATAGGTGTACAAAACTTGTTTCTGTTTCTTTTTCATGGGGGCGGAGTTACGTAAATAAGCCAAGTAAGAATTTAGTACACTTAACTCTGAAGTGGAGCAAGTGATTGAAGATATTTACAGAAAGCATTGGTTCAGTACAAGACAAATGTGTGTGAACTTACTTGGTGAAAAAAGTTCTCTTTTCATACAGTTAAAATGCAGAAAGATGGGCGATATTGGTTTTATAATGCACAGAAGTATCTTAGATGAAGATTTATTCAAACACTGAAGAAGGAAGTCTTGTTGATTTTGCCCCTTTTTTAATATTATACACTATCTCCATCATTTGATTTCTATGGTGATTTTGTAGGTTTTGTACCATGCAATGATATTTGAGTTACTAAAAATGGCTTAAGTTAGAAGTGTAGCAAGAGACAATAAAATAACACAATGCATGATTACTAACTTTTAGGTAACTGGCCAAAGGTTAATGTAAGAAGTATTAATTTAACTAGAAAAAGCTCACACGTTGTTGACATAGCAACTCAAGAACTACCCAGTGAGTTTTAACTGCACTTGGGGAGAAATTAGTAAATGACAAAACCTTTAAAAAATGAGACTCAAAGGTCAATGCTATCAATGATAGACTAGTAACTACTAAAGTCTAGTGTCTAAGATCACACCTCATCTTCTGTGTGAATAAAGTCTTCTAGGAAGCAGCAAATGGTAAGACTCAGCAGGCTAGTTTGGGATTTGGTTGAGTAGGAATGTTATTACAAATATGCTTTGGAAACTTAAATTTGGTACATCAGCCCCACAATACAAGCAAGAAGTACAGGAACTTTTATTAAGCAATATCATTTACCTTTGGCAGCTGACTTTTATTATGGATAACAACTGTAAAACTGATGTTTGACCATTAGTAAAACCTTTTATAGTTTTATTGTTGTGAGGTTTAATAAATAAGCAAAGTTATTCATTTAAAATGTGCAATAGTTAAAGCAAAATATTCTGCTTTGGACACATAGTCCACAAAGCTGATTATCTCTTATCTCAACAGTGCCTTTGAACCTCTCATAAATTAACAAGTGTGTCCCTAACACTATAGAGTGTGTTTCAGTTAATGGGAATCCTTTTAATATTATTTAAAGGAAACATCTATTACACAGTGATCTTCAACAGAAGAGTGTTGCGTTGTTGACGTGACCTTGAGGCAGCATTGCATTTAGAGGACTGATGGATGTATATACTTTGAACAAAAGCAATGATCATGAGTTCATTCGCAGGCACACTGCAACCCTTAGTGATCAATACTGATTAGTTTTTAATTACAGATAAATGAACCCTGATTGTAGTCTGAAATTTTGCAAAGCCACTTGCAATTGCTACGTTGTAAACATGGTCTGAAGGAGTTCCAGTGGTCAATTTTACATCCTGTTGACACTTTAGACAAACCTGTGCTCAAAAGCTGGTTAATCATTTTAGTCAGAGGCCACCAACAAAGCAGTGTACTGCTAAGCTCAATCCTGAATGTCATTTTAATTTGTCCTCATATAGTTGGATAGAGCAGATAAAAAAGAACTTTCTCTTCCTATTAAGAACTACTAAAGTGCGACACAGCCATATGTGTGGACAATCTACTTCTAAAAGCAGCATGGTAACAAGGCACGGTGGCTTAAGTGTTAGAACACCTGTCTCCAATGGGATGGTTATGTATTTAAACACATGAATGCCTGTTACACAAAGCTCACTTTCACTGTTGTAACTTTGTTCTGAATATTACAGGCAATGCACTGAATGGGACACTGCACATATCAAAGCAATTGTCAGGATGAGAGATAACCCTAGTGACATTTCACTCCACAACAAGCACTTTTATCTGAGGTAAGATGCAGCAAAGAGTAGTAGCAGTTCTAGGGTAGTCCTTGCTTACAAAGCTGACTATCCTGTCATCAACAATCTTACCCCACAGGGTTACCAATGCAATAATTGTAGAATGCCATTGATTACAATGGTGGAGAAGTCGCTGCCCAAACCACCTTCCACCTTCTGGAAAGGAAAGGCCCCAGGAGATTGAAGAAGACTTATAAAAAACAAAAGGAAGGGAAACTCAAGACTGAGTCTTTGCTATCAAGTTCACCATGCTAATATCACTAACTATAAGCAGAAAATTAATATTGCAGCTGGTGAGAGAGCTACCTCTTTCATTTCTGCATGTCAGGTTCAATGCTTCCCACCCAACCACCATTAACCCCACCTCTACCCCCAACCCAGACAGCGTGATCTTAACCATTAAGGCTGCAGCAACATTGCCTCAGTTTCAGAATCAGAATCAAGTTTATCATGTCGTGAAAATTGTTGTTTTGCAGCAGCAGCACAACGCAAGACACAAAAATCTATTAATTACAAAAATAAATAAATAGTGCAAAAAAAGGAATAATGAGGTCGTGTTCATGGGTTCATGGACCATTCAGAAATCTGATGGTGGAGGGGAAGAAGCTGTTCCTAAAACATTGAGTGTGGGGCTTCAGGCTCCTGTACCTCCTCCCTGATGGAGAAGAGGGCATGTCCCGGATGGTGAGGGCCCTTAGTGATGGATTCCGCCTTCCTGAGGCACCGCCTCTTGAAGATGTCCTCGATGGTGGGAAGGTTTGAGCCCATGATGGATCTGGCTGAGTCTACAACCCTTTGCAGCCTCTTTCAATCCTGCACATTGGAGCCTCTATACCAGGCGGTGATGCAACCATTCAGGATGCTCTCCACCGTATATCTGTAGAAATTTGCAAGAGACTTTTGGTGACGTACCAAATCTCCTCAAACTCCCAATGAAGTAGAGCTGCTGTCGTGCCTTCTTCGTGATTGCATCAATGTGTTGGGCCCAAGATAGATCCTAAGATGTTGACTCCCAGGAACTTGAAGCTACTTACCCTTTCCTCCATTGACCCTTCAATGAGGACTGGTGTGTGTTCTCCCGACTTCCCCTTCCTGAAGTTCATAGTCAATTCCTTGGTCTTGCTGACGTTGAGTGTGAAGCTGTTGTTGTGACACCACTCAACCAGCCGATCTATCTCACTCCTATACGCCTTCCCGTCACCATCTGAGATTTTACCAACAACAGTGGGGTCATCATCGAATTTATAGATGGCGTTTGAGCTGTGCCTAGCCACACATTCACGAGTGTGGAGAGAGTAGAGCAGTGGGCTAAACACATATCCTTGAGGTATGCATGTGTTGATTGTCAGAGAGGAGGAGATGTTACTACCTACTGCAATGACTGTGGTTGCCCGATAAGGAAGTCGAAGATCCAGTTACGGGGGAGATACAGAGGCCCAGGTTTTGAAGCTTGTTAATTAGTGCTGAGGGGGTGATGGCATTGAACGACAAGCTGTAGTCGATAAACAGCAACCTGACATGTGTATTGCTGTTGTCTGGGTGCTCCAAAGCTGAGTGAAGAGCCGGTGAGATTGCAGCGAGATTAATATGTTAGGTCCAGTGACATAATCTAGAAAGTTAAATCAGCAAAGTTTGAACCTGGGACGACTGGTAAGACAGTGCTGAAGAGTTCATGCACGTCATGGTTATCAGTGAGATGCTGGACCTACTGTGAACCAACGACAGCATCCCGCCCTAAAGCCTTAATTACACTCAGTCAGCTCCATTTGCATGTCCAACACCAAAGTCCTGAAGCAACACACTTTATCCTGAGCTCTGTCACAGGAAGAGATCACCAGATGGACAAGGATTTCTAGGATGTCCTCAAAACCTCCTGAAAAAATGCACCAACCTCACTGACACCTAGCAATCTCTGGCGTATGACAGCTCAGTTGAGAGAAAGAGCATCCATAATGGCGCTGAGAAACTTGAGTCCATGCATTGGAAGCATACAGAAGCATCCATCCTGTTAATCACCTCCAGCCCCACCTCTTGAGGAGTCTGACGTTCCCAAATTGGCCTCATTGGCCACCTCAGAACCCACAGAAGCAAATCATCCTCGACTCTGAGGGTCTGCCACTGGAAGAGTCTCTAATAGGACTGTTAACAGGCATTGTTGTTCCTTTACCGTAGCAGTGAATCTCAGAGAATAAAAAGAAGAGAGTATTTGGAAGTTTCACTTCCAGAAACAATCAGTAAAAAGTAAATCCACTTTGACAACAATGACCATGGTGGAAAGTTTTTGAGGATTTGTGGAAACTAATTCAAATGTTACATTCTCCTTCCATCTTCAGCTATTGTCTCTGTTCATCCTTCCCAATATTTTACTCTGATAAATCGCAAGAGAATGGGTAAAGCTCTCAGGTGAACTACGATTCAGTTTAAAAAGCTATTCACCTCACCAGCAAGCTATAACAGCTATAAACCTGCTACAGAAAAATCCAGCAGATTAAATCAAATCAGATTGACTCAGGAATGGACTGTTCTAACCAGATTTCACACCGGGATTTTTCTGTACCAGGTTTGGTAAGTTGTGGTGTTCAATGGTAATGAACAGCATGTTTCTTAGAACTTTTGCTTGCCGATGATGTGAATAGCTTTTTAAATGTAATTGTAATTCACCTGAGAGCTTTACCCATTCCCTTGCAATTTATCGGACAGGGTCCATGTTGTTGTACACAGAGGATAATAAGGACGCTCAGTCAATTAATATACTCAAGACTAAGCTTAATACACTTTTAGACAGCAAGAGACTCAAGAACTTATGGAATCAGGACGGAGAGTAAAGTTTGGGGATGGGATCAGTCACGGCTGGCTGTATCTTGAAAGGCTGTATCAAAGGCTGTAATCCTGCTTCGAATTCAGGTGATTGCATCATACTTACATACAAGTACAATGCCACAGCTTCAGGTTTTCATATAGTAGAGTCAATGGTGCTTGGTGAAATGTCATAGGTCACTGGGTGTGAGGGTCCTGGTTTGGTCAGGCTGGGATGGACAAGGTGAGTTGCTGCAGCACCTGACCTTTGTCAGGTGTGTCCCCCTTGGCAATGAACTGTGACAATGGGCCTGAGTCGCAGGTGGGAGGCGAGCCCAAAGTACTGCAGCACGTCTTCTGGTGCTTGCTGATCTCTGTCCACATCCTCAGAAATGACAGCACGGCACAAGCTTGGGAAACTTCCATTCAGATACCATTGGCAACAGCCAGTTATGACCTTCCTTGGTCAGAAGTGGGGATATTTCAGGACGATTGATTGATTAATTCCATTCACAACTCTTCGAAAGTGAAGCAGCCCGTGCCTGCATACAGCAAGACCTAGACAACATGAAGATGATAGATGGCAAACTATAGTCATGCCACAGAACTTCTTGGCAATGACCACCTCCATCAAAAGACAGTCTAAACACCTAGCCTTGGCATTCAAAGGCATTACCATTTCTTAGTTCCTCAATAAATATCCTGGGGAATCAACACTGATCAGAAGCTCAACCATGTAATGCCGCAAGAGCAGGTCAGAGGTTAGGTACTCTGCAAAGAGTGGCTCAGCTCCTGAAATCTCACAGCCTTTCCACCATCCACAGGGCACAAGTCAGGAGTGTGGTGGATGGTGCATCTCCAACAATTCTCAGGGCAGAGCAGCCCGCTTGACTGGCAACCCATCCAGCACTCCCGCCATTCACTCCCCTGGTTACTGGCACACCATTTCCAAAATGCATTACAGTTATGGCTCACCAGTGATACCCACACCACTGAATGGATAAAAAATACATCAAGTAATAAGAAAGATTGTAACCTCTCAAACTTTCTGTTGTATACCTTTGCTATATATAATACAGTTCTCGTATTTTTAACAGTTACAGATAATCAGTTGATCAGTCATAGAATAATTTTCTTCATTATAGTAATTGTTCACAAACAGATAGTAAATACTAACCACAGGTGAGTAGACAGAAAGGAAGCAAAGGATAAGTGTTTTCCACAGATAGTCTTTCCTCTCCACAATCTTGAATGCAGATAGACAAATCTGTTTCATAAAGGGCAAGCCTCATTAAGTTGATGAATCTACTTTATTTCATTAGATTTACTCATCTGACCTTATAGAAATACACAGAGCAGGCACATTTGCAAATGGTTTGATTTCTACATTCTGGAGTGGGATTAGCCCCGGAGCATAGCATGTGATTATGATGCACATTCTCCCCACTATCAGCTTAAAATGGGAAAAAAAACAAATTTTACTTTGTTTTTTTTTTGCCATTGGGGAAGATCTGAGCTGACCCGAACTCTGAACCTACTTCCTTTGCTTTATTTGCAGCAGCAAGTGATTTGTTTATATTTATCCCCGACATTCTGATCTGATTTCTTTCAGGCAATGATGACCGCACGTGTATTTTCCAATGTCACGGAAACATCCACAGCTTCTCTCATAAAGAGATGAGATGGCCGGCACAATTGATAGGGGTAGGGTTAATTTACTGGATTCGTAATTCTGAGCTCAAATCCCAAATCCCACTATAGCTGCAGTAGAATTTAAATTCAGTTAATAATCTGCAATTAAAAAAATAGTAATGAAGGCCACAAAACCATTGGATTGTTGTAAAAACCCATGAGATTCAGAGGAAGAGAATCTGCCGAGCATACCCTCTATGTGACTCATCAATGTTGTTGGTTCCTTAATGGCCTCTGAAATAACCTAACATTTCAGAGATTCGGTTCAAGGACCATTCTCCTTGCAGAGGGCAGTGTACCTCTGGAACTCTCTACCCCTGAGGGTTGTGGATGTTCTTCAAACAGGAGGTAGATAAACTTTTGAAAGATCATGGAAGTGAGGGCTATGGGGAACTGACATAAAAGAGGAGATGAGGTGGGGCAGATTTGAGGGAGACAAGTGACCCACACTTACTCCTATTTTCTTGTGTTCTTATTCAGGTTGGCAAATGAACGCTGGTTTTGCTGGTTAGACCCAGATCATGAAAAATGAAGTAAAATAAAATCTCCAAAAGCAGTAAAAACACTTTGGGGAGAATGATGAAGGTATTCTGAGCTCACACTTACTTCCAGCACACATTACAAAAGATCCAGGGCTTTCTACGCTCACTATTGTAGACTGCAGGAACTTTTCCCCTTATCAGAGGTGAATAGAATGAGAGGACATAGATTTAGGGTAAGGGGTAGGAGATAAAAGAGGGGATCTGAGGGTGTCCCTTATCACCCAGAGAGTGGTGCATACTTGGAATGCACTGCCAGAGACTGTGGTGGAAGAAGAGTTGCCAACACCATTTAAGAAGTGTCCTAATGGGCACTTGAATCACCTCAGCGTAGAAGGTTATGGGCTAAGTGCTGGAAGGAGGGATTAATATGGATGGGTATCCAGTGGTCAGCATGGGCATGGTGGGCCAAATGACCTGTTTCCACGCTATATAACTCTGTTGCACAGGATGAAACAACAGTGTTCAGTGTTAAAGCAATCAAGAACCATGACCTCGCTAACAGCCATCCAAGCATTTAAAGTCTAAAATACCTGAGCCCTTACCTGATTTGGAATGTGCTTCCATGTTGTGTATTTGAATATTAGAGGGCCCCCTGATGGAAACATTTATACAGCAGCAATCTGGCTTCAGGGTCTTCTGTTGTTTTCTAAATCTGCAGGGAATCTTTCAGAGGATCTGAAATAAAGTCAGCTATTACAATGCTGCACTTACTTGAGTATTTCTTCAGACTGTCCTTGCTCTGGGATTTGATTTGCCAATCGATGCAGCATAACACAAGTTTAACTTGAGTGCAAAACTGCTCACTGCACCACGTGGTGAAACAACAACAATTGTTTTAGTTTGACTTCAGACTGGCTTACTGAGAGTTGGTTAGCAACACAGATGCTCACTTTTATCCGTATTTGGTGCAGTTGATGCATGGATGTTCAGCACACATGCAACAAATCATCAGGGCAGTAATTTATGAATCATCTAAATTACATTTTTTCGGAAGGAATGAATGATTCACATTGACTCTGCTCATTGACTTTTGAGCAGCCAGAGTGGTGTTTGTAGTTATTAACATATGCTTGCCTCTCACCAGATGCTGCAATTTACATTAGCACACACACAACAAAGTTCAATAATAAAAACCATTCCAAGGCTGAATATGGGAACTTTTCGGACAATTTCCTCAAAAACTATCAACGTCCATGATCACTTACTTGTCTGTTTGCTCCTGTCCCCAATGGAAAATTGATACAGGAGCATCTATGGTGCCTCTCTAACCTTGTGATATAATATAGAGAAAAATCAACCACAAAGCACACTGCTAGTGCCAAACAACCAAGTACCACACATGTAACTGCTATGTGTTGTCTGGTCTGTGGTGCAAAAGAGACAGAGTTAGATTTACAGGAGGAAAGTTCAAATTATGACCTGATAATCTTTTCTGTAAAATGCCAGTTGGCTGGTTATGATTTGCCTGCCTGAACCAGACCAGTAAAGGATTGGATGCCATGTTGGATTGGGCAATCTTTAGCTCTCTAAAGCATTGATCTAAAGCTCGTTTCAGATTACTTATAAAATTATGCCAAACCAAGTTCTACGGTGCTTATATATTCCTGAATGCAAAATGTCTGGAACTCATGGCACACAAGCTTTTTCCAGTATGGCCTGGTCTTAAACTGCCTAACCAGTGGTCCTGAAAGGAAGCCCCTGAGAAATGTAATGTGACATTGATTATATGGCATTTGATCATTTGACATTTTATCCACTGCTTGCAAATGTTATTGCATTTACCTTAATTCTGTGCCTCAGGAACAACAAAGGCCAAATAAAACATTTCCATCTTTTTGTTTTGTAGAATCCAAACATTTTCGTGTGTTGGATTACCACATAATTTATAAATCAAAGCAAGAATGCAACATAACAGAAAGATTTAAGCGTAATTAATGTTTAAATAAAAGTTACTCCTCTGATGTTTCTGCAGCAGCCAGTGCAATGATGATCTAATAACATAATCTAAATAAGTAACCTCCAACCAAGATATAAAGATAATTAATAAAACCCAATGCAAACATAAATCAGTACGCAGTCATCCACATCCCAATAGTTTCAGGGAGGTGAGATTTAGTCTCCATAGAGAAGCAGCAAAACTACGTGCCTCCAGCAGTAAAACATAATATACAACAGTGCAGGGCATAGTCCAAAATGGTCCACCCTTCTCCTAATTATTGGGTTACTGCCCTCAGGCCCCATACTGTAGCCAATGGCTCATCTCTTTCCTTCAGCTTCTGGAGCGCAGGTGAAATTTAAAAGACATATCATCCCCGTTCCTTTACCCTGTTTTTATTGAATCGAGTGCCTAATCTGTTCCTGATTCCAGTCCCAATCCTGAATTTTGTTAATTGATTCATTCGGAAACAGAGTATGAGTCTTCAGAACTGCCAAGAATTCCTTTGGGACTGATCACAGTCCATGCTGTATACTCCCGGTGAACAATAAGTGATGGAGTCAATGAGAGGTCAAAGCTTGGGAGTGAGGTTCCTTGATTTCAAAGTAACCCTCTCCTAATTTGTTAGTAGCAAAGCCTAGAGCAACTCTTGAAATTTGGTTCTGTATTAAACTGATGAAAGCTCATTAACTTAATATTGGCTCTGTTTCTCTATCCATAGATGTTGCCTGACTTCATGTACATTTGAGGTATTTCCAACTCTGGTAGGCTTTGTGCAATCTGAAGTTGATAATTCTCATATTTTCTTAGGATTTAGAAGGAGACCATTCAGCCTATTCTGGCCCCCAGTGCATTCCCATCGGTTCCACATGCGCCTCCCACCCACCGCCATTTATCCCCCAGTAACCTATTCTTTCTCATGTGCCATCAACTCCCCGAGTTCTCCTCCCACCACTGAGGGCCCTCACCTGAATTGCCTCAGACAACATTTAACAGCTGGCAAATTGCGGATGGGGTGTTGGCAGCTGTAAAAACTGTCATTGGCTTTACACTTTTTAAATCTCTCTAAAACTTAAGAACTATTATGATTGAAGCAAAACTGTAATATTAAAAATATTTATTTTAAAAATAAAATTAAAACAAAAATAAATAATTGCAACCATTAAAGTAAAGTAAATCACTTTAAAGAGTAACTTATCTTTTGTCACTTAAATCTTCATCTTAAAATCTCCATTTAAATCAACAGAGTCTCAAATTCTGCCCCATTTCTATCCATGCACACAATGCGAGGGGTGATTACTCCTCTGGTAAGTCCAGTGCAAAAAGATCCATCATTAAGTCCGGACTTCCTTGTTCCACAGTATTTGTATGGAGGTTCATCATAACCCCAGTATCAACAGCCAGTAGTTCCAATCGGAACCATCGGCAACTGTCAACACAATCCAGCACATTGAGTGCAATAGTTTCAGATAATGAACATTTTCTGCACTTGCATTTGAGATTTCCAGCATTCACTCCTCTTCCTTCTGGTAATTTCAGAAGTTTGTACAGCGCTTACACCTCCTCAGGATTAACCTTCTGTTCCCTTACGTTCCCATTACCACCTCCTTGTACTTTGCATCATCATTGCTATTGTCATTTAACCTCTCCTCTATTCAGTCCTACCACACACCTACCCTCTTGTTGCTTCTTCACCTTCCTCCCTTTCTCTGCATCTTAATGAAGATTAAAATAAGAGTACAATTGTTAACATTAAACACATTTGCTTAGACACAGTAGGACTTTGGGTGTAGGTTTGGGAATCTAGGAGATTTGATCAGTTTACAAAACCTGTCTTTTAATTCTGAACACAGACTGAAAATATTGGGAGAAAAAAGAACAAACTGCAATAAATGTCTTCTGAATTTTCTTTGTTCACTATTTTGTGAAAGGCATTATTAATTCAAATCAGATTAACACTGATTTCAAATGAAAGAATTGAGTAATTTCACCACAGTTTCCTATAGTGCAACTTCAGACCCATTACTGGCAGATTATTTTTAAAATATACAATGTACAGGTTCAACTTTTCTGTGTGAATGACGTGTTTCTTGTGCCTTAATTGATTTACTTAATTCTTCATCTGCATCTTGGATGTCTCTTTGTCAATATTTTGGGATGGATTAGTTTAAAAAGCTTCAACTGTCCTCCATTTTACTAACCCTTTAACTTTACATCAGCCACATTCATGGCATTCAGTTTAGAAAGAACTAATGGCAATTCAAATTAATTCCACTGAGAAGTGACTTTGTGTTCCCATCAGGGAATTAGCCACTATACTAATACATAACACTGGAGATGTGTATACACAAATCCAAGGATGGATTTGCCACCCAGCAATTATTAGATATACTAAGTTAACTAAATATATATTTCCATAACTGCTGACCACAAGGGATTAGACCGAAAGGATATTTCAAACCTTCTGAATTCAGCTGAAGCATTGTAATGATCATTATTAACACTAAAGATAGTAGAGTTGATGGATTGTTAAAACACATAATTTCAATGTAAGCTGCATGCAGAGGCAATGTTATTCCCAGCTAAAGTGGAAAAAAATTGGACAATTCCTCTGTCAATCAATCCTAATGACCAAACTCCTGCACGAGACCATGTTTAATCTTAAATAAGTAATTTATATATAACTATCCTTCACTCACTACACTTTTGTGGCAAAATTAGCCCCAATCTGTTTCTGCCTCATTGGCGGATAACTGGTTCAGTTTAATGTACTTAGCTGTATTATTGCTTCAGTTGTAGTTGTTTAATTCTGTTCTCCAATAACAAGAATGTAACTGTTGGATCTGCTGAAGAAAGGAAGCCTTGGTTCCCATCCTTCTTTCTACAGTCATGCTTAGCCTGCTATTTGTGACCAACAGAAGCAATATTGTTCTTTGCATTACGTGAGGGAGGTAATGTTAACTTTTGATGGTGGTGTTATGGACAGTTATCAGATCTGAATGTTAATCTTATAATATCATTTTTTCAATATCACAAAATCTGAAAGTTACCCCTATGCTGTTTAACTCCTTTCATTGCGTCAACAGCCATTGTACATCATGGTTGTGGACTTCAATGTTATTTCTGACTTTTATTGTATTGAAACACACACTTTCTTCAAATTGTATTTAGAGAGAGAACAACTTAGTACATGAGTACATTTCACTTTTATTTAATATAGAGGAGATTGCTACTCATGTCGCAGTAAACAGGAAGACAGTCGATAAATTAGGTGGGAAAAAACAGATAAATTTTAAGTACTTAAATGACTTTGACTGCTTGAAGTAGAAAAGTTGACATGTCCAGATGGGATGCACCTCAGGCTGCTGAAGAAAGTTAGGGCGAAGCTCACACAGAATTACAGAGAAGGTGTGGAAAGAAAACAAGTCCAGAACAAACAGCACATTTCACCCCACTCAACATTCAAACCATGCCTCCTCATTTGACTCTAACAATATATCACAAGGACATAAGAAAACATGAGTGTGAGTGGGCCATTCAGTTCCTCAAGCCTGCCCCACTATTCAATATTTTCATAGCTGACCTGCCCCAGGCCTCAATTCCTCTTCTGTACCTGTTCCACATAGCTCACACCCTCAATTTCATGATCTTTCAAAAACTGGTCTATCTTTTCTTTAAATCCAGCCTCCACAATCTTCTGGGGTAGAGAATTGCAGAGATTCACACCCCCCCCCCCGCCCCCCCCCCCCCCCCCCACCCCCCCCCCCCCCCGTGAAAAGAAATTCCAATACAGGGCAGTATTAAATGATTACCCTCTTGTCTTGGAACTAGATAATAACTCAAATATTCCCTTGTTTGAGACTCTTCCATTAGTGGAATCATCTCCACCCTATCATGCCCCCTTGAAATCTCATATGTTTCAATAGGATCACCCTTCATTCTGCCAGACTCCAAAGAATAAACATCTGACTTTTCTATCTGTTCTTAATATGGAAAGCCTCTCATATCATCAACCAACTATTCCTTTTTCCGTCATATGGTTCTCTAACTTTCACTTAAATATATTCACAACATTCACCTCAAGTGATCTTGTCCCACAAATATCTGAGTTAAAAAAGTTTTTTCCTCTGATTTTCCCTGGCTGATTACTTGATGGCCATCTTAGAATGGTGACAGCTACTATTACTCTTTTTCACAAGTGCCAACATCTGGCCCAAGGACACCTCTTTTAGGACAGCCAGCTATTATTTTGTGGAATGCGCTGCCCAGTAGGGAGATGGGAGGAGAATCAAACATAACTGTCAAAAGTAAGTTGAATAAAATTGTGGAAGAGTATATGAAAAGAGAAGCAGAGTGTCATGAATTAGGTTCCCCCTTTCTAGTCCAGCTAAAGGAGCCAGATAACCTCCTTCAGTGCTATATCATTCCATGATTCTACAGTAATTATTAAATGTCTCAATTGTGGAGACAGTAATGGAGTTTTTTCAAATCAGATTGTCCAAAACCATTTTGACTGCATTACATTTTACCATTTGTGCCATCTCAATTTAATTTTGGAATAACTTCCATTTGCAAAAATAATAGTTATGGGAGGTAAAGTAGAGAGGGGGATAGATAGTATGTGGGTAAGGTTTATATAGGTCGGCACAACATTGTGGGCTGAAGGGCCCGTACTGTACTGTCTATGTTGATTCCTCCTCGTTATGGCAATTCAGGTAATGGAAATTCACCCATACAGAATTCACAAACCACGATCAAAACATTTGGGATACAGAATAAAAATTCACTCTTACAGAATTTGCAAGAAAAAAATAAACACATAGTGTATACAGAGAACTGAACTAGTTTACAAGGGCAATGATTGTAGGCAGCCGGTTCACAGTGGGAGATCACTTAAGGGATTTGATTTGGAAACTGACAAGGTAATATCTTCTATGGATACTATACAAAAATACTTTATCAAACAATGTAACATCCAGTTCTAGTTAATTAGAACAACTCCCTTTCTCTTCTGCCTACAATACAATCAGAATTCCTTTGCCTGTAGACCGTGCATCAGGGGGGTATTACAGTTGAGAGAAATACTGTTGTTGGCTCCTCTGTAAAGTCATAGAGTTATACAGCACAGAAACTGATCGCTTGGTCCAACTCGTCCATGCCAACCATCAGTACCCATCTATACCAGTCCTACTTACCAGCATTTGGTCTCCAGCCTTCTCTGCCTTGGTAATTCAAGTCTTCGTCCAGATACCTCTTAAATGTTGTGAGAGCATCTGTCTCCCACTCAGTCAGTGCATTCCAGAATTAAAGAAGTAAAACAGAATGTTCACCTGTCTATCTATTGTCATTAGTGCAATAGGATATCTAATATTCATTAGTTTTTTTTTTATAGAAGGCCAACTCCTAACTTGCTCAAATACTAGTGTATTAGTTTAGCACATCACGGGGCTTGGTTCAGTATACAGATCAGTATATGCAGCATCTAACCGGTCAGGAGTATGGAAGGAGACAGCTTTTCCTAGATATCTGCTCCTTGTGCACATGCTGTGCATTTACAGGAATCATTTGATTTGGAGCAAGAAGATTTTATGGCAACAGGTTGAGGGGGTTGTTTCAAAATTATACCACCAGTAAATCATTTGTGCTTTTGAGACAGAAGACCAACTCTTTCCTCACAATCTTGATTTTTGATTTATTTTAATGAAATAAATGCACCAGTGTTGGTGTCTGCAGCTCCACATGAACAATTCCAAGTGGAGCAAGTCCACACTGTTCACCACAAGCCAAGGAGACTTAAACAGGCACTGGCACCCACTTTTACATAAATAACACCTGTTTTAGCTTTCCTGTTTTCTCCTTTATTTATGGGCTAACGTATACTTAAGATCCTTATCTAATGGGCTATTGCCAGTTTCAATCCCTAAACCTCCTCCACTCCTTTTCCATCCTTTAGGATGTGAAGCACTTAGTAGCGGCTTGAATGCATGTACAGCTAAACTAGATTTTGAAATGAATCTGTTACATAAGAGAGAAATGCTTCCACAGATGTATTTTCTGAAAGAGATTTTGCTTAATGTGTAAAAATCATAGTTCTAAACTTGTCATTTTAATCAGATAGGGATCTGAAGAAAGAAGATGGCATACGCTTCTTATGTTTTTCTTGGGCCAAGGTTCTTTTTTGCTGGTAACTGCTTGTATTACGCCTGCTTTTAACACTAATGAGTTTCTCAGAAAACTTTGGCGTAATTTACTACGCACATGGTTGGCAGAAATTTTGGTGTAAGGATTGAAGAAATTGTATCATGCAAGACATAGCAACATCTGAATTTAATCTTGGGAAAAAGCCTTTCCAAATACCTAGTTTGCTCCTTCCAGCTTGTATTGAAAGAAGCTTGCAAACTAACATAGAGCCTGTTCTTTGTTATTTTCTTTGCTGACATCATCAGCAACACCAGAAATATTAGAGAGGAAGAAAGTATGGCTAAATGTTAATCAAAAAGGTCAGTGTGGATACAGAGGATTTTAAATTTGACCACTTTTGGGGGGTGGGGCACACTAAATGCATATTCTTCCAGAGGAATACATTTTCTAGGCAATTAACTGGATGACCTATCTTGCCCCCAGTGAGCACACCCTCAAAAATGACTGAGACTTTCATGCCAGGATAAAAGCATTAGAAAATACAATTATTGGTTTCTATTTTAAGTGAACCATTGAGGTTTACTGCTATGGGTTTAAAGTTTATGTAGTATTTAACTTAGTACATTAGAATGCCACACCTTTTCAGTTTTACCCATTGTTGACACCATTACACTCGCAGAGTTGCATCACAATATTTGCAGAATTGGCCCTTCAGCACATTTTTATTATCTATCCTCTTATTTTATGAATCCTTTAAATCATATCCTATTCTCAGTTATGACTAATGGGCATGCAATGTTTAAGGAGTCTCACCCTGCTACAAACATACCATCTAGCAACCAATATGTGCAAATGTCACTGACTTTCATTCGTCCCTTTTTCTCCCAGTAATCTGTTTGCCTTTTCAAAACACATCGGTTTTATTTCTACATTAAGGAAGCATTAACATCATTGAATGGACTGGCACTTCTTGATAACAGAGGCTGTCATAGTGATTCAGGGAGATAATGAAAAATGCTCATCATTGTGCAATAGCCTTCCTGCACTGGCCAAAGTACAGTATTTACATTAAAAATGATATAAATGCAGAAGATTACAGTGCCATATGTTCACCTGTTCACCTCTCCTAAGCCTTTGTGTTCAGCTATGTCTAACAGCAAAATCTACAATTTCATATCTGAAAATCAACCAGCATTTTGAAACTCTGAATCTAAGTCTCTTGCTTCAGAAAAGGTATTGTTCACTGATAATTGCCTTTGGCACAGTCATCGATCATGGTTTTATGTCAATAAAAAGCTTGTTATCAGTAGGAAGATCTGCATAAATGCTGATAATAAATCTTCGTGGAGCCATAATGGTCACATGGTCTGCTGATACACATCACATACATGACCCGAGTAAATACATTTTGCATTGATCAACTTTCTACTTTCTAAGCTAATAACTGCATCATTGCAACACATTAAGCACCACTGGGGCAATCTGCATAGAGGAGAAACAATAAGGTTTTATTTTTTTATGATGGCCCTGAGGAAGATTGGACATAATATATTTATAAATCACCATTGTGCAATCAACCAATTTGTTGTATTTCATACCTCAAGCAGGCTTTTAATTTTACATGTAGACATCTGAGTTTGATGAAATTCTCATGCCGAGTCCAATGGTATGGGTGGTCCAGTCCCCAGTCCCACCATGTAACCAGGCAACCACCTGCTTGCTTGCTCAAGTGGGAGACACTGACCACTTTGAGTGCTGGGTGTCATTTGGTGATGGGAAGGCAGGCTGCAGCCAGAGTTCAGGCACTCTAGGACAGGTTTACCTGTTCTGCCCTGCCACTCTATCATGTAACCCTCTCACTGCCTCCAGCCCAGAAGAAGACAGGTGCATGGGACGGTGTAGCTGTCAGTAGGAAACCGAGACTGGGGATTGGGGGGGAGCGGGGGGTGGGGGTGTGGGTCAGAGGAGGACAACCTCAAGCTGGCTTTGTAAAGCCTCTTATTCTGTCCATCTGATGAAAACTAAGAAGGAACTTCCCTTCAGGATTCTCTGCAACTGTTCCTTTCAGAGCACAGTGTAGTGTTTTTATGTTATGTTGTTGTTGTGCTATGTTGGTACATTCCCTTTATTAGAACACTATAGAGTTTCTATGGTTCTGAGAGCATTCCCAGTATCAAGGATGCAGCAATAAAGAAAGCAGCCATTGCTTACAGCATGTCCATCAATTAATCTTAATCGCACATTCCTGGGCCAAGCCACTGCAGTTTGCATGAGACATGGCTGAGAGTAAGTGGAGGCCTCTTAGAACAGGGCAGCCTGTGAGAAAAGCAAGGAGGAGGTGAGGGAGGGCCATTGGCTGAGATTATGTCTATTGTTGGTACTCTAGGAGTAGTTCTCCTCTATACCTTGCACAAAGGCTGCAGCCACACTAATCTGGCAGAGCTGTGAAAGTACCATTTTATCAGTGGCTGCTAAAGATAAAGTGAGCACCTACATCTCAATCTCCTTGCAAGCTGGAGATATCTTGTGCACATCTATTTGTCTTCTCCTGTAGACTCTCCATCAATGTCCTCATCTGAATCCACTGTGGCAAAAATCCCACGCGTCCTCACTTTTTGAGGAACAGACACCTGTGTTACTCTTTCCCCTTGCTTCATGCACAGGACACTTCTGCCTGGGGACTCAGCACACGTAGGTCCCATTCTTAAACGTAGCTCCGCATTGTGCAGTGTTTGTAGCTGAACTGCAGCCTGGGAGCATTAAACCAATCATGGTGTGTCCATCCTCCACTGCCTTTGGCTATTGCACCAGTACCCCGGAAAGGTCGTGGATTTGCCTCTCTGAACAGAATAAGTCTTATGGTGAGGGTGTGTTGGTTGGGGGGAGGAGGGAGGGAGAATGAGGGTGGAAAGTAAGAGACGCTTGTTTCCAGCATCCGCAGCATGATCAAGAAGATTCTGCAGCATGAAAGAGAAGTGATGTAAGAAGAATGATTAAGGATACACGGAATGTGCCTCCTTCAATGGTTTCAGCACCAATCCTGGCCCACACCTCAACCCACCCCACCCCCCAGTCCACCAACCACAACCTCAATCACAATTCTTTACAGAAGGCAATGTCTCCTCCGGGCGTGAGGTGACCCCGGTGCACCAGTGCCCTACTGGTCGGCTGTCACTGTGAGTGATGATGTACCACCTTGTCCTGTAAGAGAGGGGGAAGTCCGTCAATGAGTGTCGCCCAGTGAGGTCGGGGATGCGGATCCTGTGGTTGATTGACCGCAGTGCATCCATGCTAAGAGGTGTGGGTGTGAGGCTTGCACAGTGGCAAACGATGAAGCACGCGAATGTTCGGTGCGAGTCCTGAGTGATAGACGGGTGAGTGATGGGGCTTGAGACTGGTGGCAGAACATGTCACTAAAAGGTGCACTCACTGACCTCAGCGCAGTGTGAAGTCTTGGAACATCCCTATGACACTGAGTCCAGGTCCCTGTGCTTGCCTTGGGCACTGCCCTCTGGGAGTACTCCTTCCATTACCTTGGTTTGGTTGTACTTGGAGACTTCCTGACCCCTAAGAATGAACCACAGCTCCCCTCCTTCACACCCCCACCACCTAGAGCGCAGCAAAGGAAAAACCCCAGAGCCCATTCTCTCACACACTGTATCATTACTGCTAGATCAGGTCTCGCTCACCACACCCTTTCCTCCCAGCAAATTCTGAGGCCACATTGCACCTTTCCCCAAGAGATAGAGGCTGGTTTTAAATAGTTCGGGCTGACTTCAACTGTTGCTGGCCACTCATAAAACCAGCTTCCTGAGCTGAGGTGGAAGTCAGCCTTTTAGTCGTGGTTAGAATTAGCTGGATGCTGCAGTCAAGTGGATGACAAGGCAGAGTGAAGGTCCTGTGCTGCCTGCACTGCTTGAATGGGCAGCTGGGTTAATCACACAGAGACCTCCATGCTCATTTTCCAGCATCATCCAATCAAACCCCCCTCCCTCCCAGTACCTTGTAACTGTGCAGCATCGTCAACATCCCAAGGTGGCTTACACAGGCATTATCAGGCAACACCAAGCCACAAAAGGAGTTGTTAAGGAAGGTGACCAAAAACTCAGCCAGAGTGCTGTGTATTAAGGATTTTAGGGGAGAGGGTGAAGTATAGGTGTGGATTCCTGGCCAGGAAACAAGAGCTGACCCTCTGCTTCCTTGTCTTCACAAGGGACATGATATGTCATCTCACTGCCACCCCTGGTTCACACACAGCAGGCATTTAACATGGGATTTTCTTGATTTTGTGGCTCAGAACCACACCATATGTACATTTTCCCACTAAACCACACGAGGATTAGATCAGGAAATGTAATTGTAAAATAAAAGTTTCGTGGAGAAGTGTACAGTACTGAAAATTGATGCACTCTCTTTTTTTAATGTGAAAAGGTTATGTTAAAGTCTCATCCCTCCCGATCTCTGCAAACTCCTCCACCCCTACATCTACCAATTCTGCATTCCTTTTGTTCTGGCACATGTGACTTCAGCTGCACGGATCAGGAATGCTGATTGGGAATTCCCTCACCAAATATTTCCAACTCTGTTTAAGAGATTTCCACTTGTCCAACTTTCTCCAGTGTCATTCAGAATGCAAAGTGATTTGGGATATTTTACTGCATTAAAGTTGCAATAGTAGCTGTTGGATTATGTTGTGTCTGCTCCCTAGAAATCACTGCAGGAACAATTGAAGATTTATAGTGTTCAACTTTATAGAAATCATGCTATTCATCAGGGAGAATTTAAGAATAAATATTTATAAACTAGGAATATTAAAGCTTGGTCAACCTTTTCCTAAGGCTGATTAAAAATAGCGAGCATACTTTGAGACTCACCTCACTCATATGAAACACCCAAACGCAGGGTGGTTCAGGATTAGAATAAGAATATAAGAGTTACCAGAAGGAACACCCATTGCAGATCAGAGCACGGCAGCAGCAGAGCAGTAAGCTGCTAGACCTACTCCCAGTTTCTCTCTCCATTTTTTTTCAATGGGTGACAGGATTAATATATGAAATGTGTGGGGTGTAGTGTGTGGTATGTGGCATACGCAATGTGCAGGGTTCAGCATGTGCTGAGTATGTCATGTGTGGGTTGTGTAAAGCACAGCGAGATGTCCGTAGGGGAATGCTGCCGAGTGGCACATTCCAGGCTGCAGGAGAACGTGCTGAGGGACGCACTGAAGCTGGGTGCAGCCAGCGTGAGGGTTCGGTGGGGAAGGACGACTGTTAAGGGTTCTTCTGCCACAGGAGGAGGGGCGGGGTCAGGTGAGGAATCCCCTCAAATGATGTAAATATGGGATTAGGGCATCGGTGCTGTGTTTTTTATATATAAAAAGGTAACACTAAGAATTGAACTGTACACGAATGTAAAGGTTTGAACAGTTTTATTATTGTATATAGTTTCTTTTAGTATGAATAAAGTCTATTTTGATAAAAAAGGCACAGTGTGAAATATGCAAGATGTGTGTAGTGTACATGAGCGCTACATGTGCGCATTGCATGAAAGACGGGATGCGTAATGTATTGAGAGCGGAATATGCAGCTGTGGAAGGTGAAGGGGTGGGGAATGTTGGGGCACATGAAGGACTGGGTGTGAATTTTGCAGGATGTGTATGTGCAGAATGTATGGGGTGAATAAAGAGCAAGGTGCATAATGTGTGACTGTGGAATGCCCAGGTTGTGGAATATGGGAGGTGCATGAAGGGCAGGTTGTGTAACATGGGGATGTAATGTGTGATATGTAGAACATGCTGGACAATCATTGTCTGGAAGGTGTAAAGGGTAGAGAGGGTTATGTGCAGATACCGACTGTGTGGATTGTAGAACTTGTGGAGTTCATAAATTGTAGGGTCTATAATGTACTAATGTGTAAGGTGAAGGTCAAGTCGGCAGGACAGGCAGGGGAAGGATAACGAGTGAGGAAGGTCCTGATGGGCTAAACTTCATGTATTTAATGCAAAGGCTGATGAACTCAGGGCATGGATCAGCACGTGGGATTGTGATATCGTGGCTATTACAGAGGCATGGTTGAGGGATGGGCAGGACTGGCAGCTCAGTGTTCCAGGATGCAGATGCTACAGGCACAATAAGAAATCAAGGTGAGAGAGGACAGGGAGTTATGATATTGATTAGGGAGAACATCACAGCAGTACTTAGAGAGGGTATTCCAAGAGAAACGTCTAGTAGGCCATATGGGTAGAATTTAGAGATTAGAAGAAGGTGATCACTTTGATGAGATTGTACTTTAGGTTCCCCAGTAGTCAGGGGAATTACAGGAGCAAATATGTAGGGAGATTGCAGATACAGTAGGTGTGGGAATAATAGGGTTGTAAGAGTAGTTGATCTTAACTTCCCTAATATTGACTGGGACTGCTTTGGTGCTCAGGGATTAAGTGGGGCAGAATTTGTTAAGTGTATCCAGGAAAGTTTCCTCGATCAATGTGTAGATGGCCCTACAAGGGAGGGAGCAACATTGGTCCACCTATTGGGAAATGAGGGAAGGCAAGTGACTGAAGTGTCAGTGAGGGAGCACTTTGGGACCAGTGACCATAATTCTATTAGTTTTAAAATAGTTATGGAAAGAGCTAGGACTGGTCCACAAGTTGAAGTCCTATATTGGGACCAGGCTAATTTTGATGGCAGTAGACAGGAACTTGCAGTGGTCGATTGGGACAGGCTGTTAGCAGGTAAAGGGACGTCTGGCAAGTGGGAGGCTTTTAAAAGTGAGACAGGGAGAGTTCAGGCACAGCCTGTTCCTGTAAGGGCAAGGCTGGCAGGATTAGGGAACCCTGGTTGATGCGGGATATTGAGGCTCTGGTCAGGAAAAAGAAGAGGCATATGTCAGGTATAGGCAGCTGGGATCAAGTGAATCCCTTGACGAGTGTAAGAGATGTAAGTGTACACTTAAGGGGAAAATCAGTAGGGCAAAAAGAGAACATGAGATAGCTCTGGCAGATAAGGTAAAAGAGAATCCTCAGAAATTCTACAAGTATATTAAAAGCAAAAGGGTAACTAGGAAGAGAATAGATCCCCTTAAGGATCAATGTGATTGTATATCTGTGGAACCACAGGAGATGGGTGAGGTCTTAACTGAGTACTCCTCATCTGTATTTACTATGGAGAAGGTCATGGAAGCTAGGGAATTCATGGAACAGAACAGTGATGTACTGAAACCTATCGTTGTTACAAAGGAGGAGATATTGGCAATTTTGAAGTGCATTAAGGTGGATAAATCCCTAGTTACTGACAAAGTGTAGCCTGGGACATTGTGGGAAGCCAGGGAAGAAATTACTGGAACCCAGGCAGAGAGTTTTGTATCCTCCTTAGCCACGGGTCAGGTACCAGAGGAATGGAGGGTGGCAAATGTTGTGCCTTTATTTAAAAAGGTCTGCAAGGACAAGGTAGAGTACTACAGGCTGGTGAGCCCAACATCTGTGGTGGGAAAGTTACTGGTGGGGATTCTGAGGGACAGGAAGTGATGCATTTTGAGAAGTTAAACCAGGGCAGGCAAGCAGAGTGAGTGGCAGAGCCCTGGGGATGAACATAGAACATTGAGACCTCAGGGTACAACTACATAGTACCCAGTACATAATATCATGTGCAGTTCTGCTTGCCATGCTATAGGAAGGATGTGTTTAAGCTAGAGAGGGCGCAAAAAAGATTCACAGAGGTGTTTTCTGGACTGGAGGGCTTGAGTGACCTAATAGAGGTTTATAAAATCATGAAGGGCATAGATAAGGTGGATGATCACAGTCCTTTTCCCAGGGTAGGGAAGTCTAAAACCATAGGTTTAAGGTGAGAGGGGCAAGATATAAAGGGGACCTGGGAGACAAGTTTTTCACACAGAGGGTGGTAGGTATATGGAATGAGCTACCAGAGGAAGTGATAGACGTGGATATAATTACAATGTCTTAAAGACATTTAGACAGGCACATGGGTAGGAAAGGTTTAGAGGGATATGGGCCAAAGGCAGGCAAATGGGACTAGCTCTGGTTGGCACCTGGTTCAGCGTTGATGCGTTGGACCAAAAGGCCTCTTTCCATGCTGTAGAACTCTATGACTCTGTGAATGGGATGTGGAATATGTGGAGTGCATCAGGGACAAGATGTGTAATGTCAAGAATTCACAGATGTGTGAAGGGCAGAATGTATTATAAGAGAAACAAAGGACTGCAGATGCTGGAATCTGGATGAAAAACACTGATGCCAGAGGAACTCAGCAGGCCAGGCAGCATCTGTGGAGAAAAGCAGGCGGTCAACGTTTCCAGTCAGGACCGTTCTTCAGGTTGTATAATGTTCAGTCATATAATATGCGACTTGGGTAATATGTGGGTTGTGTGACAGTCAGGATGCTTGAAGTGTAGGGTGCAGTGTGTGTGGCATCTTCAAAGGACAGTGTACAATTTGTTGGGGTGGGATGTGCAGTGTGTGGGACATGTTGGGTGCATTAATGGCAGTGTAATGTGTGGGTATGTAATGTGTGGGTATGTAATGTGTGGGTATGTAATGTGTGGAATGTGTGATGTGCCGAGTTGTGCAATGTGGACGTGTGGAATACATTGGGTGTGGGTTATGGAATCTTCAGGTACATAGTGTGTGGCGAGCATAACTGGCAAGTTGTGCAGCTTATGGGTGTTTAATGTGTGTGTGTGGAATATGTGGGTGTACAACATGCGTGTGTAGAAAATCTGGTGTACATAAGATGTGAAGTGCATAAAGGACAGGGCATGTAACGGTCAGGCATGTAATATTTAGATATGCAATGTGTGGTGTGCTTGACATGAAGGTGTGAAAGACACAAGGTGTGGAATGTTTTTGCATGAAGGCTCGAATGTTTGATATGTCGGTGTAGAATGTGTGTACTGTGGAAAGTATGGCATGCAGAATGTGTGAAGGGCTGTGTAATGTGCAGCATACATAACAGACAGGCCGTGTAAAGTGCAGGTGTGGAATGTGCAGTACGTAATGTCTCAGGTGTGAAACATTTGAGATGTAAAAGGTCAGGTTGTATATTGTGCAGGTGTGTGCATGTGAACATCTTGTGTGTGTTATTGATATGTGGGTTATAGAAAAACGGGGTGCAGAAAGAGCAGGGTGTATATTGTGTCGATATGTAACGTGGGTATGTCAAGTATTGTGAATAAAGAGGTAAGTATAAAACGTATGAGTTTTTGTGAGGTGCATCAATGTTCAGGCTGTAGATTATGTAGCAGGTCAGATAAGTAAGAGTGTAATGTGCATGTGTAGAATCTGTAGGGTATGGAATATGTGGGGTACATTAAGGACAGGAGCTGTTTTGTGTGGGATGTAGATTATGGAAAATCAGGAATGTGGTGAATGAGGAAGGTGAGAGGTGCATGAAGAGCAATAAGTTAATGTTCAGGTGTGTAATGTTCTGAATGTGGAAGGTACAGGACACATAAAGGGGAAGTTCTGCATTGTGCAGCTGTGGAATGTGCAGGTGAGTATTGGGCATCTAATGGAATATGTGAAGGATTGTGTATGTAATGGTTGCTGTGGCAAACAGGCAGATTGTGTAAGGGATGGATAGTGTAATAAGTTCCGTGTTTCACTAGTGGTTTCTGTAATGGGGCAGCAATCCATTGTCACCCACAAAACCTTCCCTGGCGGCTTTATTTCTTTCTGCTGATTAGGGGATTGGGATTGAGGACTGAAATGCAGTTCACAAGTTTTGAGTAATATTGCCTGATTACCTTTGGTGGTCCAGAGATATTGTGTATGCATTAAGTGATCAAGGCAGAATTCATGTAAAGGAAATTGCACATATTTTGTATAAATAGTGGTCTTGATCAACATTTCATGTTCCATGGAAATAATGGGCCACACAATTGCCTCAAAATTGGAAGTATCTCTTTAGATGGTTAAACAGTTGCTTCTTGGCAGACCAACAGCTGTCTTGTTTGAGGATTTGCTGCAGGGGAATTCTGTAATGCATGAGGACTAAGGTGCCATGTATGACTGAACATGCTTAGGAAAATCACAAACCAGAAGATCAAACTGAGTGAGATCCATGACTGAGGCTGAGTCTGAGGGAAGCCTGGTGCTTGGGGGGAAGGGTCAGGGAGCACGGACATGGCTGGGACCAATTGATAGATCATGAGAATGAAACCGGTGGGCAGTCGTAAGAATTAGGCTGGTATTGATAAAACTGTTGGCCAAAGAATTTGCCAGAGAGATGTCTATAATTCATATATTCCTATCCAATTTTCAGTTGATATAGAGCCACAAGTTTATAACACAGAAATTTATTTCTCCATACATAAAAAAACTTTCACCAGTGCCAGTCATCTGCTTTCCAACAGCAACATTTATGTGGTGCCTTTAACACGGAATTTTGGGCAGGCAGGACCAGGACGGACTTGAAAATCATGAAAATTCTAAAATCAACAAGCCGGTCAACACACTGGTCAAACGCAGCAAGATTTTGTCCAAGTTGGAGGTCATGGAGGCTGGGGATGGGAAACCAGGGTACCAGAGCAGTAGACAGAAGGATGTGCATAAGTATTTCAGCATTGTGGTGGAGAGTGATGAACCCATGTTATGGAAATAGATTTTAATTGTGAGAAGGATGGGGGATCTTCAAAATTCAGTAAGAAGTTTGAGATCACAATCAGCTTGCCATAGTCTTCAGGAATGGCTGGGAGTGGAATGGAGTCAGTGACAGACGCCTGAGATGTTTACTTCCTTAAACATTAAGCTGGAGGAAATTAAAAAAGATCCATCTTTTCTGCATTTCAGAATGGCAGAGAGATACTGAAGGTGTCAAGAGACGTGATGGGAGCGAATATCATCGATAGTAGGGCAGAGTAAGTATGTAGTCCTTTGCAATCATCTGATCTTTGTAACAACCAAGTCTGTAGCTGTATTAAAACACAACAAGCATCTGGCAATGTCAATGATTGGTCTCTAAGTTCCGCACCAGGGTGCCCAATATTTGCATGGTCACTCAGGAAGCTATTATGCTCACATTAATTAGTAATCAACATATGTGTGGAAAATGACCTACATGTCTGTAGATAATGTCATAAAAATGCAGCACACAGAAAAGGGAAAGACCTGGTCAAGGATGGAGCCCCAGTGGACTAAAATGTTGACAGGTATTGGTATTGGTATTGGTTCGTGGCTGCTTTTCACACGGCAGCTCTGGCAACTGTTGTGAAACTCTTGATCATTCTTTGCTAATTTTCCAGGTTGTAATTAGAAGTTTAGATTTTTATTAATGGAAAGAAGTGTGCACAAAGTTCTCACCATGGGAGGATTCTTATGGTAATTTGGTATTAGAGAATTTTAAAAAGACTATATTTTGGCTAGGAATGATTGATAACCTTACTCTGACACTGACAGGGTGAATAGCATAAGAAATCGAGGAAGTGTTAAATGGTGTGTTGCCTTTTCAGGTTGCATCTAATGGGCCAGAAAGAGAAACCACCTGCTCTGTACAGTAAAATGTCAATAATCCGGCATCTAATTTTTCAAAAATCCCAATGGTCCAGCATCTGGCTCATTCATTGGACCAGAATGTGAGTGGAGGGGGTCTGGTGTGCAAGCATGGTTACAACCAGAACCAGGGGCCTGGAGCACATCGGGGCCTGGGGTTCGAAATCTGGGTCAGATGTGCAACTGAAACCAGGGTTGATGGCAAAAATGTGGGTCGGTCTGGGACTGGAGCCAGGGTTCAGAACACTTGGTATATTTCCCACTCCCTTTAAACATCAGATTTACTGGAAACTCTGTTATACTACTGTTGTAACATGTTTAAAAAAAGTGAAATAAATGTGTTTTGGTATTAATAGGATTAACATCCAACACAGAGAGTGGTGGGTGCCTGGAATGCGTTGCCAGGGGTAGTGGTGGAGGCAGAGACGATAAAGGCATTTAAGAGGCTCTTAGCTAGGCACCTGAAGTGCAGAAAATGGAGGGATATGGACCATGTTCAGGCAGAAGGGATTAGCTTACTTGGACATCATTAGCTTAATTAGTTCAGCACAACATCATGGACTGAAGGGCCTGTTCCATGTTCTATCTTCTAGTCTGGACAATCTGCTCGTCCAGCACCACCAAAGTCCAGAGGATGCCAGATTAGCGGAGCTTTATTCCCCTTGTTGAGCTATAACTATACTGGTTGTAAAAGCAGAAATTTTTGGAGATACTCAGCAGGTTGGACCACGTCTATGAAGGGGGAAACAGAGCTACCATTTCAAGTCAAAGACCCTTTATCAGAATGTTTTGTTTTGCTATATTGGTTGCGTTTTTTGGCCTCGATTTGAAAATTGTTCCATAAACAACATTTGGATTCTTCACACTGAACACAAAATATATACATTGAAGAACTAATTAAAAACTCTTGCGCTTCACATCAACAAAAAAAAATTGCAATAAATATCACTTCTAACTTGTCTAACTGCGGAGCCCACCAGAAATGTTAATCATTAAGTGGCACCATGAGATTCTTTTGCTGTCTAACCCACAGTTAATTCTCTGTGGTTTTGCTGTTCAGCAATGTAGTAAGTAGATCTTCTCCTGTTTTGGCTTTTTATCTTAGTAGCTTCATAAATCCTACCATAGATCATTGTTTAAAATGTCTGGAGCAACTTGTGTGGTTGAATAACTTCATCACTGCATGAAATATGGGTTTAACAAAAGCTTACCTTGCATTTCCATGAGATATAAAGTCACAAAATAAGACATGCAATGGTGAGGGGAGGGGAGGGGGTGGAGGAGGGGTGAATTTCAAAGGATTTCCTCTTGGTAATATTCTTCAATGTTGAGTAACTTAAACAGAGTGAAGTGAAAACTGTGCATAATTTACAACACCTACTGCGTTTAACAACAACAAATTGCATTTGTATAACATGTTTAACATAGTGAATCACCCAAACTTCTTCATGGGAGCTTTATCAAATACAATTTGACGCCCAGCCAAATAATGAGATTTTTCAGGGTACGTGGCAAAAACAAAATCTCAATCGAATAGATTGATTTTGAGAAGCCTGTCAAAGGAGGAGACGGAGTTGGAAAAGGCAAGGCGACTTGGAGAAGGATTTCCAAAGCAACTGAAGAGGCAACTAACATTGCTGGAGCGATGAAAATCTTGAAGCACAGGAGGTCAGAATTGAACCAAAGCAAAAACTACAGGTCGAGCAGCCACTGTAGGGGGGGAATGAAATTGTCGATGTTTCAGATCAAGACTCTGCATCAGAATTCCTTTCACCCCCCACAGGTGCTGCTCGACCTGCCGAGATCCTCCAGTGGTTTGTTTTTTTGCTCCATAATTCCAGCATCTGCAGTCCCTTGTGTCTTTAGAGTGCTGAAGGTTACAGAAGTAGTGAGGGGTGAGGCCATGGAGAGATTTAATAACAAATGGCTTTCACAGCTTCATCTTTTCTCCACCAGAGGTAACAAGGCAAAGAAACGGAAAGCCAGGTGACAAACTGATAGCTGATCCATTGCAAGAATTGTTGACATTCCAGTGGTATACCCAAATCATAATCTATTTGGCGTTGTCCGTATGCTGTGTTTGATACTTTGGTCTGGTTTTGAAAATTGCTCCATAAACAACTTTTGGCTTCCTGCAGAGTCTATCCAAAGGCAGCAGACTATTGGAAATCTACCAGTTATTTAGGTTGATGTTCCTCAGGGTTAATCAGAAATCTAATCCTACAACTGTATTATTTGGAACATACAAATAGGGAAGGCTGGACAAACCTGGGCTCTTTTCTCTGGAGCAGTGGAGCCTGAGGGGTGATCTGTTGGAAGTGTATAAAATTATCAGGGGCACATATAGGGTGGACAAGTAATATCTTTTTTCCATTGTTGAGCGATCCAACACCAGAGGGCATGCATTTAAGGTGAGAGGGGGTAGGTTCAGAAGAGACGTGAGGGGTAAATGTCTTACTCAGAGAGTGATGGATGCCTGGAATGCGTTGCCTGATAGGGTGGTGGAGGCAAGTTCATTGGGGGCTTTTAAGAAGGGCTTGGATGGGCACATGAATGAGAGAAAAATGGGAGGGATATGGGCATTGTGTAGGTAGGAGGGATTACCTATGTCGGCACAATGTTGTGGGCCAGAGGGCGTGTTCTGTGCTGTACTGTTCTATGTCCTATGTTCAAGTTGCTCATTTCTATCACCAGCATGGTCATATCTTACAATTCTCTCTTCTCTCCTCTCCCATCAGGCAGAAGATACAGGAGCCTGAGGGCACATACCACCTGGCTCAAGGACAGCTTCTATCCCATGGTGATAAGACTATTGAATGGTTCCCTTATACAATGAGATGGACTCTTGACCTCACAATCTACCTTGTTGTGACCTTGCACCTTATTGTCTACCTACAATGTACTTCCCTGTAGCTGTGACACTTTACTCTATATTCTGTTATTGTTTTTACCCTGTACTACCTCAATGCACTGTGCAATGAATTGATCTGTACGAACAGCATGCACGTCAAGTTTTTCACTGTACCTCGGTACAAGTGATGATAATAAACCAATACCAATACCAATAAGTTATCTGCAGTTTTCTAAACTCAATTGGCCTGAGTTTTAGTCAGTGCTGAAGCAATGGTCCTTGATGCAGGGGCCCTAGTGATCTCTATAGCATGAAATTCATTCAGTAACAAAGCACATCTTACTGAATTAAATATACAACTCTTATACAAAGCCAATATTGTACTTTTATTTTGTTTTAACATCATACAATCATATCAATTAGAAGCAGAAGTAGGCCATTCAGCTCAATGGACCCTGCTCTGCCATTGAATAAGATCATGGTTATGCTGATTGTACCTTCAAGTCCCCCTTTCCTTCCATCATGATGAACCTTCGCCCCCTTGTTTATCAGGAATCTATCTGTCACTTCTTTAAAAGTATTCAAAAACTCTGCTTCCACCGTCCTTTGAGGAAGACAGTTCAAAAGACTCATGACTCTCTGTGAGAAAAAAATTTCATCTGGCTTAAATGGGAGACCCCTTATTTTTAAACAATGACTCCAAATTCTAGGTTCTCCCACAAGAGGAAACATCCTCTCCACATCTGTCCCTGCCAAAAGCCCTGAGGATCTTATATGTTTCCTAATATTTTATTTTTTCTCAGGTTGTCAATGATTTAATCCATGTTGTCTTGCTAAATCTTTCTGATTTAAAAATCCTCCTTAAAACCCTGCACTGAATGAGCCTTTGTTTGGCCATTAAAATTCAGCACCCATTACACCCCACCCCACTCAACTTGTAGCTCAATGCATAGTTTTATGCTCCTTCTTAAATCTTCTGAGATGTTTCTTTTGTGTGGGGAGCACAGCACAAAAGCAAGGTGTTTTTCATGGCACTCCAAGAAATATAAAAATACATCTGGTCGTGGTTAATATGTCCGCCATCTGCATTTGATTCTTCAATTCTTCTGTAACACATATGTTATCATTCGGGCATTTGCTCCGCACTATTACTTCATGCTCATGGCAAAAAGGCAGTCTCTTGCAAGTCAAGACTTGTAGGAACCAGGCACTCTTGCCTTATTTGGGGCATGTGTGGCATTGCTCATTCAGGATTTAAAGTTATCCCCTAACCGCTTTTATAGTCTTAAAGGTATGGAGAGACAGAAAAAAGATCCAACTATCAAACAGAACATACGGGCAACACCAGATAGATTTATTACAGATTGAATGTTGCAAAGCAACTGTGAGACACAGCAAGATATTGAAAGTGCATTGCTTAAAATAGAATTAATGAACAAAAGCATTGCAATATTCTTTTTAAAAACATTTGAAGCACAATTCGATAAGCACCAGAATTTTTGGATGAAACAATCTTTTCATAAGACTTTTATGACATAATGTTGTTCTTGGATGATGACAGTTTTTAGACCACCCAAGTGGTTCAGAACTTAAGTCTACAAGAGCATTCCCCAGACTTTAAGGATTTTGTGTTTCCCTACTCCAGGCACATTGCAGGAGTGCATTTTGGGAAAATGTACACCACATGTCCATGACTTCCTGACCGCTAATTTTAATGGCTGGCCTTGTCTGATATGTGGTCCCAGAGTACATCAGGAGAACTGATGTGTAAAATTCCGGTCACACACTTTTGAAGTCAGACCTATCAGTCATTCCCAATTAATGGCACAGTGATAGGGAATGTTGCACAGTATGATAGTGGGCAAAGCTCACAACCTGCCCAGGGTTTACATGTCCACCAAAGCTCTGATTGAGTTAGATTTAATTAGATCCTAGATCAAAGCCCTGCATTCAGGCTGATTTCCAGAGCTTGGTCAAATAGATAATTCACCTCGAGGTCTGCAGCTGGATAAGGAGATCGAACTGCAGTTTAATTTCAGTTGAACTGGAGCTAGAGGAGGTACAATACAGATCTCCCTTTATCTCACTGACAGATAAGTAATTGTAAATCTCAAGTACCTGGAGCAGGAGATAACCATCCATCACCTTTTTCAAATCTAATAAAACGGAGTATGCTGGAAATACTCAGCAGGTCAGCCTACATCTGTGGAGAAATAAACATTTCACGGGACTTGAAGGGCTGAGTTATGGAGTGGGGGTTGAGCAGGTTGCGACTTTTTTCATTGGAGCATAGGAGAATGAGGAGTGATCTTATAGAGATGTATAAAATCATGAGAGGCAGAGGGGTGAATGCACACAGTCTTTTTTGAAGGGTTGGGGAATCAAGAACTAGAGGGCATAAGTTTAAAGTGAGAGAGGAGAGATTTAATAGGAACCTGAGGGGCTACTTTTTCACCAAGAGAGTGGTCAGTATATGGAATGAGCTGCCTGAGGAAGTGGTTGAGGCAGGTACATTAACAACATTTAAAAGGTACTTGGACAGGTAGATGGATAGGAAAAGCTTAGAGGGATATGGGCCAAATGCAGGCAAATGGAACAAGCTTAGATGGGAATCTTGGTTAGCATGGACCAGTTGGGCCGAAGGACCTGTTTCTGTGCTGTATGACTCTTTGACTCGACTCTATTTCAGCTGAATGACCTTTTATCAGTTGATCAATGCTTCAGGTCAGTTCTGAAGAATTGTGTTTGCCTTGAAATGTTAACCATTTCTTTTTGCACAAGACTTGTTGATTACTTCCAGTACCTTCAGTTTTTATTTCAGCATCTGCAGGATTTTATTTTGGACTTCTTTTCGGTGACAATCCTGAATGGTGAAAAAAAAATTCAAGTTTATAACGTTCCACAGGATGTGTAGAAGCATTTCTGCAGGATACCTTGTTCTTGCAGTTATTATTTCCTGAACTCTATTCTACTTTCAGAGACAATTAAGACAGGTATTGGGTGCTGCTGTATTGGTATTAACCTGCACACCTCTGCCCAATGCAAAAACTATCTTATACTTCCACTTCTACTGCATGATTGCAGAGTGCTGCACAATGTCACTGCAACCTTTTATCTCTTGTTCCATGCAAACAACATCAAGTTCATATTTTTTGCAGCTGTAACATTATTCCATTTTGCCCTATGGGACCACCAATTAGATTATTTTTCAAACTGGCTTCAAGTGTTCTGTGATTATTTTACATAGTGACTTTCTTCCTAAGGTCATGGAGATCAAATTTCCCCACATCAAATTTGATGATTTAGGAAACAAATCTTATATTTTTGCATGCTTTTTTTTCCTGTTGCAGTTAGGAATTTTGAGATGCAAAACACGAGTTATTTTAATGTACATTTCACTGGATCTATTCGAAATGTTTTTACAGATAAGTCACACAGTAGAATTGTAGCCATATCCATGATCTTCTCTGTCTCAGCTGGACACATCCCTTGGTAACAATTAAAAGTCAATTCAATGCTTCCTTCAGTAGCTTATGAGGAGAAGCAGTGACATCTAACGATTCTGAGGAGGACTAATGTGCACCATTTCAAGAGATCATTTTATCTCCAATTTCCTAATAGGTAGAAATATTCCAAGCACCACCCCAGTGTCAGTAGGATCTCTTTCATAGGTCATTATCAGAGAATCAATCACACATAAAATTCACTTCTTCAGTCATTTTATCCTTGACGGGTAAATCAGTCAACAAGTTCGTAATCCTCTAAATTTGAGAGACAAATCATATAATAATAATGATGGACAATGTTCCATCATCTTTCCTGTAAATACTGGCCCAGTTTTTATAAGATGTTTTGCCACCACTTGTAGCCACACAGTGTCTCTTGCCATTGGAACGGATTGATATTCTTCCAGCCCTAATCAAAACAGGTTCAAACATTTAATTTATTTTAATGACTTTAACAGGGCTGATGTCTAGCAGATTGCAATCAAAGACATTTTACAGGTTCAAAAGCTTTCCACATTTAGTCTTATTTCCCCATTGACTTCATTTCTATTTTCAGGAGCAGTGACATTTCTTAAAACTCACTATCGGTTGCATTGTCTGAAAATCTTGCTTCTTTGTGAGGCTGCTAACAAAAAATACCCAGCCCTAGGAATGGATCTTCAATGGACCTAATAACTTAATGCAAGAGCATTAAGCCCAGTGACTGTGTAGGAGTTCCGATTTCTCGTCCTGAGACACTGACAGTAGACATGCTTCTGAAACATCAGAGTGCAGAATAGCTAGGAGGAAACAGTGGAGTCAATTCTCATTGTCACACACAGGTGGAGACTGCCATTAAATTTCAAGATCAGCTTGTTCCTGAGCAGGTTACCATGCACAGCCTTTGAGAAATAAAGAGTAAAGATGGTAAATTTCAGTCTGTGCAGTAACCTGAAGAAGATTGCCTGCTCATTTTGCAATGTCTAATTTTCAATATGTTTAAATCAAAAGGACAAAAAATACTTTGTTCAGTAACAAACAAACAATCTCCTCTGACCATGCAGTGAAGACAAAGACCCCAGTTTATTTCTTTAAGTATCAGATTTTCATTGGTTCTAAATTCTAGGGGTTATCCATATGAGATTAATCTATCTTTGTAAAATTTAAAGAGTTTATAGAAGTAGCCACAACCTCCTTTACCTTGAACTTAAATAACTAAGGAATTCATTAATTACATTGTTATCTTGGACTAATAAGTACATTTGTGGTTTTGAGTACATTTGTTAGTTAAAAACAAATTTTTTAAAGCTTGCCTTTATTAGTCGAGGCATTGAGTTCAAGAGTCAGGAAGTTATGTTGCAGTTTTATAAAACTCTGGTTAGGCCACATCTTGAGTATTGCATTCAATTCTGGTCACCCCTTTATAGGAAGGATGTGGAGGCTTTGGAGAGGGTGCAGAAGATGTTTGCCAGGATGCTGCCTGGATTAGAGGGCATATGCTGTAAGGAGAGGTTGGACAAACTAGGGTTATTTTCTCTGGAGCAGTGGAGGCTGAGGGGAGACCTGATAGAAGTTTATAAAATTATGAGAAACATAGATAGAGTGGACAGCTGGTATTTTTTTTCCCAGATTCGAAATATCTGATACTAGAAAGCATGCATTTAAGATGAGAAGGGGAAAGTTCAAAGGAGATATGCAGGGTGCACTTTTTTACATAGAGGGTGGTAGGTGCCTGGAATGTGCTGCCAGGGATGGTGGTGGAAGCAGATACGATAGAGGTGTTTAAGAGGTTCTTAGATAGGCACATGAATATGCACAGAATGGAGGGATATGGACCATAAGAAGGCAGAAGGGATTAGTTTAATTAGGCATCATTACCTTAATTAGTTTAACACAATATTGTGGGCTGAAGAGCCTGTTTCTATGCTCTACTGTTCTATGTTCTATGTTCAATTGGTTTCCACTGTGCCACTGACTAAATATATTGGTTACTACCAAATGAGGTTTATTGCAAGATGTTAAAAAGCATTAGATATAAAGCATTAAAATATCAGATTTGTTCATAACTGAAGTTCTTCATTGTCCTAATATATACAAATTTTATTTAAGATAAGGTATCTTTATTAGTCACATGTACATTGAAACACACAGTGAAATGCATCTTTTGCATAGAGTGTTCTGGGGGCAGCCCGCAAGCGTTGCCACGCTTCCACCGCCAACATAGCATGCCCACAACTTCTTAACCCGTACATCTTTGGAATGTGGGAGGAAACCGGAGCACCCGGAGGAAACCCACACAGACAGGGAGAACGTACAAACTCCTTACAGACAGCGGCCAGAATTGAACCCGGGTCGCTGGTGCTGTCATAGCATTGCACTAACCACTACACCACTGTGCCGCCCATTTCATTTATTCATTTATCAACATTGCAATATTTATTGCCCATCCTCAACTGTTCTGGAGAAGGTGGAGGTGAGTATTCTTCATAAATCATTGCTGTCCTTCTGGTGAAGGTTACCCCACAATGCTGTTGGGCATGGAGTTCCAGGATTTAGACCAGCGGCCATGAGGAAGCAGTGAGTTCTCGGTCACAATGCTATTAGATGTGGAGGGAACCCTGCAGCTGGTGGTGGTCCAAGGCACCTGCTCCCATGTCCTTTTTGGGGGTAGATGTCATGGGTTTGGGAAGTGATGTCAGAATTGCCTAAGTGAGTAACTGCATTCCATGTTGTAGTATTTATGTGGTTGTCCAATTTATGTTCTGGTCAGTGGTGACCCCAGGATGTTGATGCCGGGAGATTTAGCAATGGTAATACCAATGCACATCAAACATTAATAGTTGGACTCTCTCTTAGTGGAGAAGGGCATGTGTTTGCCCTGAATGTTACTTGCAATTTATCAGCCATACATGAATGTTGTCTAGGTCTGGCTGCACGCAGGTATGGGCTGTTTCAATCACTGAGGAGTTGCAAGTGGAATTAGTCATTGGACGATCATTGATGAACATCCCACTTCTGGCCTTATGATGGAGGAATGGTCATTGGTGAAGCAGTTGGAGATGGTTACACCTAGAACACTACCCTGAGGAACCCCTATAGTGATGTCCTGGAACTGGGATAATTGACCTGTAACAATCACAACCATCGTCCTTTATGTGAGGTATGAATCCAACCGCAGGAGTGCTTTCACCTTGATACCCATTGAATTTATATTTACCAGGGCATCTTAGATAAGATGATAAGATATCTTTATTAGGCACATGTACATCGAAACACGCAGTGAAATGCATCTTTTGCATAGAGTGTGCTGGGGGCAGCCCGCAAGTGTCACCACACTTCCAGCGCCAACATAGCATGCCCACAACTTCCTAACCTGAATGCATGCCCACAGCTCCTAACCCTTACGTCTTTGGAATGTTGGAGGAAACTGGAGCACCCGGAGGAAACCGGAGCACCTGGACGAAACCCATGCAGACACGGGGAGAATGTACAAACTCCTTACAGACAATGGCTGGAATTGAACTTGGGTCGCTGGCCCTGTAATAGTGTTATGCTAACCACTACACTACCGGATCTTGATGCTACACTTGGTTAAATGCTGCCCTGAGGTCAAGGGCAGTCATTCGCACTCCACTTATGGAATTCAGCCCACTTGTCCATATTTGAACCAGAGATGTGAAGAGCTTTGGTCTTAGTGAAACACAATCCGGTTACTGTTGCGCTGGTTATTGGTGAAGAAGTGCCATTTAATAGCATTGATTGGAAGACCGGATTGGATTTGTCTTGTTTTTTGTGAACAGGACATACCTGGGCAATATTCCATGTCAATGTTGTAAAGGTACTGCAACAGCTTGACTAAAGGCACTGCTAGTTCTGCAGCACATATTTTCAATATTATAATGGGAATTCTGTCTGGTCCCTTACCTTTTGCTGCATCCAGAGCTTTTAACCATATCTTGTCAACATGTGGAGTGAACTGAATTGCAGAAAATTGGCTTCTGTGATGGTGGGGATCCTGGGAGGAAACTGAGATCATCTACTTGGCACTCCTAGCAGAACATTGCGAATGCTTCGGCTTTTTCTTTCACATGCTGGGCCCTCCCCCCACCACTGAGCCTGGGGATAATCTTGGAATCTCCTCCTCCCATGAGCTGTTTAATTGTCCTTGACCTTCAAGACTGGATGTCGTAGGATGTTGATCTGATCTGCTGGTCTCTGTCCACTACATGCTGATTAGCATGTAGGACCATGCATGTCTTCCTGTGACGCAGCTTCACCAAGTTGGCCCCTCATTTTTAGGGTCACAGTGCTGTTCCCAGCATGTCCTGGGTTTCATAATAATGATAGAGTGAGGGATACACCGGCCATGATTGTGGTGGTATATGTTTCTGCGGCTGCTGAGAGTCCACAGTGCCCCATGAATGCCCAGTTCTGAGCTGCCAAACCTGGTTGAAGTTTATCCCATGAAGCATTATGGCAGGACACATTGATGCAATCACGAAGAAGGCACCCCAGCGGCTCTACTTCGTTAGGAGTTTGAGGACATTTGGTATGTCACCAAGGACTCTTACAAATTTCCATAGATGTACGATGGAGAGCATTCTGACTGGTTGCATCACAGCCTGGTATGGAGCCTCCAATGCACAGGATCACGAGGGTCCTGACCCAAAACATTGACTGTTTTTCTCCACAGATGCTGCCTGGCCTGCTGAGTTCCTCCAACATCTTGTTTTTTCATCTAGATTCCAGCATCTGCAGTCCTTTGTTCCTCTAGGCTGCAGAGGGTTGTAGACTCAGCCAGCTCCATCATGGCCTCAACCCTCCCCACCATCAAGGACCTCTACAAGAGGCAGTGCCTCAAGAGGGCAGCATCCATCACTAAGGACCCTCACCATCTGGAACATGCCCTCTTCTCATTACTACCATCGGGGAGGAGGTACAGGGGCCTGAAGACGCACACTCAATGATTCAGGAACAGCTTCTTCCCCTCCGCCATCAGATTTCTGAATGATCCATGAGCCCATGAACACTACCTCTTTATTCCTTTTTTTGCACTATTTATTTATTTTTGTAATTAATAGATATTTATGTCTTGCACTGTGCTGCTGCCGCAAAACAACAAATTTCATGTCATATATCAGTGATAATAAATCTGACTCTGATTCTGGCGACACAACACAATGGGAATTGTCCTCAGTGTGAAGATGGGACTTTGTCTTCACAAGGACTGTGCAGTTGTCACTTCTACCTCTGGTATCATGGACAGATGTATTTAGATGTACAGGTAGACTGGTGAGGATAAGGCAGAGAATGCTTATCCCCCATTTCAGTTCACTCACAACCCACTGCAGACTTAATCTGGTAACCACATCCTTCCGGACATGGTCAGAGGTAGTGCTGCCAAACCATTCTTGGTGATGGATGTTGAAGATTCCCCACCCAGAGGCTAACAATATATCCCTGTTTTAGCACTGAGAAAAAAGTGCTGTATAGTTGAAAACCAGATTAACCTGAAGGGGAGTGATGTTGCATGCGCATGTTAAACAAGTGCATGAAAAAAGTGCATATTAACTGATTTGGTTTCTAAGTATGGCAGTTCAACAGTCTTAAGTGCCTGAATTGAAGCAGCCTTTAACATTTATTATTCAAACCAAGTGCTGTTAATTTGAACCTGGTGCCACCGAGCTCAAGAGAAAAGATGGATGCCTGCTCCAATCCCTCTAAATCTACAACTGACATTCAGATCCGAATCTGAGTTAATTTCATATTTCTTTACAACATAGGAGGAGGCCATTTGGTCCACTGAGTCTATGCCAACTCTCAGAATAACCTCATCAATCCCATGCCCTTACCTATTTCCCTGTAACCTCTTCTCTCTTACATGCCCATTAACTCCACCTTGACTCTCCTCTCACTCACCTACACTGGGAGCAATTTAAAGGAGACAATTAACTTCCCAATCAGTATGCCTTTGGGGTGTGGGAGGAAACCGGAGCACCCAGAGGAGACGTTGGCTGTCACAAGGAGAACTTGCAAACTCCACACACGCAGCACCTGTAACTGCAATTGGTCAATGGAACTGTGAGATATTTAAGCTAAGCTTTATACAGTGACGTTTATGCATTATATTTTGTTTCATTTTCCCACTTTTTTCGTCTTTCAAACCACATAATTCTTAACCCAAGAAACCAACTTTTACCCCAAGCTTCTGTTAATAGCACTTCCCACCAGATGGTGCAAGAGAGTACACCAATCTCTTCTCATTCTTGCCCAGGCGGAAATGGCTGACATCAACTTTATACCTTGACCAAGGTAACAAGTACAGTTTGTACAGAAAGTCACAGGAACAGGTCTCTAATCCACAGGTCTGTTGCTCTATGTTTAAAGCTTAAGGAGGTATCTGCTCACAGGAGTTAGAAAATTTAGTTTGATATTATTGGTGAATCATAATTCTGCACCATGTAAAACTTATACAAGATAATCCAATATCGTTTCCTCTGGTAGAATCTTCTTATTCTATTGGATTATTCTATAAATACTGACAGAAACAGCCAGCCAGATTGGAAGTCTAACTATTGCTATCACTCATGAGCAAAATATGCTTTGCTATAAAGATACATGTTGGATGACAATAGCAAAGTGTTAGGTGACATTTGCAAAGCAGTAAATGTGTCCCCACTATTGTGGTGAATGACCAGATGAGAACACTCAAACTAAAAATCACTGAATTTATCAATTTATCAGCTGATCAACTGAGATTTATTCATCGATAATATTCAAAATCATTAGATATGGATAGATATTTATTTATTAGTCACATGTACATCGAAACACACAGTGAAATGCATCTTCCTGCGTTACTGAGAATGTGCTGGGGGCAGCCCGCAAACGTCACCACTCTTCCGGCGCCAACAATTACCAATTCAAACAGCAAAAAAGTCCAAACTTGAAGCATATTTTGGAAAGGATGCTTAACAAGATATAAGGTATACAAAATAATGAGGTGCATAGATAGGGTAGATAATAGGAAACTTTTCCCAGTAAAAGAGGTATCTAAAACTAGAGGATTTAGGGTAAGGGGTAAGTCAGAGGGGATATGAAGCAGAACTTTTTCACTCAGAGGGTCATTGGAGTCTGGAATGCACTGCCTCAGGGGGCAGTGGAAGAAGACATTCTCACAATATTTAAGAAGAATCTTGACAAATACTTGAATCACCAAATACTTGAATCGCTAAGGATCATGTGCAGTTAAATGGGATTAGTATAGATGAGTACTTGATGGTTGGCTTGGACATGGTGGGCCGAAGGGTCTGTTTCTGTGCCCTATGACTCTGATTCTAAACCAAAAATAAATTTGTTAATAGCAGATTATAAATGTTACCATTAACCACAAGGTGGCCCCATGTGCTAAATCAAGCAGGACCCTGTAAGATTCTTCATGAAGCAAACATTAAATTATGGAGCACGGAACACAGACCCTGCATCAGAGCTAAATGCCTGAACTTTATTTATAAATACAAAAAGAAATCACCTCTTGAAGCGAAAAATGGTTCATGTCACCAGAAATATCCATTGGAAATGCATTTGGTGATCCTCAAATTTCTCCCAACAATGTAGAGATATTCCATTTGTATGTTAGATGGACATATACATGTGGATGCAACTTTGCCTGGGGTGTACACCAGTAGAAAGATAGAACATTAAAGTATTACCAGGCTTAGTAAAGTTCTAAGGATGGAGTCTCATTTCAAGGAGGCGTTGTCACAGCAGTCTCAGTTCACACCAACTGCAATATAATTCCAGCCTTAAATTTCTGCCAGGTGAGAAAATTGAAACTGATGGGGCAAAAAGTGCAGTCATTGGTAAATCAGCCATCTCCTGTTACAATGAGTGGAAATTCTTTCGAGTAAAGGCTTAAAATCTTCAAGTTTAGTCAATTACAATGCAGCCAGAGCAAGAATAAGTTTAATCACCACCATAATTTAAGTTTTATTGCTTGCAAAATTAAATTTCTTCAGAATTGGTTAGAGAATGGACAGTGCTTATAAAGAAGTAATTTCATGGTCACAATCTCTTCCACTATATGAGCGTGTCAAACAAATGCTTATAACAGGAAATCAATAGCTCTGATAATCATTGCCAAATGCTAAAAATGCATAACAAATTATTTCAGTACTATAATGTAACTGCTCTAAAAAGATAAAAAAACATCTTTGCGAAATATGCTTGTGAAAATTTACAATGGTAACCAACATGTGTGTTTATGAACTAATACAATCCAAACCAGATGCTGCATTAATATATAAATGAATGCAACACCCACAGGATAAAGCAGGACCACAGGAGCTGGCTGATGCTCCTTCAAGAACCACATGTCACACTGAACTCTCAAGTCAAGCTCACAGATGACTTATAGATGAAATGGGAATAAGGACTTAGGCAATCAAAGAAAAGACAAGGCCAAAGGAAGCAGTTGTTAAAAAAGAAATCAACTTACAATAATTAACGAAGAACTGGTGAGTGGGTACAGTAAAAATGAAGATCAAATTCACAACAAAGTTCACCTTCCTAAAATGCAAAGAGACAGCCAAAAAAAGCAATTCAATAGGATTATAGTAGTTTTAAGTCCAATAAAATTACATTGATCATTTCAGCATTGTGGTCTATGATTTTTTTATCTATAAGAAGTGATAGATACTGAAATATTAATAATCAGTTAAGATTTTGGTAAGGGTAATAAGGTATTGTCAAGTTTTTGATCACTGACACACAATGCTAGACTGATTGGTCCAAAACTGTTGTTCCTCCATGCTCTCAGCAACCAGTGGCAAATATGCACTGACTTGGGGAGACATAGTAGCTTCACCAGGACCACTCAGGACCACTCAGCTCCAGACTTTATCACAGCCATAGACTAACCAAGGGTTGAAGAGCTGAATAATAGGGATGAGGTGAGAATGACTGCCCTTGACATCAAGGCAGTATTTGACCAACGGTGGGATCAAGGTAAAACTGAAGTCAAAGGGAAAACTCTCCAACTACTGGAGTCATACCTTGCACCTTCATTGTTAGAAGACAATTATCTCAGTCCCAGGACATCACTGTGGAAGTTCATCAGGGCCGTGTTCTCGGCCCAATAATCATCAGCTGCTTCATCAATGACCTTTCTTCTAATTATAAAATCAGAACTGGGGACATTCACTGATGATTGCATGATATTCAATTCCAATTAAAGTGACTGCAGTGTGTATCATCTGCAAAATACACTGCAGTTACTTGCTGATCTGACAGCATCTCCCAAGCCTACAACCAGAGGACAAAGGCAGCAGGTACATGGGAACACCGCCACCTGCAGGTTCCTCTCCAAATCGCACCCTATCCTGACTTGGTAGCACATTGCCACATGTCTTCACCATCGTTGGTTCTAAATCCTCCAACACAGTCCCCAACAGCACTGTGGGAGTATCTTCACCAGAAGGTAGCTCACGTCAATCTTCTCAAGGGTAATTAGGGATGGCCAATAAATGCTGGCCTTGCCAGAGATGCCCAGGTCATGAAAATGAATGAAGAAAAATTAACAACTTGTGTCTTTCCTAGCAGGGAGAGAGAGAGACCAATTACTGGTTACAAAAAAAACAGCATTATGCACCTCTGCCAATTGAATCTGAGTGACTTTGGGAGCATGACAAATGAGGGATATAGTGAGAGGATATAGGAGCACAAGAGAAAAATAAAATCTAATTAACCCAACAATGGGAGTCCACTTGTATCTGCAGCAATTTTCCTTTGGGCATGGGTACAGACTTTAATTTTTTCTTAATTATCATGCTTTTCTTAAATAGAAAAATGTCTAACTTTTATTCTGAAATTGCATAAATCTCAAGTAAACATTGAACAGAACTTGTTCTAAATTTTTATTTAATTTTGCTATGGTCTGATTTGGCAGCAATAATTATATAAAATTATTACACAGTTTTGAATTAAAGTATCTTTATTACCAACCAATTTGTTTTCTCAGCCCACTACACTAGAATGCCCACAAATAGAGATTTACAATTTTGCCCAAGCCACATATACTATCCCCAAAAATGATGCCTACAACGTGTACACAAGTGGTGCCGACTTCAGCAAATAGTTCATACTTCTGTGTACCAACTGCTGATCAAGGCAATGATAGCAGCTGAATATATCAGCATTTTCACTAACAGCCACAGGCATTGTTCAGCAATGCCTCATCAACAAGCACACAGACTAATTAAAAAATTATACATCTCTAACTACTGGCAGTCTAATAAAGGATGGCATGGTCTTAGCACCCTCTAGAGAAGGATATTGTGAAAAGGAGCCATTAAAGACAAGGACAGTGAAATAATATTATTAAGGAAAAAATGGAGCGAGTAATGGTTGAGGGATATTTATCACGTTGGAAGAATGCTATCCTGTAGGACCCAGTGAGAGGACTCCTGCTCACATGTATGAAGAAGACACAATATCAAAAACTGCAGATGAATATAAAGAAGAAATACAGTTAATCGTGAGGAGGATTGTCAGTGACTTGAGGAGGATGTGGACAGAATGGTAGATTGGGCCGGTAGATATCAAATGCAATTTAATTTGGAGAAATGTGAAGTAATGTAATTTAGATAAAAGAAAGGGAAGATGTATGCACAATGTGGGAAAGCTTTAAATGGAGTGGAGCACTTAAGAGATGTAAAGGTTTATAAATGCAGCCTCAAAAATCTGAGAACTAGCTGCTAAAGAAAACACACAGGATCATAGGTTTTATGTATGCAACGCAAAGAGTTAATATTAAATCAACACAATCATTAGTTAAGCTATAAATAGATCATAGACCTACTGGAGAAAGAATCTCAAGGTCTTGCAGATAGAGGAGAAATATGCCCAAACCTGATCTTAAGAAAGAGAAGTCTTAGTTATAAAAAAGAGAGAAATTGGGGTTGGGTCAGTGAACATTGAGGAGACCTAATAGAATTGTTCATATTTTTGAGAGGATTTGATTAGGCAGATTTGGAAAACCAGATTATCAAGGCAGCAAGACAGAAATTACTGGAATATTTTTTATGCAGTTTGTCAATAAAAATGTGGTGGATATTAAGTCTGATACAGCTTTTTTAAAAGACAGCAGTTAAAACTTTAAAAAAAAATTAAAGAGTTGTGTGAAGAGACCAAGAGAATGAAATTAAATGGACTCTCTCGGCTATAAAACTCAATACTCAGACAGGCTATTGGATGGGGTAAGTGTGTGAGTAAGTATTGGAAAAAGTTGAAAATTGATTGCAAAGAAAATGCCAATGCACCTCAGGAAGAAAGACAGGGAAAACAAACAGCAGGCCAGGAGGAATACTCATGAGAGCTTTATAAAGAAAGAAAAAGGAATGAAGAGTGAATTAGAGAAAGAAATTCTACCTGCCTATAAAAAATCTTGAGATTCTTTGTCACATTAAAGCAGGAATTTACTAATATCGCTATTACTGTTGTTCATTATACTGGCCAGGAGGTACCAGGGTGTAGGGAAAATGGACTGGCGATTCTAGGACTTGGTGGCACTGGGAACCTGCTCCTGGAATTTGAAAGCAATGGAAGGAGATATTCCGGTATTGGAAAGAATGAAGGTTAACATGGACATGCAGTGACCCAGGTTCATCCCGGGAATGAGGGAGGTTAAGGATGAAACCAGCCTATCTGTGGTCACTCCTCAAGTTGTGCTTTTGCCAGAACCCTGAGTTCTAACCACAAAAAGCACTGATGATATGTTGGCTAACTATTATTCTGCAGTGTTCTCATATTTTCTTATAAGGTTGAAAGAGGTCATTCAGTGCATTAAGTCTCTGCCTTCTCTCAGAGTATTCCCTTCGGCCTATTCCTTCTCACATGTCCAGCAACTCCATTCTGATTCTCATATCACTCACCTACACTGGGGATCATTTACAGCAGCCCATTAACCTATCAACCCGCATGTCTTTAGGCTGTGGGAGGAAACTGGAGCATCTGAGAAAGCCCACACAGTCACAGAGGGAACATGCAAACTCCACCTAGATTGCACAGGAGATTAAGATCAAACCTGGGTCGCTGGAGCTGTATAGTAACAGCACTAACAGCTGCACCACGGTATACCAATATCAAGGCAGTAACCACAGTGTTTATTGTACCCTGAGTTATTTTCAGTGGTTGAAATAATTAAAGCTATCCTCTCCCGCCTGATTTTCCATCAGAGGGACCTTGCTGTCAAAGTTATGCTGCATTCCAAGAAGGGATCTGGAATGCACAACATCTCTGATGGCAAGCACTGTGTCGGAGTTGAGAAGAGGGCTTGGTGAAGGGATGTGAGGCATTGTGCTCACAAAAGGATTCACTTTTATTCCCTTGGTTGCTTTCATACTCTCTGTCGATCACTCTGACTTTTACCATCTCTCGCACTCTCTGGTGCAATGTTTGTTACTTGCAGAATCAGAATCAGGTTTATTATCACTGACATATGTCATGAAACTTGTTGTTTTGCAGCAGCAGCACAGCGCAAGACATAAAGCCATAAAAATTACTATAAGTTACAAAAACAAATAAATAGTACAAAAGAGGAACAACGAGGTAGTGTTCATGGGCCCAAGGACCGCCCAGAAATCTGATGGCGAAGGGGAAGAAGCTGTTCTTGAAACGTTGAGAGTGGGTCTTCAGGCTCCTGTACTTTTTTTGAGTGACTTTCATCTGTGTATGGAAACAGGAAGGATCCAGTTGGAATGGTCGCCTGGCCCAAGGAGCTCAAACTGGTTTCCTTTTAATCTGAAAGTGGGAAGGAGTGCAAAACAAAATGAGTAGCTCGATTTAAGTAAGCCTTAGCCAAGCGGCACTTTATAACCCAGGACCAGCCACACTGGAAATGAAAATTGCAAGCTGGGAGAAGCAGTAATTAAGAATGAGAGAGAGCCAATTTCCTGATTTCACCACCAGCCTCATTTGGGAATATTTGTTTAGCAGTTTGGGAATATGCTCTTGGTGATTTTCATTCCATTAATATAGCTGAACAGATAATAGTGAGGTGCAGCTTGTGACTTCTTCACATGCACCAGCATTAAGAAAAATACCCAGCTTTCAGTACTACTTCAGCAAAACAGGTTGTGATGACAGGCATGACAGAAACAAGCGAAAAGATAATGTGTCATGGGGAGAAAGGCAGACATTCTCACTGAATGTACATACACTCACATTTTTAGTATTTTCCACATCATGAACTTATTTGGATTTCTTTAATGCAGAGCAAGAACCTCTCCAAATGAAGTACTGTGAATCTGTCATTTAACCAAGGACTTTATTCCTTGGAGCATAGGAAACTGAGAAACGATCTTATGGAGGTGCATAAAATCACGAGGGACACAGGCAGGGTGAATGCACTCAGTCTTTTTCCCAGGGTTGGGGAATTAAGAACTAGAGGGCATAGGTTTAAGGTGAGAGGAGAAAGATTTAATAGGAACTTAAGGGGCAACTTTTTTCACACAGAAGGTTGTATGTATATGGAATGAGCTGCCAGAAGAAGTGGTTGAGGCAAGTAAAATGACAATTTTCAAAAAAAATTTAGGTACATGGATAGGAAAGGTTTGGAAGGTTCTGGACCAAACACTGGCAAATGGGACTAGTTTGGGTGTGCATCCAGTTGGGCCGAAGGTCCTGTCTCCATGCTGTAAGACTCTATGACTCTTCTGCCCTCCATTTTATCACAAACCTTCATTTTCATTCTCTCCTCCACTCCCCCATTTTAAAATCTGTTTATCTCCCCCCACTCTTGATGAAAGGGCATCACTCTGAAACATCAAGCCTGTACCTTTCTTCCTTTATGTAGCCTGCTAAGTATTACCAGCGATTAATAAGGGATGAGGTCAGTACCGTGGTGAGAAATGATCTTAGCTCAGCAGATCATGATGCAGAATTAGAATCAGCCTCATCAAGCTAAGAAACAGGAAAGGCCATGGTGGCAGTTTTCCAAAGCTGAGCAAATGGTAGCTGCAATATTGGGCAGGGTATAAATCAGGAAATTAAAGGCGCATGTAACAGGGCAATACAGTAATCATGGAGGACTTTAATCTATGTGTTGATTGGTCAAGTGAAACTAGGAAAGTAAACCTTCCTTATAAGAGGATTTGAGTACAGATAAAGATGTCTTTGTTCAAAAAAAAAGTAAACAATATAGATAAAAAGATTAAAAATTGAGTTGAAGAATTTAGGAGCTGGTTGTTATAAGAAAATATATACAGCTTGAATGTTGCTTAAAAGCCAAAGCCTTCAGAATAGAGTGATTATTAAAACTCAAATGTGTCCCTCAAAATGGACAGTTGACCTTAAAACAGCAGAACCACGCAAACAAAAGAACTATGCAATGTGACGTGCACATCGTGCGTATATAATTTGCTATAATATGTGCTCAGTATCATTATCTTCAAGATAATTATTGTTGTAGGTTAACTCTGCTGATGGTTGCCTCATTATCGGAAGGATGTGGAGGCGTTGGAAGGGTGCAGAGGAGATTTACCAGGATGCTGCCTGGATTAGAGAGTATGGATTATGAAGAGAGACTAAAGGAGCTAGGGCTGTTCTCATTGGAGAGAAGGAGGATGAGGGGAGCCATGATAGAGGTATACAAGATATTGAGAGGAATAGATAGAGTGGACAGCCAGCGCCTCTTTCCCAGGGCACCAATGCTCAAAACAAGAGGGCGTGGCTTTAAGGTAATGGGTGGGAAGTTCAAGGGAGATGTCAGAGGGAGGTTTTTCACCCAGAGAGTGGTTGGTGCATGGAATGCACTGCCTGGGGTGGTGGTGGAGGCTGAAACATTGGACAAGTTCAAAAGGTTGTTAGATAGGCGTATGGAGGAAGTTAAGATAGAGGGATATGTGGGAGGAAGGGGTTAGATAGTCTTAGGTGTGGTTTGAAGGGCGGCACAACATGGTGGGCCGAAGGGCCTATATTGTGCTGTATTGTTCTATGGTTCTATGTTTGTTTATCTTAATGTTAACCTGCCCTTCTGTTTTAACAGCTCACCAATTTAGCTGTTTTTCATCATTTTCCATCTTTGTTTTGGATTTCCAGCATTAAGTGTTCCTATTACCACTGTGCTTTTCCTTTGTTGCATCTCCAAATCTCCCACAGGCCCATCACATTTTCAGGCTATAACAAACAAAAGAGAATTAACAATTTTCTGCCTTCAGTAGCTTCATCTGAGATTTGATCAACATTCTCTTCTTCTCATGTCCTAAATGTTAGGCCAGTATGATGTAGCAGCACAAATTTTTCCACTATTCATCAACGTTGTGCTACCCCTGGTAAAATCTTGGCTGAGCAGGAGGATGATACATGTGCTCTGAATTGCATGGATACAGCCGAGAAGCCAGCAGTGTTGCATCTATAGCATGATGATTGGCAGGAAGATGCAAGAACATAGTGCATGTGAGTTGTGGTCATCTACAAATAGAGCAAGTTTTGAAAAGAAGACAGGAGTGAGCCCATACAATAGTACACTGGGGACTGTGAGGAGGAAATGTTTCAGTAAACTCCATTTAGGATGTAAAATAAGACTTCAATATTGGGAAGAGAATGACGGGAAGGCTGTTGTGGAAGATAGACCTAGGTTGCAATAATTCAATACAAGCCAGTTGTGCCATGAAGACCAATTGATAGAGATGGATTGCAATGATTAGTCCAAGCTCATTTATCTTATGCCTAACAGGATGTTGGAAGGCAAACTAAAAGGACTTGTCTATCTCTCAAATAATTTTTATGTTCCTGCATATTCAATTTTCAATGAGCATCAGAGAAGAAGGAGAAGATTATTGATTGAATTACTGCTGAAATATTCTATGTGTATGTTATGAAATGAACTGACCTACAATTTATTTCATCAGTAATTAAAAATAAGGAACTTGTATACGGAAGGTTTGCTCAATTAACAATAAATTCAATGATGTTGTTTAAAGGTTTGGGAAATTGATCAGTTCATATTTAATCAGGAATTAGATTTGAAATCAACTTAAGTTCAAGGGAAAAATTTAATTTGTCCACAGAACCATTACTAATATATTATACTGAGAGGAGAAAGAGAGGATTTCTTTAATTACGGTCTGTCATGTAAACAGCAGAGAGAGAGAAGGGCAAGATTGATTAATTCAGAACCTCAATGATTCAGAAGTGTAAAATAATTCTGAACTAGTTTGTAAGAGATCAATTTATTATTTATTAACTGACAGTGGCAGAGGCTGAGGTAAATTGTTTATTTCATTACTTATTAAAGTGGAGTTAAAGTATGAAAGAAACCAAATTAATTGTGCATTTATTTCTTGAACTACAGTCAACTAGAGTGAAGCAAATATCTTATTTCACAATGGTCCAGACTTACCAGGCAGTGGGGAAGGGATTGTGCTCATTAATGACCTTAAATAAACTTTCCTACAAAGATTCAGCACGTTCTGTCACATGCATTACTCCTTTCTCATTGTGGCACACCATCAAGATGCCGACTATAGGTGATCTGTGGTGTCCAACAGAAGTGATGCCATTAAGCTGGCTGTGCAACCAATTGGTTGATGAATTCTCCTAGATGGCACACCAGGAAGTAAAATGGTTTATGTTTTCAACTTGTTATATCGGATAAAATAATATAGAGATTGGAACATTCGCACAAAATTATAGAAGAAGCTGGAATACCTCATAAAATTTTTAAAAGACCAAATTTAAATTAAGTTAAATCATTCTAAAAAGCACAAAACTGTAATGAAAAGCATTGAGGGATTCAGACTCAATGTGCTTAGAATTAGTTTTTCAGGGCAAGCATGGTTAGACAGGAGTCATTGAAGGTGTTTCTGGTGAGTAGAAAAGATGTTCGTGCCAGGTCAGAGATTCTGGGCTGATTGTTGGATAATGTTGTTTATCATTGGATAATGTACTGGTTTGAACCAAAGTACAAAGAATGCAGTCATTTAATTGATTTTGATATAGAGCCACATGTCTTTCCACCCTGTACCAGGGTGAGTTACCTCCAATTTAAAGTCTTAAGTAAGTTAAAGCTGGGAGAACAGAATGTGATTTCCTTAAGTAACTGTTTGTACAACGACAGGGTATGATTAGAAAGAAGTATATCAATTGGAAGCACTGACAATTAAATGAAGGATCTTGGGCAAGTCAGAAGGAAGAGATATTAATTCCCACAAAGTAGCAGTGGTCAAGTGAGCTGGTCCCTGATGAACTAGCACCAAACAAAAGCACAGCCGAGGTATGTTAAAGGAGGCTATGAAGTGAGTTACACACTGAAGCACCAGGCCACAGAAAGTAATTTCATTCAGTTTCTGGCAGCTCTGGATTGGTTGCAGGGTTTGAGTGGAGACAACTAGGTGTTATGATCTGTGCTCGTTCCATGTATTTTTTTCTATTCTAAGTCAAAACAGTACATTTTCATGGGCTCAGCCCCATCACCTATAAAATAAGGTGTAACCTTGTGCACAAATTAATCTGGAAGAACATGTCCTGGGCAAATTGAGCTCTTTTATTGCAACCGGATGGTACTCTGAGATTTCACTACATCTCACACACTTCAGGCACTGAGTAACAAGTTAAACCATGTTTACAGGTTCATTTACCGTTATTCACAGAAGCAGCAGTATAAATTGACCAATCAATCAGTTTGAATACACACTCTGCAGCTAACTCCCAAAGGGTTAAATAAATAGTTAAGATGAGGATCCTTTGAAAATTCCCTATCAGATCTTGGAATGAAGCAATAATTTTGGAAATGATTCCTTAATGATCCTATTTGATTTCTACAGATGCATGCTTCTGGTCATACGTCATGATCAGACAAAACCGAATTTCCAGACCATGAAATGTACAGGATGTCTGTGCTTCCTTTTCTCTGTGGAAGGCACAGTGACACCACTAGCAGAGCTGCTGCTTCACAGCGCCAGAATCCAGGTTCAATCCTGACCTCGAGTGCCATCTGTGTGGAGTTTGCACGTTCTCCCTGAGGGTTCCCTCCAGGTGCTCCAGTTTCCTCCCACACCCCAAAGATGTGTGGGCTGATAGGCCACTGTAAATTGTCACTAGTGTGTAGGTGAGTGGCACACTCTGTGGCCGGGGAGGTGGGGGGGGGGGGGGTGGTGGGGTGGGTTTCCGAGAATGTGGGGGAACAAAATCTGGGATTAATGGAGGATTAGTGTAAAATGGGTGGATGATGGTTGGTATGGTTGGTGCAGACTCAGTGAGCTAATGGGCGTGTTTCCATGCTGTATCCCTCAATGATTCTAGGAGGGGTCCAGGGTTTTTGAAGAAAGGAAATGGCAAATATTTAACAAATATATTTCAGACTGCTATATTTTTGTTGATACAATTTGTTGACACTTGGATTTAACTAGAATTTACAATTAATTAGTTTTAAAGAAGGACCAATAAATTCTGATGAAAGGTCATTGCTTTGAAATGTTAACTCTGTTTCTCTCTCCACTGATGCTGCCTGATCTTCGGAGTATTTCCAGCATGTTCTGTTTTTATTTCAGATTTGCAGGATCTGCATTATTTTGTGGGAATGCCATTATTGCCTCTTCTCGCTTCACTCGTGAGGCATTTAAACATCAAGATACTACATTGTAACACAACAACATCAGGGACAGGGTTATGTCTTTCAGCTCCTTGGCCCAGCACCACCATTTGATCAGATCATGGCTGCTCTGAACCCCAACTCCATTTTCCTGCCTGACTCCTTATTCCTCGATGGGCTTACCCGAGGAAAATATATCGATCCCACACCAAATAACAATCCACAGTCTTTTGGAGGATGATGCTTCTAGTTTATCATGTGTGGAAAAGGGCTTCCTGATTTGTTCCTGAAAGACCTTGAAGTAATTTTAAGACCAGCCCAGACTTACCTTCAACAGATTGATTTTATGCTGTGATGGAGTCATAGAGAGGTACAGAACAGAAACAGTTCCTTGGCCCACTGAGACCACACCTCCCACCAATCACCCATTTACACTAATCCTACAGTAGGATTACTGTATCACTCCTCACATCATCATCAACTCCCCCCAGATTCTACTACTCACCTACCTTGGGGCAATTTACACCAGCCAATTAACCTACCAACCCGCATGTTTTTGGGATGTTGGAGGAAACCAGACCACCCAGAAGAAAACCATGCAGTCATAGTGAGAACGTGCAAAATTCACACAGACAGCACCTGAGGTTAGGATTGAACCTGGGTCTCTGGCACTGTGAGGCAGCGTCTCTACCAGCTGTGCCACTGTGCCATTTTGTATTTCTGAACTTGCATTCCCAACCCAGCCCAATCCTCAATGGTGAAACTGCCTTGCACACATAAGTGCCATCATAAGATAAGATAAGATATCTTTACTAGTCACATGTACATCGAAACACACAGTGAAATGCACCCTTTGCATAGAGTGTTCCGGGGGTAGCCCGCAGGTGTCGCCATGCTTCCGGCGCCAACATAGCATGCCCACAACTTCCTAACCTGTACGTCTTTTGGAATGTAGGTGGACACTGGAGCACCGTGAAGGGCATGAAGGTTGCACATGCAGTTGACAACAACTTGCATTGTTGTGGTGTTGCTAACAGAGGAAGTCATCCTTACGTCAAATCAGACAAAAACTGACACCAGAGGAGAGCCAGATTATGCTTAAAATAAAACTGTTTCGGACACTTACAGCCAGCCTTGAATTTACAAAAAGAATGTGTTCCTGGAAAATGGTTCATTAAACAAAAGTTCATAAATTGAAAGTGTGATATGGGTATTTTGGTAAAGTGTATTCCAATAGGCAGAGAGTGGCACGATATTCATTTTTGCAGAAAATGACACCTAATTCACTGTAATTCAAAGACACCTACTCCAAGACTCTCTGGCATTACAGAAAAAAATCATAAACCTAGCATTTGTAGCGGCTGCTACCGCGATGTAAAAAACAAGACACTAGTCGAAGGGTTTCAGAACAAGAACTGGTTTATTTTCCCGCCTTGCGCCGGCATTTTAAGAGATCCTGCTCCCGCCCACTCAAAACGGCAATGACGTATATGCTACATCATCAAATCTTTCCCACACGTGGGTTCTCCCTGTCGCTCGGGGAAGATGAAGGCCCAACGCCATCTTGGGCCTCACCGCTCCGATGACGCGCGACCCGACCGCTGAGCCAGTTCGCTTGCTCGGATGGTGAGTTGCTACACAACCCCCCCCCAGAACTGGCAATACGGTCCCCAAGGTCCGTGGGCTGTGTTAGCCATTGCTTAGGAGGTCAACCTCTGCGTCGCAGTGCTGGAATCTCGACCGGTTGTTGTAGATCTAAATGGGCCGGTTTGAGGCAGTCCAGCATGAAGACCTGTTCCTTGCCCCCAATGTCCAAAATAAAGGTGGATCCATTATTCCTGATGACTCGGAATGGCCCCTCGTATGGTCGTTGCAACGGTGCCCGAGGTGTGCCCCTGCGAACGAAAACAAACTTATAGTCTCATAGTTCTTTGGGCTTACAGGATGGGGCTTGACCGTGCCGCGAAGTGGGAATCAGGGCCAAGTTGCTGAGCCTCTCGCGCAGTCTTTGCAGGACTGCTGTGGGTTGTTCTCCTTGGTCCCGAAGGGCGGGTATGAAATCCCCTGGGACGACGAGGGGTGCCCCGTACACAAGTTCAGCTGATGAAGCGTGGAGGTCTTCCTTGGGGGCAGTGCGCATGCCAAACAGGACCCAAGGCAGTTCGTCGACCCAGTTAGGACCCTGCAGGCGGGCCATCAAGGCTGATTTCAGATGGCGGTGGAAACGTTCCACTAACCCGTTTGATTGAGGGTGGTAGGCCGTGGTGGTGTGCAGCTGCATCCCCAGCATGTTTGCTAATGCAGACCAGAGACTGGAGGTAAATTGGGTGCCTCTGTCTGAAGTGATGTTGGCCGGAACACCAAAACCTGAGATCCAAGTTGTGAGCAGCACCCGGGCGCAGGAATCAGTCGTGATGTCAGATAGAGGGGTTGCCTCTGGCCACCTCATGAACTGGTCCACGATGGTACCGGGCTCCTCTTGGAACTGGCAGAGGGCCAACGAGGTTGACGTGGATGTGGTTGAACCTTCTACAGGTAGGCTCTAACTACTGTGGTGGGACTTTGGTGTGTCGTTGGATTTTCGATGTCTGGCAGTGCGGACAAGTCCTGGCCCACTCACTGACCTGCTTGTGCAGGCCATGCCAGACAAACTTGCTGGCGACCAGTCAGACAGTTGATCTGATGTACGGGTGCGCCAACCCATGTATCGAGTCGAAAACGTGTTTCTGCCAGGCTGTAGGAACTATAGGGTGGGGTTGACCTGTTGCGATGTCGCAAAGGAGGGTCTTCCGACCTGGACCGACCAAGAAATCTTGGAGCTGCAGGCCCGAGACTGCAGTTCTGTAGCTGGGCAGCTCGTCGTCAGCTTGCTGTGCGTCAGCCAGAGCCGTGTAGTCGACACCCAGGGACAGGCTGTGGATGGTCGGTCTGGAAAGTGCGTCAGCAACAACATTGTCCTTTCTGGAGACATGTTGGCTGTCCATTGTGAATTCGGAAACGTAGGACAAATGTCTCTGTTGACGAGCTGACCAGGGATCGGAGACTTTGGAGAAGGCGAAGGACAAAGGCTTATGGTCAGTGAAAGCGGTGAAAGGCCTGCCTTCTAGAAAGTACTGGAAATGCCGGACCACCAGGTACTAGAAGTCCCTGATCAAAAGCGTTGTATTTCAGTTCGGGTGGTCTAAGGTGCTTGCTGAAAAATGCCAAGGGTTGCCAACGGCCTTTGATCAGTTGTTCCAATACCCCACCAACCGCGGTGTTGGATGCGTCCACCGTGAGGGCGGTTGGGACGTCTGTCCTAGGGTGTACAAGCATCGTGGTGTCTGCCAGGGCGCCCTTGGCCTTAACGAAGGCAGCCACAGCCTCGTCGTTCCAGGCGATGTCCTTGCCCTTACCAGCCATCAGCGAGAACAAAGGGCGCATGATACGGGCTGCTGCAGGAATGAACCGATGGTAAAAGTTGACCATCCCAAGGAATGGTCTACCTTGGCGGGTAGGGGTGTTGCCCCATCGCTGGTGATTTTGTGGCCGAGGAAATCGATAGAGTCAAGTCTGAATTGGTACTTGGCCGGATTGATCGTGAGGCCAAAATCACGGAGACAGGAATACAGTTGGCGGAGGTGGGAAAGGTGTTCTTGGCGGTCACGGCTGGTGATTAGTATGTCGTCTAAGTAAATGAACATGAAGTCCAGATCTCGGCCTACCGCGTCCTTCAGCCGCTGGAAAGTCTGCGCGGCGTTCTTAAGGCCAAACGGCATTTGAAGGAATTCGAAAAGGCCGAATGGGGTGATAATCGCAGTTTTGGGGACGTCATCCAGATGGACCGGGATTTGGTGGTATCCCCGAACGAGGTCCACCTTGGAGAAGATGCGGGCCCCATGTTGGTTCGCTGCAAAGTCCTGGATGTGAGGGATGGGGCAGCGGTCCGAGGTGGTGGCGTCATTCAGCCTGCGGTAGTCGCCGCAGGGACCATGTGCAGGGGGGAGTTCAGAGTAGGGAGATGGATGGGAAACACTGGAACACAATGTGCAAATGCAAGCTATTGTTCTGGTGAATGTTTGGGTCTCAATTTTGACTTTGACTTAGAAAATATATACTTAGCTGCTTTACAAATTCAGTTACCAGCAATTTAGCGGCTTAAATTTAGCAGCATTTAATGAATGCATCACAAACCCTGAAATGTTATTAGCTTAGATCTGAGCTTCCTATTTACCAAAAACCATACATGTGCTTGAGTTTGTTGAGTGTTTGGCTAAATACACATTTTATGTTAACCAGGTCCACTATTTAATCCTCTTCAGTGGTCCACTATGCTTAAGGTTTCATCCACGTAACTTTCAGACACATCAATCTCCCACATCGTTGGTACAGAAGCCAATAAAATAATTAGCCTGCAAAGCTCATGTAGTAAAGTTAAATCACAGCCTATGAAGAACAGATTAATAATTGAGGAACTCTGGGCTATCCAAATTAACACCTTGTTGCCATAGACAGCAAAGGACTGCCTGAAACCTTGGCAATGTTTTTCTAATGCATTATAACAAGGTGTACTTACTTAACAATGAACTATGGCACTTTCGTTCCAAAAGATAGTGGTCAAAGTTCATTATACGACTTTTATTGGAAGTGTGCATTCCTTTGATCTCCATTCACTGAACATCAGCACCCACTAGTTTCATATTTACCTCTCCAATAACACACTTTAAATGTGTCACAAAGTGTCATCTTCAAGGATCCTTTTATTAATATACAACTGTCTGCTCCTTTTTTTTTATTTTGCACAGAACTGCCCATTTTGCCGTTAATGACTATGTATTTGGAGCTCATTATGACCAAACCTTTAGTTAAAACTGAAGATCCAGTTAGAGATTATGGTTATGCAAAATCAATGGACAAATGGCACTACTCCTTGATGATGTTTATGCATGTGGCTGTCTTTTAAACTAAGGGTGATATAACACTAGTGTTTCCTAATAAGCAAAAACAAATGCAACCAAGCTGACAAAATGGTTTATCCAGAAGTCATAATTAAAGGCTTGTTAGATAAACTTAACTCATTAAACTGAATAAAATGATTTATGTAACTGACACTTTCCCAATTTACACAGGATAGCAGAAGTGCAAAATTAAAACCATTGTTAGCCCTTTTCCCCTCTCAATATCAAATATATTCATTGCCCTTCAATCTATTAACTGTCTCAGTTTCCAGTTCCACATCATCCTTTATCTTATCCACAGTCCAGAGAAATTTTTTTAATTTCAGGTAACAACTAAAAACCTAAATCCCCCAACTCTTAGGTCCCTGTGAAACCTCCGCAGCTTTCTTCACTGTACTTGCCTCTGACCAGACTTCAGGTTTTGTTGTCACACCCGCTTCTGACCTCTCCTCCCTGGCTAACCCTAAAAAAAATGCATCCTCAGCAACGGTGCTTCTTTCATTGCACTAATCCATTATCTCACTGCATTGGGACTCAACATAGCAGAGTTCTACCATCTCAGTCTCCAACCACGAGACCTCATCATGAATCTGATCCTTTTTCCCGGCCTTTTTAAGTCCGGTGGACCCCTCTCTTGAACCCTTCCCTTTCTTTTATCTTTTTCAGTAACAGCACACCATCACATTTGCATTCTTGGCTTTCTACTCATCGTAACCACTCCTATATCTGCCAATAAAATCAGTTCCCACAACCTTCTGAGTAACAGTTAAAGTTGAATGTTAGCTTGCTGTTGACTTAACGTGTCTCCTCTGTTCCACCCCTTGAACCTTCATTTCTGAGCTCATTCCCAATTTCAGCTCTCCTGGAGACCACATCTTATGTCTCCATCCTTATTGTCCCTCAACCATGTAAAGAGAAACCTTTTCTCACTTTCCTCCCAGATTGCAATGGTGCGGTGAGGAGCTATTTTTTCCACGTTTTATGATTGGCAGTCTCCTATTTTCTCAGCATCTTCTGTTTTATTTTATTTCAGGCCTCCTGCATTTGCAGGTTTTTTATGACTTTTTCTTTAATTCTCACCTTTTCTTCAGGTTTACCTTGCACAATCGTTCCACTGTCTCATTAACTACAGGGTGTGGGAGTGGATGGTTTGAGACAGAGAGGCAAACAAATAACAACCAGATGTGTGCCGAGGAGAACCCGGTTGGGAATTTCAACTCTTGTTTACTACCAGTTCAGATTTTTGACAAACCAGGACCAAAGGACACTTAAACATGAAAATAAGTCCAATTGCATTTTTAGCATGGGTGCATCTAGCTGTGACAGTATTGGTGAACAATCCTTGTGGAGAGAGACTCCTATGTTCGGATGTTCCAGTACAGCAATAACACCCAATAAAATGAAAAATTGTTCAAGTAGATCCTATCTAAAAAAAGGAGGACCGATTCAATTGACTGATGATCATTCCACTAGTTTTCTTTCAAGTTCAGCAAAGTGATGGAAGATACCAGCAGCAATGATAAGAAATGGTTCTTAATCGCCGACAAGCATCTCATTGATGCTCCATTTGGGTTTGCCAAGAACAGTGGGCTCCAGATTTAACCATAACATTGTTCAAACGTGGACAAAAGTGCTTACATCAGAGATGAGGTGAGAGTGACTGCTCCTGATATCAAAGCAGATTTGACACGTTATGGTCCCCTGGTAAGGCTGAAGGCAATGAGAATCAAGAGCTGGAATCATACCTTGCAGAATGGCTGCATCATCAATGACTTTCCTTCCATCATCAGGTCAGAAGGGAGGACATTCGCCGATGACTGTACAATGTTCAATTCCATTTGCAACATCTCAGCAAATGAAGCAGTCCATGCCTGCATACAGAAAGACCCAGACAACATTCAGCAAGATCTAAACAATATTCATGCATGGACCTGAATGGTGGAAAATAAGATTCACACCACACAAGTATCGGGCAATGATTATAACCAACAATAGAGAGATCAAACTACTCCTCCTTAACATTTAATGGCATTAACCATTGCTGGCTATCAATATCCTGGCAATTCTAGAGAGCAGAAGCTGGTCACAAAAATACATTGGCTAAAAAAGCAGCGAGGTACTCACCCCCTGATACCCCAATGGATTTCTGCCATCTACGTAGCACAAGTCAGGAGTGTGATGGAATATTCTCTGCTTGCCTGGATGAGTGTAGCTCAAGCAATATTCAAGAAGCCCAACACCTTAAGGTACAAAGCAGTCCATTTGATTGACTCCCTTTCAGCCACTACTAATGTTCACCCACTGTGTCACCAGAACAGTATAACTGCTGGGCCCCTTCTATAAAAACCACTGAACTTACTCATTTATGCTCATTCAAAATGTTCCCCCAACTGCAGTTTCCACCACCAAGAAGGACAAAGGCAGTAGGCACATGAGAACTCCACCACTTACAGGTTCCCCTCACAATGCCACACTATCCTGTCCCAGGAACATATCACTATTCCCTCTCCGTGGCTGAGTCAAGATCCTTGAGCCCCTTCCCCATCAGCACTGTCAGGTACCTTCATCAGAGGGACTAAAGCAGGTTGGCTGTGACTCATCACAGTCATCTTAAGGATAGGGATGGGCAATAAATGTTGGCCTTGCCAACGTTGCCAGTATTTCATGAATGAATCAAAAATTGTCTACAGGAAGAAATAGGCAGAAGGTGCAACATATATGCTGGCTGCAGTTCCTTCAGACACCATCTGTTACAATCATGTTTTGAGTAGACTACTTGAGAAAATACGTTTTTGCATTATTGAAGGCTGTTGTATGGGCCCATGAACAGCATTCGTGATGTACTGATCGCATTACCTGTAACTGGATTAATTGCAGCTATTGCCCTCGTCCGCCTTTCTCCATCTTTGCCAGCCTGACCAACTGCTGATCCTCTTGCTCTCTGTTCTGATGACCAACAATCATCCGAAACTGCAACATACCATTTCTCTTTACAAAGATGGACAAGTCAGCTCTAAACGTCCGGCACTTCCTACATCTTTTGAAGAAAGAGTAACGGGATATTCTCCGCATGACAATATTGCAGCTGGTCATTCCTAGCAACAAGTGAAATTCTCTCACTCAATCTATTCCATTGTTTTGAAATGATCAGACGCTGGGACACAAAGTAAAGCAAGGTGCTAGCATATGCTATTGATGTGACTAAATACATCACACACTGGTACACTCCATAAGTTTCACCCTTACTGTCAGAGGAACTTTTAAATAGCTGCGGTCTCAAGGGCACACGACGAGAGTCATAGATGCCTAGAGTCATACAGCACGGAAACAGGCCCTTCAGCCCATCTGGTCCATGCCGACAAAGGTGCCCCATCCAAGCTAGTCCCATTTGCTAGCGTTTGGCCCATAACCTTCCAATATTCTGCATTTCTCTTAACCTTCACAGATGCTGACTAGGGGTCCGACATCCTAAGCTCCCTGGCACCCCACTCTGCCACAAGTACATCAGCTGAACACAATTGTCTGGTATGCACAGAGCTGGCCAATGGCTCCATCAGAAATCCCGGAGTCATCACCCATGCCTGCTGGTAACAATGCCCAGGAGGTCCCAGAAAACTCAAGGGGAGAACAGCACTCATGGTACATTTACCAGTGAGTCCCTCACTATATCTTGCTGCTTCATGCCACATCCTTCCATGGACGTCAGCCATGTGCAGCCCTGCACCTTCTCCATCCATTGGCTTGCACACTTAAGGCTAACCCTCACTTGAGAAGTACTGGACTGCTGCCAATTCAAATGTGTGCATCCTGCTTACTGAATCAATTGGTGCACATCATCAGGGAAGAGCTGCGGCTAGCACAACCCATAACATCCAGCGTTTAACCCCAGGAGGAGGCATTTCAAGAAATAACTTCACATTGTCCCTTAAGCAACAAAGCCCTCAGGCCAGTCAGGGGAAGCAGTGATGGCTGACCTTCAGATTTGCATGCAAAAAAAACGTTGTTAATGGTCTTTGAATCAGCCAGTGCAGCATCTGGGAGAGCTTTGACAATAACTGGTACCCTTTCTCTCTGGGTCTGAGGGGCATTGGTGCCAATTCTCCAGGAGATCATAGAACTCCAGCAACCTGTTCCCAGGGATGGTCAGAAAACTGGACTGAGATGCTTTCTCTCAGGTCATCAGTATTTCAGTGATCCCCAGCACTCCCTGAGAACAGCAGCATTTCAGTGATCTCCAAATAATTTTGCCACCTCACCCACCCCCCCCACCCTTCCTCCCATCCCCCGTCCCCAGTATTCCCTTTGATTTTAATATACTGGAAGCTAGTGGTGAGCTTTTATTTTATTCTGGTCCACAGTAAGCTTCAGATAAAAACTGCACTCCAGACAGCTGTTGCCAATAAAAAGACTGAAAGATCAACTAACAAACTGTGCATGAAGAAAGAACCTACAATTAAGTACAATACCTAACAAAGATAATTTTTTTAAATTTTAGATCTAAGTATTAATCGATTCCAATGCAAATACAGCATCCTCAGCTTGACCAGCACAAGTCTTTTCCATTTCTTACACTAGCCACTGTCTGCATAGGCTGGCTGAGATTACCAGTCTCCTAAATAGTGTTAAATTAAGTGTTAAACTTCCTTCTAAAGTCACTGAAATGCTGCTGTCCTCATGGAGTGCTGGGGATCACTGAAATACTGATGATCTGAGAGAAAGCTTCTCACTCCACTTTTCTGACCATCCCTGGGAACAGGTTGCTGGAGTTTTATGATCTACTGGAAAATTGGCACCAATGCCCCTCAGACCCAGAGAGAAAGTCATGGGTCCAACATTCTCTCCAGTTACATGAGTTACTTTCAGAGATGCTATTTTTCAAGAGAAATTAAACTTCTGGCTCTCTGCCATGTCAGGTAACTATGACAGATCTTTCACTGGCCAGAACACTCAGTTCATGAATCAACTGAAATCACTAAAATACTTTATCTGATCAGTATTTCATTGTTTTTGGCATTTTGCTACCCACAAAATAAAAGGCATATTTCCTCACATCGCTGTGTCATCTCACTTCAAAAAATTATTTATTATGAATAAAGTGCTTTGGGATATCCTAAGTTCATAAAAAGTGTTTTATGAATGCAAACTCTTTTCTCTTTGATCTGGTCTGCTCATAATCATAATGTTCTGTCTGATTCTGAGTTGATTTTCCAAACCTATTTCATCATCATCGCAAAAACTACCTACTTTCATCTCCGTAACATCACCCATTTCCACCTGTACTTCAGCCCATCTGAAACTCTTGCCCATTTCCTCATCCACAAAATAATGTAACGCTGGAAGTCTAAAATGCAAACAGAAAATGCTGGAAAGACTCTGTTGGTCAGTCATGAGCTGCAGAGGTAACTGACCCACTAACAAATTTGGACATTTTGTCAGAATCGAAAAATGTTACAAATGGAACAACATTCAAATAGGAATAAGGCCAGAGGAATGGAAGGCAGACTGTTAAGAGGATACTATAAAAATACTCAAAGAAACAAATGCATGCAAGGAATGGCAGGCAAAGTGCACTGAAGACATTTACACAGCAGAGGTGATGTTAGATTATTTACTCACTTTGATAAAGGAGAAGGCCATTCAGCCCATCAAGTTTCCCAGCAGAATAAACCTATTAATCTCAATTTCCTGTAATTTATTCTCTCTCATATGCCTGTCAACTCCCCCTTTGAGCTGAAATATTAACTCCACAGGTTTCTCTCTCCGCAGGTGCTGCCTGACCCGCTGAGTCTTTCCAGAATTTTCTAATTTTGTTTCAGATTTCCAGCATCTGCAGTTTTTGGATTTTCTGCCAATTTATCCACATGCTGGTTTGAAAGCATTTATCACAACCTGCCAGTCACCATGGTGGATAGTAGAGGAACCAGAGGTAAGACAAGGAAACTTTTTTAACAATGCGAGTTATGATTTGCATTGCATTTTCTAAAGGGCTCTGAAAATGGATTTAACAGGCACGGTAGTGTAGCGGTTAGCATAACACTATTACAGCGTCAGTGACCTGAGTACAATTCTGGCCGCTGTCTGTAAGGAGGTTGTACGTTCTCCCCGTGTCTGTGTGGGTTTCCTCCAGGTGCTCCGGGTTCCTCCCACATTCCAAAGACGTACGGGTTAGGAAGTTATAGACATGCTATGTTGGCACCAGAGGCGTGGCGACACTTGCGAGCTGCCCCCAGAACACTCTATGCAAGAGATGCGTTTCACTGTGTGTTTCAATGTACATGTGACTAATAAAGATATCTTATCTCAATTGCAAAACAGAATTGGATAAATACTTGATGGTGAAAAGTTATAGGATCATGGAATAAGGAAGGGGCAGTGAGTTTCCAAAAGCAAGATGGACTTAATGACCTTGTTCCATGATTCTCTTTCACACACAAGAAAAAATATAGATAAACAACCTATTTGTGTGTGCATAATGTAAAAAAAACACCAGAGAATTACTCCCAGGTATGTCTCTTGTCCCAAGCCTAACACTAGGCTTAACACAAGGCCTTTCAATGCATCCCAAATGATGTGCCGCAACCATCAATAGCTCGCAAATGTTTCTGCCTGCAGCCAATCATATGTTGAGGCTGTCCCCACAGCACGGATTGTCTTCCACGAAGGAGACAAACATTCAGTGGTGCTTTTAGATTAGTTAAGAAACCAGCTCGATAGTTTCAGAGGCCCACCGCAGCTGGCACTTACCATCTAGGGCTTTTCTTATTAAATAACTCAGTATATGATAAATTCTGCATGTAGTTTATGGCAGCGGTTTCTAGATGTTACAGCTGTGCAGCCTGTTAGTGCCTTGAGTGTTCTGAAATGCCCAGTTCAGCAGAGCACATTCTAATTCGGGTCCCTCCATCAGTGACATGCTTCTGCACTCTTGGAAATGGTCCTCTGAGGGAGATAAAATGGAAATAAAAACAGATGGCAGCATGCCAGCAATAATTCTGCAAACTGAAACTTCACTGGAGCACTGGTTGTGACAGCAGATTATTTTATTTACCAAAGATATAAAAAAAATACCTTTGCATGTGCACAAAAGCCATTTATTCCAATGCTCCCACTTGTTTGCCTTAATTTTTTTGACAGCCTGAGACAATCACATCACAAGCTCCCCAGCTTATATCTGAAAGCAATATGTGGCATGATTTCATTTTCGTACTTAAGATGCATCAACGTCAAGGCAATTCCTCTTCTTATTGCTTAAAAACTGAGATTAAAATAAACAAGACCACCCTGAAAATCAAGGGATCTCTTTTGTTTTAATCCTGAACTATACTCACATGCTTCCATTCCATCTGTGTTCTGAGCCAGGTTGCCAAGAAAATGTTCTTTTATCTGAAAATGTCATCTTCGCCCAATCCTTTCAATTTAATTTGGCAATAACCATTAGTATTGTACTTTTAGAAATCAATTTCCTGGTCATTCTTTACGATTCTGGCAATGTTTGCAAGCTGCTGCATTTCAAATGCAAGTCACAAATTATTTGACCCTGATCCTATCAGCTAACTGATCCACTCTGAGATAATAATTTATTGCTGTGACCATGACTTCAGACCAGTGGTGCTTTTGAAGACACGTCACAAAGTCATGCAAATATTTATTTGAAATGTAGAGAAACTGAGGAACTAACAGGCTGTATGAACAATGGGACATGCATATAAAGAATACACTGTGCCATTTAATTAGTTGATTCTAATAACAAGTTGAACAATATGAATACCTTCATTTAATGCATTTTATGACTTTTTCCAGACAGAACCTCCCTATTGTGACCGTCTTCAAGGCCAAAATAGATTATTTGATTAGGACTCTTTGAATGTTCCTGATAAGAATGTTTCCAGAGAGCTAATGTCTTTCCATAGCAGTTGCAAAAGGACATAACTTGTTGACTGAAAGTTATCTATCAATCTCAGTAAATAAGTGGGATTAGAGTCAAAGTATCCCAAAATACACAATTCATCAGTACCTCTATTTCTGTGCAATGACCCCTCCTTTTACATACCACTGAAAAATGCTGCATGATACAACATCATAAGAAATCCAGTGATGACAGTGGAGCCAGTTATCCCATTGAATCTTTTCCCTCGTGTAATTTTGAACACCCTGAACCATTTCCTTTGTACATTATAGATCTTGAACTTCTCTAGCCAACTTTAGGATCAAAACTATTGCCATCTGCATTATTTTTGCAGCCCTACTGATATTGTGCTCTTACCAATGGATTGTAAATCTCTTGTTTAACTGTTGGATATTTTTCTGTTCTCAGTACATATCCCAATATATAATTGCTTTTTCCACCTCTTTGCAATATGCTCCAGACAATGAAAATAATAGCCGGATTTCCACAAAGGAAATTATGCCCCTCCAAACATGGTGCAATTGAACTTCCCCAATAGGATAGATGTGTTAAAGTCTTTGGACAATGTCTTCAGATCAGCCTCATACACTGAGCAGACCTCCAAGTTGGAAGAAGAAACAACAAACTTAGGCAATGCAACAATTACAAGAAAGCCTTGCAATTATTGGAACTTTTCTCAATCAAGTTTGAAAGCATCTTGCGGGTAGGGCACCCATGAAGCTCTATCTGTTATAATACAGGAAATATGCATTACAATTTCTACAACGCAGACTGTGCAAACACCAGTGTAATACAGCCTGGACAATCTAATTTTGTGATGCAACTAGCGAGATAAATTTTGGCCAGGATACAAGGGAATAGATCCCTTGCTCTTTTTCAAAATATTCCCATGAGGCCTTTCAAATCCATCTGAGGGAGCAGAGGAGGTCTTGGTTTGACGTGTCATCTGAGAGGCAACACGCCCAACTGAGCAGCACTCCCTCAGGAACACACTGGAACATCAGCCAAGACTTTTACTCTAAAGTCTCTGGAGTGGGACTTGAAATCATCAACTCTGACTCAGAGACCAGCATGCTACCAACTGACCCTAGTCTAGCTTAGTTTCAAGACACATATAGCTTCCAATAGCTCTATTATAGAAACTGCATGTCAGAAAACCCACAGATGGCCACAGTTTTTTAACTTAAGGTCACATGTATTTAACAAAACCACTGCTTACATCATTTTGAAGAAATTTTCTTCAAGAGTCTACAATGTAGCTGTTTGTGAAGGAACAAGCTTGACAATTCCATTCCATATCTAATGTTTCCCGCAGGTAGAGATCTATGTGTGCCTCCCGTTCGATAGCAGGTCATGTGCATCATTACACTACTAAGTGGCTTTTCCTTCAAACTCACTGCAAAATCTCTCCACACTTATCTTGCTTCCAACTAAATTACTGAATCCATCATCCTGAAAAAAGTCCTTGAGGAGAGGAGGGTGGATAACAAACAGGTGGTGGCACAGCACCCAGTGTATCCAGTGAAACTGCTGGGATCTATACAGCAGTTGCTTGCACATGGTCTGCAATATCTTTGAGAAGGAGGAAGTAACAGCTGCACTCTAGATATAACATCAAAGATTAAGTTGACCATGCCAAATGCTAAGGGGGTTATTTTGATGAAACACTGAAAATGAAAGGGTAGGAATTCTCCAGACTCCACAAGACTTGCTTTGGACTTCCCTCCCGTGGTCTCCACCCACTCCTCTTTTTGCTTTATTAACAACAACCCCCTTGCCATCCCCCCCATACCCCCACACCCCATCCCACTGTAGGCAAGTGGAATTTGTATAGCCATGGTGTTAAAATAGCTCAGGTCTCATTTCCCAAACAGGAAATGTGTTTTCTGTATACCTCATAAACCTCCATTCCAAACCACTGGAGTTAATGTTGGACCTAATTATTCCTATTATTTCACTCTCTTGCAATAAAAGAACAACCCTTACATAAAATGCCAGCATCCATTCCATGACAGTTACCACTCTTTCCCTTTGCCTTCTCTGGGTTATTTTGGTGCCAATTCAGTCCAAATTAGACCTTCTATTTCCAGACGCCATCACAATCCAATCCCCCCACTAGATTCGTCAGCAGCACTAAACAATCGCTTTCCAAGCTCAAGGTAAAGTTTTCCAGTTAGGCTTAATGCCCACATTATTTTCTCTCACAATGCAAGAACTTTATTCAACAAAAAATAATTTTAATGTAACCAATTAGAATCTAAATATACTCATAGAGTCATACAGCACAGAAACACGCCCTTCAGCCCACAGTGCCTAATTCATACTAATCCCAGTTTTTCGGCATTTGGTCTACGGCCTTCGATGCCAAGGTGCTTCAAGTGCTCTAAATACTTCTTAAATCTCGTGACAGTAACCTCCCACCCCAGACATTCTCCTTTCCCCTTCCATCGGGCGGAAGATACAAAAACTAGAAAACACAGACGACCAGGCTCAAGGACAGCTTCCTTCCTGCTGTAATAAGACTACTGAATGGACCTCTTGCACATTAAAGGTGAACTCTTGACCTCACAGTCCGCCTTGCCATGGCCCTTTCACCTTACTGTCTAGCTGCACTGCACTTTCTCTGTAGCTGTAACTGTAACACTAGATTCTGCATTGTGTTGTTGCTTTTCCCTTTGGATTCCAGAAGAATATGAGGTAATGTATTTGTAGAGAGTAAGAAAGGCAAGAGAATACACAATAAATAGGAAACCGGATATGCAGAGGAGCTGAAACACCTAGGAGTTCATGTCCTGAAGGCAACAGGGGAGGTAGGTAAGGTGGTTAAGAAGGTATAAGGAATAATTTGCCACATTGGCTGAGGCATAGAATGTAAGGACAGTAAAACTGTACAAAACACTAGTTTGACTACAGATGGAGAATGATATATGGTTCTGGTTCAACTTTACTAGACAATTGCAATGATAACAAAGAGCACTGAAAAGATTTGAGGACGTTGTTGAAGTGTCTGTGAATGAATAACTAATGCATGATATACTGTATGCACATGTCTGTTGAGAAGTCTAAGAGAATGGAATAAACAGGATATATGTTAGCAGTTCTCCACATCTCATCCTATTAATTATATTCTTGTTACGATGAGAATCTAAAGAATGGATTTTGAGTGAAGAGAAAAAAATGGGCTTTGAATCGAGCATGAAGCCATGATGACATCATTGGTGACCACAGCGGGCAGTCTGATGCTCCAGAAGCATTGCTGAACAGAGCAGCAGTTAACCCTGAGCAACATTAATGTGCTGCAGCCCACAGTGCCTCTGGATGTGTGTGTGGACAGGATTGAGAGAGCTCCAATGGCTCCAGGAGTGTGGGAGTTGAAAATGACAATGCAGTTAATTTAATGGACACTGAAGTGGCAGGAAATATTGTGCATTCTGGTGTGACATCTTCAGTTTTAGTGGGATTGGCATCAGAAAAGAATGGCATAAAGGCTAATTAGACTCTATATATCAGTGCATGAACACTTAAGGTCATATATAAAGTGTATTGAAAGGTTTTTCAAAGCAACCAACATAGTGGAATTTGATGATATGTTGAGAATGCACCTGCACAGAATGATGATGTGCAGGAGCGTTAGAAAACTGAAAACCACAGTGGGTTCAGAAATGTAACAGTGCAATTGCAAATTTCCTAATGCCATAATAAGGGAAAGATGTTTCATTAAGTGAAAAAGTGCAAAAGCGAGAGGACCGTTTTAATCCAAAACTCTCAGAAATTGTGGAGAACTGCGAATTAAAAACCAAGAATCAGAAGTCAGGCAAGATGAGGGGTCAGTGAATATATTGTCTTATTGAAGGACATGTCTCAAAACTGCAACTGCAGACATTCTTTGACAATGCCGTCATAGAGTTATACAGCATGGAAACAGGCCCTTCAGCCCAACTGGTCCATGCCGACTAAGATGCCTCATCCAAACATTTACAGATTATGGATCTGAGGAATGCTAAGGAATATGATCCAATACAAAGCACAAATATGACACTATTGGCCTCTGTTGCTGTTACCGATGCAATGGGTGCCATCTATTACATGTATCCCATTACAAAATGACAATGTTTTAACTGCCAGAGAAATGGCACATATCATCAGTCTGCCCGTCCAGACCCAAATGAGCTCATCAAAGTAACTCCAATAGTGTTTTCTTCACAGAAAGAAACTTCCATGTGAAAAACTACTGAGTAACTATATACAGTATTAATATCAGAGAGAAAAATAGAGAAGTAGACATTTGGCAATGGCAGAAAGAAGAACAACTTCCAGTCGCACAGGATCCAGGCAGAGCTGACTAATTGGATACACAATTGGCTTGATGGCAGGAAGCAGGGGGTGATGGTGGAAGGTTGTTTTCCCGACTGGAGGCTCCTGACTGGTGGTGCTTCCTAGGGTAAGTGCTATTTGTACTCTATATCAATGCTTTGTATAAGAATGTACGAGGCATGGTTAGTAAGTATGCAGGTGGTGTCACTGACAGTGAAGATGGTTATCAGGATTTAAAGAAGGATCTTGATCAACTGGGAAAGTGGGCTGATGAATGGCAAGTAGAGTTTAATTTGGATAAGTGCAAGGTGTTGTATTTTGGGAAGACAGATCAGGGTAGGACTTTCACAGTGAACAGTAGGGCCCTGGGGAGTGTTGTGGAACAGAGGGACCTAGGAGTACAAGTACGTGATACCCTGAAAGTGGTGTCACAGAGAGTTAGCATCTTCTAGAAGTTGATCCAATGAAGACTGGAAGAAATGAAATGAGATTCTACTGAACTGTCAAGAAGAGACCTTCTTCAAGCCAAGAAGCAGATACAATGTCAATGAATTAAGTTCCTTTGTGAAGATCAAAGGGTCTCAGGAAACTGTAGAAAGGCTAAATCTGTAAACTATGTGATAATGTGAATCACTCTTTCAAAAAAGGGAAAGCAGTGTAAATAAATGATGTGTGTGTAAATATGCATCAATGACAAACACATTCGTGCAGAATACTTGGAAAGAATGGAATGAACAAGGTACACATGCTTTAGCAGATCTCCATTTGTTTTAGCAACTCATTATAATCCTGGCACTAGGTGCAGTTAAAATAACAACACACACATACATTATATTTGCCAAGGATGGAGAATTATAGCTATGTGTAGAGATTGGCAAAGCTAGGCCTGCTTTCCTTAGTTCAGAGGAGGCTGAGGGGAGGTTTATAAAATTATGAGGGGTTTAAGGAGCAGGGTGAATGGGAGGCACCTATGCCCCATAACAGAGAGGTAAATAACGAGGGAATATGGATTTGAGTTTAATGGTAGAAGATTGGAGGGATGTTAAAGACCTCTTTTTCTTCCCCCCCACTCTTTTGTCTTCCCCCATTCCTGTAGTTCCTTTCCCCACCGTGATGACCTGCCCATCTCCTCTCCTCCCCTCCTCTATCCTTTATTCCATGGTCCACTGCCCTCTCCTACCGGATTCCTCCTTCATCCCTTTGCCTCTCCTACTTATCACCTCTCAGCTTCTTACATTTTCTCCCCCTCCCCACCCACCTACCATCCCCCTCTCACCTAGACTCGCCTATCACCTGAACTCACTTATCCCCTGCCAGAGTGTGCTCCTTCCCCCCCCCCCACCCCCCCACCACCTTCTTATTCTGGCTTCTGCCCTCTTCCTTTCCAGCCCTGATGAAGGATCTCGGCCCGAAACGTCGACTGTTTATTTCCTCCATTGATGCTGCCTGACCCACTCCAGTGGCCTCCAGTCCTTTTTGCTCCAGATTCCAGCATCTGCAGAATTTCTTGTGTCTCCTTGAAGAATGTTTTATAAGATAAGATATCTTTATTAGTCACATGTACGTCGAGACACACAGTGAAATACACCTTTTGCGTAGAGTGTTCTGGGGGCAGCCCGCAAGTGTCGCCACCCTTCTGGCGCCAACATAGCATGCCCACAACTTCCTAACTTGTTCGTTTTTGGAGCGTGGGAGGAAACCGGAGCACCGGGAGGAAACCCACACAGACATGGGGAGAACATACAAACTCCTTACAGACAGCAGCCAGAATTGAACCTGGGTCACTGGCGCTGTAATAGCATTACACTAACCATTATACTACCATACCTGCCCAGCAACTGGCAGGGCCTGAAACTGTGGTGGTGACCAAAGCCTGCATTACAGTTAAAAAGGATGAGGATAAGAACTTGTACTGTGAGCTGCAAGGCTACAGACGGAGAACCAAGAAGTGTGTTAGTCTCAGTTGCTCTTTTATCACCCATGCGGACATGATGGCTGAACTTCGCTGGGCCCCATCTCACTGGACCTTGCATTCACTTCTCATGGCTGCATGGTCCCCAGTGTCGTCTACCTTGCTTCTGTGGCCATTCTGCAAGGTGGAGTGATCCATGATCTGCCATCAGCGATTGGGTCGCAGGCAGCGGAAACCAAGGCCCCTCCCACATTCTGCCCTGATGGCCTCCTGACAGCTTTTGATGTCATTGGCCTTTCTCTAAACGTCTCTGATGATCAGAGATATTCAGGAACCGTTGGAAAACATTTAAATAATTTAAAAAATTGAAATATTAATTAAAAAATTAAATAATTCATTTAAAACCACTCAACATGTAAATTAATTTAAAATATTAATATTAATTAAGATAAAGTAAATGAAAAACAAACCACTTACCTTTTAAGTGAAGGTTGGCAACCCCATCTTAATGAATGGGGTTTTGTCAGATGCACCAGCTGTGACTAGTGTAAAGCTGAGGGGCCAAACATGAAGTTTAGCTGGCCCCTCGCCTCAGACTAAGAACTGAGTCCAGCTGCCAAGCAGGAGCTGAAGTGCACCACCATCCGACCTTCCAGCACATTCGACACTGCAGTGTGCAGGGACAGAGTTCCAGGGCATTCCAACACATGCACTGCAGCTGGTCATCAGCTCTCGGTCAAACCACTGGCCAGCTGACAGCATGACATGGCCCGAGAATCTCTGAATCATTGGCCCTGAGTCTGCACTTCACAATGGGAAAAGTGTCTTGGTTGTAGGTGGGTACCATCCTGGATATCTTCCCAGCTTTGCTGACAACATCTGCTCCTTCTCAGCTGCCTTGGCCATTCAGCTTCTGCCACTGCCTTGTGCCGCACCGTTCAGGGTGTTCCAGTGCGACGAGTGTTTGTGGGAGGGAAAAAGTATTCTGAGCTATGAGAATTCATTTTGTCAATATTTATTTCCTCATCCTGTATCCCTTAACCAGGTTTTCTGCATTGCTGGCTGTGGGATCATGATGTGTACAAATAGGCTTCCACTACATCATCACAATGACTACATTTCATTGTCTCTAATTGCTTTAGATCATCTGGAATTTGGAAAATGTACTTTCATATATATGGTGCTGCTTGGGCCTAAAATAGAACACAGAATATAAAATATAGAACATAGAACAGTACAGCACAGGAGCCGGCCCTTTGATCCACGATATTGTGCAAGACTAATTAAGCTAATGATGTCTAATTAAACTAATGCATTCTGCCTGCACATAGTCCATATCCCTCCATTCTCTGCATATTCATGTACCTATCTAAGAGCCTCTTAAATGCTTCTATCGTATCTGCCTCCACCACCACCCCTTTAAGGTGAGAGGGGGAAAGTTCAAAGGAGATGCGCACAGCAAGTTTTTCACACAGAGAGTAATGGGTGCATTCCAGGCATCTTGACCCTGGGTAAAAGACACCGGCTCTCTGCTCTATCTATGCCTCTCATAATTTTATAAACCATAAATGAGTAAAGACAACTTTTAGAATACTGGTTACACCTTCTAATGGAGCTTGCATAATATGAAATTAACCATGCCTGTGATATCTGTGTGGTTATACAAGTAAGTGGAAAATGGAAAATGAAAGTCACAGAAACCAGTGTGCTCTTTCCACAAGGATGCTTACGGTGACCTTTTCCAACTGAAAAGGAGCTTTATAATATTATTGCCTTCCTCCTAAAAGGATCTGGACCCACTTATTGAGGCAGGTCTTAACTGTACGATAGGGGAGCCAGCCAGCAGTTTTCATTCAAGTCGGGAAATAGAAGCATCAAGAGAAACGCAAGGTGGGATGCTGAGTCACTGTCACCAGTTTTGCACTATTTCACAAAGCCCAGATCTACCTGGTTGTGTACAAGCAACAGAGCATTATGTAATTTTCAGATATTGCCATCTGAGACCAGTATTCACAGTGACGCCAGACATATACAATTAGCTTTATTTCACAGTAAATGACCATGCATCATCCATTGAGGTTACTTGTGAAGCCATTCTACAGATGCCAGTGCCAAGGCTATCAATTATTTTCTGAATGTACTATATGTGAACACATACTATAGGTGTATGAACCATAAGCACATGTGCATTGTAGCCAGAGAGGTAAATAAACCATTTGTACCTGTTCTTTATATCCAGCCATGCATGGGGTCAAAGTTGGGAACATTACACATTTCATACATTATTAACATGCAACAAAAATAGAAGATCAAGGAAAAAAGCAGGGTCATCAATTCTGTCAATGATCATGAGTGGGAGTTCTTGGGGCATGTCTAGAAGCCCATAACCTCTTACCTTAACTTGGACCTCATGCAATAATACACTTAGACCCACAGCAAATGCAAAGGACAATGATAACTAGATAAAAGGGTTAGAGAAATTGTGACATGGTACATAATAATTCTTGAAAAGAAACTGTGTCACTATAAGAGCAGGAACAGGAGAAAATGTCAGCTAAGGCTCAGCTGGTTACATTGGAAGCCTTGGTGCATATGATCAAAGTGTAAGCCTTTCAGTTCAGAAATGGAAGTGTTTATTTATTGAGGTAAATCGTAGTGGAAATCAATGGTGATTATGAGAATGTGCCTGCACCAAATTCTGCTATATCGGAGCTCAAGAAAGCCATCCTTCTAAGTGAAATCACTTCCAATAGATACACTATGTAAGCAAAGCTGATAAAGCAATGGAAGGCAAAAGGTGTTTTGTTCAGTGAACTTGTACAAAAGTCATAGGATCATTTTAATCTTCAACTGTCAGAAATTGCGGAGAGCTACAAATTTGGAACGAGGAATCAGGAGTCAGATCAGACTGTTTTGCTGAGAAACATGCCTTGATGCTGTGCCTTTGGCATCTTCTTTGCCTGCCCACTGCAGGCCAATGTGTCTGTGGTATAATTGATGAGTCAATTCAATCAATGTAATTAAGAGCATAAAATCTCACTTGTGGGCTTTATGCAAATTTGGAATATCTGTACCAATACCAATGAATACAAAATAATTTCATCCAAATCAAGTGACAAATACAACTGGAGTTTATAGTCAAGGTGTAGTGGCAAAGGTTAGCAATACAAAGCAGAATACAAAGCACTTGAATGACGTGGCACATGTTCAATTTAACGTGGACAAGGAGATGCAGCAATATTTGCCAATAAACTCAAGTCATAGGCTTCATTCATTCATTCACACAACTACTTTATTTCTTACTTATTTTAAAACTGAAGGAGGCTATTCAGCCCATCTGGTCCACGCTGGTTGCCAGCAGTGCATTCCCTTCAGTACCATTCCCCATCTCCTTACTTCCATGGACTCCCTGCAATTTATTCTCTCTCACATGCCCATCAACCCCCCTTTGATTCATTTGCCACTTACCAATGCTAAGAGATAATTTACAGTGACCAATTAACCTACCAGCACCTCTTTGGGTTGTGGGAGGAAACCAGAGAACTTGAGAGAACTTGCAAACTCCTCACAGGCACCAGCTGAAGTCAGATCCCTGTTAGACCCTGATCCCTCTGTACATCAACACTGCTAAGGGTCCTGCCATTGTGTAATGTCACTTTACACTTCATCTCCCAACACCTGACACTTGTCCAGATTAAACTCCATCTGCCATTTCTCTGCCCATATCTGCAGCTGTATCGTGTGGCAATCTTCTACATAACCACAATGCCACCAATCTTTGTATCATCTTACTAACCCACCCATCCACATTTTCATCCAGGTACAAGTATAATGATGTTATTCAAGGAAGGAGGGAGACTTAAAGCAGGAAACTATTGGGCAATTTGCCTAACATCTGTCATTGGAAAAATGTTGGATCCCATTAGGTAATAGCAGGACATTTTGAAAATCATAAGGCACTTAAGCAGAGTTAGAAGAGTTTTATGGAAGAGAAATTGTGTTTGGCAAATTTTCTAGAGTTCTTTGAGCATATAACAAAGAGAGTGGATAAAGGGGAACCAGTAGGTGTTGTATATTTGGATTTCCAGAAGGCATTTAATAAAGTGCCACATAAAAGGTTACACCACAAGATAGAAGTACACAGGATTGCAGGTAATATATTGGCATAGAAAGGGGAATAGAAAATAGAGAGTTGGGATAAATGGATAAGGCACAAAAAATCCAATGGATAAGATACAAAAAATCCAGCCTTTCAATTATCTGTGTTAATAATTCACTTTCCATATTGCCTTTTATTTCCACACTTTTCCTTTACCTGGGTAGGCATTATGGTAAGAACTGTAATATGTACTGGTATGTCCAGTGCAGGAAGGCTTGTTATACTGGAAGGAAAATGTCCTGCTGATATTTCCCCTGCCCTTCTTCCTCCTAATAATGCTCCATCTATGATTCTCCCAGAAACATCACTTATCAACGTTATAGGAGGTCTGATTATAATTTAAGCTCCTAGTTTTGTTTTAATGTGTTCCAGGGATGTGGATGTCACTGGCAAGGCAGGAATTTATTTCCCATCCCTAACTGCCTTCTGATTGGAGTAGCTTGCAAGGTCACTTCAAAGGGCAGTGAGCCCACCAAACTGATGACTCTGAATAACAGCCCAAATAGGGATAACAAATTTTCTTCCCTGAAAGGCAATAGAAAACCAGCTGGATTTTAATGACAAACCAGTAGTTTCACTGCCACCATCTCTGAAGTAAGATAAGGTATCTTTATTAGTCACATGTACATCGACACAGATGGTGAAATGCATCTTTTTTGCACAGAGTGTTCTGGGGGCAGCCCCCAAGTGTTGCCACACTTCTGGCACCAACACAGCATGCCCACAACTTCCTAACCCGTACGTCTTTGGAATGTGGGAGGAAACCCACGCAGACACACGGGGAGGACATACAAACTCCTTACAGACAGCAGCTGAATTGAACCCGGGTCGCTGGTGCTGTAATAACGTTACGCTAACCGCTGCACTACTGTGCCTGGCCGCTACACTACCGTTTCATGAATTTCAGATTGAAATTCATGACTTGAAGTATCCAGCCCTCTGGATATTTGCCTAGTGTTTGACTGCTGTGTTACTGTACCTTCATCTATGCATTTCTATTTAATACTGGTGGAAAGCCAGCCACACATTTGAAACTTATGTAACTAAGATGGTTGGAATTGCCTACGCCCTCCAGATCACAACTTACAATGGAACAGGACTCCTTAAAAAAGTACCACATCTTTAAAAAACTTATTATTCTTAGGGTGAAGGCAAATCAGTCATATTTGACATTAGTGCAGATGGACTGCACCCCAAAAGTCCCATTCTGGCTCCTGGAATGATTATGAGCAATTCTATGGGAGATCCACAACCTTTTCACTTTTTTCATCTTCTTTGGGACCCCTCTATGACTCAGGATTTCACCTCCAAATTGCTCAGGATATAATTCGTTCCCTGGCTTCTGCCTTCATGATCTGAGCAGGAGTGGCCCAGTTTAACCAAGTCTCCATTTTCCCATCTCTTCACAGTAGAAAGGGGGGAAAGAAACACTCTATCCCATCACCAAGATGATTGTGTTTCTTTATAAGCTTAACTGGATGCCAAGTTCTTTTTCTAACTGTGGTATTAACCATTGTTTACCAAGGATAGTTTTGTGATTCTATTTCTCAGGAAACTTTGGATCTGAACAAAGTCTACCAATGCCATAATGAATCCAAATGCATAATACCCTAATGCACTTAGATAACTAATGCTACAATTTCTTTAAGTATTGCTTGTCACCTTTTTACACCTGTTTAAGTCTTCTGAAACAAAAAATGCATTTTTTAAAAATGTGTTTTGAAACACTAAGCCTCTCAAGGACTACAGAGCCCCAATTTTGTGATTCCACTAAAATCTGGGTTGCACCAGCCTGTGACACAGATGATGCATTTTGAGATTGAAGAGGCTGAATAGGATTTGAACAGGATACTTGCACAGGGTAAGAATGCCCAGTGGGGAGGTCTGATACTGGGGTAATGTTCAGGTTGAGCAGAGGTGGAGCTGGTGCTGTATGGATTGAACTCGCCATCTGCCATCACTGACATGAAACCCAATTCTGCATTTTGCCAAGAAGGTCTGGAAAAGGATGCGAGGTTTCTTGTCGAGACTCATCCCAAACAGCTGCATAACCGGGGAACCTCTGATGTGTAGGCTGTTCGGTGGGACGCATACCAAGACAAACATCAACTGCTGCCAGAAGATCATCAACTCAGTGAAAGACGCACTTTGGTCTGCCCGAAATTTATTGGCCTTCTAGTGCAACAAGTTGTCCGTAAGTAAATACTGCTGACTGGCACATTCCGGGCAGCAGGAGTATGTGCTGGGAATGAACTGAAGCTTGGTGTAGTTACCAGAAAGGCTCTGTAGGGAAGGACCACTGTCTAAGGTCCTGCTGCCACTGAACACTTAGGGGCCGGGTCTTGTGTAACATTCGCCCAAACACTTAAGGGTGTATTGTTCAAAGGGGCCACATGAGTGGCATTGGAGCATTGTAACTAGAACATATTGGTTTGATGACACTATGGATGTAAAGATAGACATGTACTGATTGCATTGTATTTTCTGTATACATTTTTATGAATATAATTTATTTTTGAAATAGGGAAAAACAAGTATAGCAAAATCAACTGTGCAACAAGACCACACTCAAAGGAACCGTCCTTTAATGGTAGTGTACTGATTGCTCCAGAAACTGGGAGGCTCCACTTTAAGCTAAAGGGCACCCACATGTTGATTTGTTGAAAGCAACATGGATAAAGGTAGATGACAAACAACAGAATTAAGTCCTGATGCAAGGTCTAGACCCAAAACGTTGACACACTTTTTGCCTCCACAGCTGTTACTTGACCTGCTGAGTCTTCCAGCATTCTGTTTTTGTTATGGATAAAGGTAGCCAACCAAAAGATTGCCAAAAGTTACTGAAGCCTTCTTGTGTACCGACAAATGCTTTGTTCACATAAGGCATGAGCTCAAAGTAAATATTAATTACAGGAACTTGTATCAGACAGAGCTTATACAAAACATTATCTCCTATTCTGCAGTGCTTCTTCCTGTGCATTAACCTTTACAGTGGAGATGCAAAATCAAAGGAAGGTTATTTGTAAAAGCTTTTCGTAGGAAGCAGATGGCATGTGGTTGACACAACAAAGAAACATTTGGGGTGTTTAGGCACTTGTTAGCATTTTCATTGGCCCAGCAGCGGTAAACTCACCTTAGAATCAGAAGGTTGCAGCTTCAAACTTCATACTATTTTGTCAGCAACCAATACCAAGTGAGTGCTGCATTCCTGGGGGAATTTTTCCCTTGTGCAAGACATTACTTAGCCAAAAAGGATCCTTTTGCCTACAAGTCGTTTGGAAAGTAATTATGTAGCAAGTCAATGTACCTTGATAATATGAATGGCATTCTGTAACTGAAGGACTTTTCCACTAGTCTTTAGACCAGGGCAAAAGTTAGATGCCAACCTTTAGCTTCTCTGATACAAGTTCAAATCCAGCCCCAAGTGGGACAGAAGTACATTTACCAGCACAGTTTACACAGCATAGTGAACAGAGTTTACAGTTCCAATCCAGTTAAGAATACCATCCCCAGGTGGCAACTATGATGGCCATGAATGGGAATGGAATTGATGAAGGATGGATCCATCCTACATCCTCTTTGGATAACAACATTTTGCAGAATGCAACAGATTTTTGTTAATCAATTTCTCAGGATGTGGATGTTCCTGGCAAAGTCAGCACTTATCCCCAACTGCCCTCATGATGGTGATGTTGATTGCACTCAGCTAAACACCAACAATCCCACAACAACTGCTGAGCCTGGAAATGACCTAAAACAGTAACTCTGTTTCTCTTTCCCTGAATGCTACCCCACCTGCTGAACATTTCCAGTGTTTTCTGTCCCTCATCCAACAGACAACTGGATACATGGTATTCTGGGTGTATAATCTCGGGGAACTGATCTACCAAATTGTATTCACCATAAGCAAGATATTGCACATAAACAGCAGGAAAAATAACTTGTGTTTATAACGTTCCTTTAACATTTCAAAATGTCCAAAGGTGTCATGCAAGGACAAATTCAAAACAAAGGCAAAAGGAATATGACATTTGAACAAAAAAATGACATAAAAATGACATGGGGTGGGAGGTATTGATGTAATTGAATTGTTTGCGAAGAGGACCTGGGTAGTTATATTTAGGAATGGGATGATACTTTGTTTCACCTCAGAAGGGTAGAAATTTTATTTAGGTCTGCAGTTCACCTCAACCCATAATCATCCCAAAGATCGGATACCACAAAAGGATCTAAAGAAAGGACTTAACTAAAATATATGTATTTACTTGGAATGTATCATTTTTCACAAATATAGTTTCACTCATTTTTAACTGCACATTCACTGGAAGCTGCCTAACCCGGCACACATTGCCTTTTTGTCCTCAGATGTCCTCAGGTCAATGGCCATCTTCTTCATCAGCTGGTCTGAGCTTGACAGAACCAAACAGCTTCCCGACCAGTGGAGAAGTTTTCCACCCCTGAGGTACAAGTGTTCCTCAGCTTCCTGCAATAATTTGCAATAAGCATCAGTTTCACTTCTAATGGAAATTTTTTTTTGCAACAGAATTGAAATTCTGAAACAGTTTTTGTGGGATTTTAAATCTCAATCTCTAGTTTATTTGCCAGAAAACTCGTTCATGATTTACTGTTGAAAATACTCCCAAATAGCACAATAAGACATTGTATAGATTTATCCTTAATAATAGAGATATATTACACCATAACTGCTTCCTCTGCTCTGTAATAGTAATCCCATTTGAACCTTACTACTTTCCACAAGTCTGATTGCCAATGTTGATTTCAAGCTGTTCACTGGAAACTTCACAGGACCCACCAATGAATCAATTCAGAATTTAGGGCCTTTCTTCTCATCAACCTTTTCACAAAGAGGGTGGTGGGTATGTGGAACGAACTGCCAGAGGAAGCTGTAGGGGCTGAAACAATTACAAAGTTTAAAAGGCATTTAGACAGGTACACGAATTGGAAAGGTTTAGAGGAAGGGCCTGTATCCGTGCTGTATTGCTATGTAATCTGTAATCAATCTGGATATGGGCCAAATGCAGGAAAATGAGACTAGCTCAGGTAGGCAACTTGGTCAGCGTGGACGAGTTGAGCTGAAGAACCCGTTTCTGTGCTGCATAACTCTTGACTCAATAGGTCAATAGTATGAACTGGGAACTACCTGAATTATCAAGTCACCCCATGTGGGTAGTACTATTGTCCACCCTTCGATAATAACTTGGGTGCTATGGCCTGAGGGTAAATGTGCCAGGTATTCAGTTGAGCATGTACAAGTGAAAGATTTAAGGCCCCATTATCTCCTCTCTTTATGGATTAATGAGATGCTGAGTGCTGAGATACTGCACATGCATTCTACCCAATCTAATGGCTACCATCTCATGGAGGATCAGACAGAAGAGAACATCATTATTTATTTAATTGTTTGTTTGTTTGTAAGTCAAATGTAATGTACATCCAAACACACAGTGAAATACATCCTTTTCTGTTACTGAGAATGTGCTGGGGGCAGGCCGCAAGTGTCGCCAGTCTTCCGGCGCCAACATAGCATGCCCACTCCAAACCTGTACGCCTTTGGAATGTGGGAGGAAACCCAAGCACCCAGAGGAAACCCACGCAGACACAGGGAGAACGTACAAACTCCTTACAGACAGCGGCCGGAATTGAACCCAGGTCGCTAGCCCTGTAATAGCGTTACACTAACCGCTACACTACCATGCCGCCCTACTCTGGAGTTCAATTTTACTGCCAGATTTACAATCCTAGCAATGATAAAACAGCCATCAACCTGCAGAATAATGGGTGCAATGGCTCACACACTGAATACATTCTGCTGCCCTCTCTGACCAAGGCAAGTCCAAACAAAATGATTCAATGAATCTCCCTCCGTTTCTCCAGTAATTGCCTGAGCTATTAATCACCTCTTGAAAGTATTTATTAGAAGTGATATAACCTGCAAACAACATGTTTGGATGATGAAGGAGGCTCGTTGATGGCTTTATAAATACCTTATTATGTGATTTTAAACTGAGGTTTGCGTGCTAGGTTATGTAGAAGAGAAATATTTGGACCATGTTTTGTGGATGACATGCAATGAGGCAATCAGTACTTATGTTATTATGGAGTGAATCATAAGTGCGTAGAAATTAGTTTGCACTGGAAAATATGTGCTAACAATGGCACTGAGTGAGACAACTGGACTACTATTACCCCGAAACATTATTGCATGACTGTCATGTGTATGTCTCATGCTAGAACTTGAGCACTTAAGTGACACAAATCATGATGTTTTTCCTCTTAACGCCTGTTATCACAATTCATTTCAGGAGCCAACACACCTGCCGATAGGGACGCGCACTAAATCACATGAACCGTGCATATCTCAGTGAACAAGTAACCAGTGAATCGAGATGCTAATGGAGATAACTCTGGCACTTGTGGGGACGGCAGAGAAGGACGTTTACAGTGGTTCACTGGGTCACTGCACAAGCATGAGGGCAGCAACCCCACCTCACAAACCTTGACCTCAACATCCTGCTGCAAGAGAGCTCAGGGACCCAGGAAGCCAGGACTAGACATGTGTGGGGACAAGAGACCTCAGTGCCGGGAGTGATGCTCCAATCGCCTCTTCCAAGAGATAGGAAAAGCTTAATGACTTCACACTCTCCAGTTAAGATCAACAGAAATAGCAGAAGATCTCACTGCTGCACTTACACCCAGATACCTTGTACACATGTCCAAATATGCAGCCATGGCCAACACCACACATCCCCAAACTCACACACACCCATTCAAGCACCCACCCAAACACGCGCACCTATATGCATAGATGTGCACACACAGATGCAGACACACAAACACACCCACTCATAGCAACACTCTCACTAACATTCTTACAAGAGCAGGAGACCCCTGCCTGACCGAATCACTTTGGGGAGCAGGATGTTACCTACCATTTAGTAAGCCGCAGTCAGTGGCCAAAGGGGATCGGGGATCACCAAGGAAGAAATATGCTTGTATCTCATCTTTCTTTACATATCGCCTGGAACTCCACTCTCTCCTGCCTGAGATGTACAGTTGCTTTAATTGTGGCCCTCTCACCACCACCCTTTCACCATGACCATTCCCTTACAGCTTTCCCATTTCAGACACTCCGCTACCACCTTCTGCAGAGATCTCTGCTGAGTGGTGCCAGAGGCTGAAGAGGAATACGCACATCACACTCCATCTGGCAGTTGCATCCATCAGCTGAAATCCTTCAACTCACTGGTAGTAGTTGGTCATTTAAGATATCTTTATTAGTCACATGTACATCAAAACACACAGTGAAATGCATCTTTGCGTAGAGTGTTCTGGGGGCAGCCCGCAAGTGTCACCACGCTTCCGGCGCCAACATAGCATGCCCACAACTTCCTAACCCATATGTATTTGGAACGTGGGAGGAAACTGGAGCACCTGGAGGAAACCATTTAGAAGCAAGATATACCAGAGTCAGCTGTGCCTCAGTTGGAAACATTCCCACCTCTAATCTGAAGGTCCTAATGTAAGTCCCACACCAGAGCCTTGACAACAAAAATCTAGACAGCGACTCCAGTACACTGCTCTGTTGGAAATGTCACCGGTCCAAAGAGTTATAAAACAAAGCCCTTTCAACTGTCTCAAATGGATATATTGGAATTGGAATTGAAATATTATTGACATATGCACCAAGATACTGTGAAAAACTTAGTTCTGCAAGCCATCCATACAGATCATTACACAATGTAAGTACATTGAGGTAGTACAAGGGAAAAGCAATAACAGAGTGCAGAATATAATGGTATAGTTACAGAGAAAGTACAATGCAGGTAGACAATAAGGTGCAAGGACCATGATGAGGTAGATTTTGAGGTCAAGAATTCATCTTTAACGTAAAAAAGGTCCGTTCAAGGGTCTTATAACAGTGGGATAGAAGCTGTCCTTGAGCCTGGTGGTGTGTGTTTTCAAGCTTTTGTATCTCCTGTCCAATGGAAGAGGGGAGAAGAGAGAATGTCTGGGTGGGTGGGGTCTTTGATTATGCTGGCTGCTTTTCCGAGGCAGTGAGGTGTAGACAGAGCCCTTGGAAGGGAGTCTGGTTTTTGCGATAGATATGAAGGATTGCATGATGTTTTTAACACCTGGGGTATAATCACTCAATTAACATTTCTAAAAAGCGGTTATCTTCAAACTGCTGTGTGTAGAAGCTTGCTGGGTACAAAATTGGCTGCCATGCCTCATAAACAGTGACAGCTATCCAAAAGTAGTGCCATTGGCTGTAAAGGCAGCTCATACGCCAGCTATCTGGAGGGTGAGTTTGTGTATCAAGCTGTTCTCAGGAGACCCAGATGAGGACTATGATGGGGCAGCCTATGGACAGATGTGAATGTGAATGCACACAGAGGTACCTGGGGCTTGGATCAGCCTGCCCAAAACCATGAATGAGGTGGCTGGGAGCACAGTAGACTCCAACCTTTTTATAAGAGCCTGCAGCCCATCTGCGCCCAGTTCCCCGTCAATGTTCACTTATCCAACCGAGGCACTGCGGAGGCCACAGCCTTCCGTAGACGTGAGCCACCCAACGTGCCAATGCCGTAGCGCAAGCCTTGCTATCTCACCCTGCTACCTGGCGAGCTCAGACTCCTGGCACAATACTCTGGATTCCGGTGCTTTGAGAATGCCACAGAACTCCAGCCCTCCACCAAAGCAGGATTGATCATGCCCTACCTCTGGAAGCACTAATATGCCATCGTCCTCGTTCCCAAAACAGAGGTCCTTAGCAAGGTGACCGCCTCTCGCTTATTTCAAAGTTCCACCCATATGGTCTCATTGGATGATCCCTCCAGGATGTCCTCTCTAAGCACTTCCTTAATGGTGTAACTCCCCCTCCACTTTTGCATCCTCTTCTATCTCATCTGAAACTTCTATACCACTGAATATTAAGCTACTATTCTATCAACCATTTTCCCATGATTATAATATAATTTCATTTGCTGATTCATGCTCTAACCTCATCTGTTTTACTCAGGAATACCCTGAGACCCTCTTCATCATTGCTGGTGACTTTAATCAGGCTAGTTTAAGATAAGATAAGGTACCTTTATAAGTCACATGTACTTCGAAACACACAGTGAAATGAATCTTTTGCATAGTGTTCTGGGGGCAGCCCGCAAGTGTCGCCACGCTTCCGGCGCCAACATAGCATGCCCACAACTTCCTAACCAGTATGTCTTTGGAATGTGGGAGGAAACCGGAGCACCCAGAGGAAACCCACGCAGACACGGGGAGAACATACAAACTCCTTACAGACAGTGGCCGGAATTGAAACCGGGTCACTGGTGCTGTAAAGCGTTATGCTAACCACTACACTACCGTGCCTGCCCACTTCAAGTACCATGCGTGCTTCAAGAGTGTGTTACCAAAATACTACCAGCATATCTCCTGTCCCACCAGGGGCCCAAACACACTTGACCACTGCTATACAACCATCAAAGAAAAAGATGCCTACCGAGCCACCCCCCTCATCCTCACTTTGGTAAATCAGACCATCAGGCTGTGCTCCTTCTCCCTGCATATGAACAGAAGCTGAAACACAAGGATCCAGTACAGAAAGTCAATCAGTGCTGGTCTGAGGAAACAGATGAGCTTCTACGTAATTGCTTTGAGTCGGTGGACTGGACCACGTTCAAAGACTCAGCTGCCAGCCTAGATGAGTATGTCACCACCATCATGGACCTTATCAGCAAATGTGTTGAGGACTGTGTACCAAAGAGGACAATACGGGTGCCCCCAAACCCGAAACCATGGATGAACTGGGAGATCCACTCTCTACTGAAGTCTAGGACCACAGCGTTCAAATCAGGTGACCCTAACCTTTACAAGAGATCGAGATATGCCCTCTGTAAAGTTATCAGAGATCCCAAGAGAAAATACCAGTCCAAAATTGAGTCTCAGACCAGCCGTCAGTTGTGGCAGGGTTTGCATGCTATAACTGGCTACAAAACGAAGTCGGGCAGCATCGCCAACAACAGCGCATCCTTTCCCGATGAGCTTAACGCATTCTATGCACATTTTGAACAGAAGGGGATTGGTCTGTCACCATTTGCCCCAACAGTCTTCAATGCACCTGAACCCACAGTCACGGTTGCAGACATCAGATCAGTCTTCCAGAGAGTGAACCTGCAGGAAGCATCTGGCCCAGATGGAGTTCCTGGCTGTGTCCTTAGATCCTGTGCAGATCAGCTGGCGGGGGTATTTGCAGACATTTTTAACCTCTCCCTATTTCAATCAGAGGTTCTCACCTGCTTTAAGAAGACCACTATCATCCCAGTACCGAGGAAAAACAAGGTAATGTGCCTTAATGACTACCGCCCGGTGGCTCTGACGTCCACCATCATGAGGTGCTTTGAGAGGCTGGTAGTGGCACACATTAACTCCAGCCTCCCAGAAAACCTCGACCCACTGCAATTTGCCTACTGTTGAAACAAGTCTACAGTGGATGCCATCTCCTTGGCCCTACACTCATCTCTGGAGCATCTGGACAGTAAAGACACCTATGTTAGACTATTGTTTAATGACTACAGCTGCAGCTTCAATACTATAATTCCAAGCAAACTCATCACCAGACTCTGAGACCTGGGACTCAACATCTCCCTTTGCAACTGGATCCTTGACTTCCTGACCAACAGACTGCAATCAGTAAGGATAGGCAGCAATACCTCCGCCACGATTATTCTCAACACTGGTGTGCTTAATGACATGGTGTCACGACAACAACCTTTCCCTCAATGACAGAAAAACAGAAGAGCTGGTCATTGACTTCAGGAAGGGAGGGCAATGCACATGCTCCTGTCTACATCAACAGTGCTGAGGTCAAGAGGTTGAGAGCTTCAAGTTCCTCGGAGTGAACATCACAAATAGCCTGTCCTGGTCGAACCATGTAGACGCCATGGCCAAGAAAGCTCACCAGCGCCTCTACTTCCTCAGGAGGCTGAAGAAATTTGGCATGTCCCCGCCAAACCTTACCAATTTTTATCGATGCACCATAGAAAGCATCCTATCTGGATGCATCACAGCTTGGTTAGCAACTGCTCTGCTAGTGACCACAAGAAACTGCAGAGAGTTGTGGACACAGCTCAGCACATCATGGAAGCCAGCCTCCCCTCCATGGACTCTGTCCATACTCTTGCTGCCTCGGTAAAGCAGCCAGCATAATCAAATACCCCACCCACCCTGGATATTCTCTCTTCTCCCCTCTCCCATTGGGCAGAAGATACAAAAGCCTGAAAGCACGTACTACAAGGATCCAGGACAGCCTCTAGCCCGCTGTAATAAGACTATTGAACAGTTCCCTTATATGATAAGATGGACTCTTGACCTCACAATCTACCTCATTATGACCTTATTGTCTACCTGCACTGCACTTTCTCTGTAGCTGTTACACTTTATTCTGTATTGTTTTATCTTGTACTACCTTGATGCACTGTGTAATGAATTGATCTGTATGAACAGTATGCAAGACAAGTTTTTCACTATACCTTGGTACAAGTGACAATAATAAACCAATTCCAATTCCATTTCCAATTCCAATTTGACTTGTGTAGCTCCTTGCGTTAAGGTAAATGCAGTTGAGCCTGTCAGTCCTCCCATGCTCCCTAACCTGTTACTGTCTGCTCTGTCCACTGGACTTGCTTGATTGTCACCGCCCCCCCTGCTTCCCCCCCCCCATACCCCTGCCAAATTCGTTTAAAACCATTCCAGTAGTGTGAACAAAGGCATTGGTCCTGTTACGGACTCAGTGAAAGTCCCTTTAAGATAGAGAGTGTGTGTGTATGTGTGTGTGGGGCGTGCTTACGTCAATAGAAGATAAAGGACGTAATGACGTTGTTGAAGAAGTCAGAAGAAGAAGAGAGAGAGAGAGAGAAGGGAGAGAGACACCAGCCTGCTTGTTTTCTCTATCAATGGATGAGAAACAATAACTGTGTTTGCCACTGAAATCCATGTATGGAAGTTGGAAGTAATCCAGTGGAGTTCACTTTGTTGCTGACCTGTAGAGGGAAAGAGGTATTTGTGTGTGGACGACCACGATTCGGATGCTTTTCGGGGTGAGGAAGTCACTACCGAGTAAACACTGAAGTGTCGTTTGGGTTCCATCGTGGAACATTTGGATTTCGTATGTACTCTCTCTATGTTTTTCTACATCTACATCTTATCTTCAGACAACGGTGGTTGTTGAAGAAGCCCTTGCTCATGTTTCACCTTATGGCTTGCGGAACTGAACTTTAAGAACCATTCCGGAACTGGGAGTTTTGGACTTTGTCACACACACACACGACGAATTTAGTTTTGGGGTTAACGTTCAAGGTTTAACATTTTGAATTCTAACATACTAACATTTTTACTTTTATTTTACGTATTATCATAAGTAGTGATTAATAAAATAGTTTTTAACACTAAATCATGCTCAGCGTGTTTCTTTTGTTGCTGGTTCGTGACAGTCCCCTTCCAGTTTAGATGCAACCCATCTTTCTTGTACAGGAGGGCTGACTTGTCCCAGAAGAGAGTCCAATGATCCAACTACCAAAAGCCCTCCCACCTGCACCAGCCACACATTCACCTGTCGTATCCTCCTATTTCTGCCCTCACCAGCATTTGGCACAGGAAGTAATCCCAAGATTACGACTCTATAGAGGTTGTGCTTTTTAACCTTCTGCCTAACTCCCTGAACTCCCTTCGCAAAACCTCATCCTTCTTTCTACCTCTGTCATGAGTATCAACATGCACAACGACCTCTGGCTGTTTTCTTTCCCCCTTCAGAATGGTACGTAACTGCTCTGTGACATCCCTGACCCTGGCATCAGGGAGGAAACATAACATACTGAAATCTTGCTCTCAGCCACAGGAACGTCTGTCTGTTCCCTTCACAAACAACTCCCATATCATTCATGCTCGCCCAGACTTTTCCCTCCCTTGTTCTGCCAAATAGGATGCCATAAACTTGGCTGATGGCTCTTTCCTCTAAGATGACATCATCCCCAATAGTATCCAAAACAGCCTACCCGTCCTAGAAGGAATGACCACAGGGGACGTCTGCATTTACTGCTCTTCCTGGTTGTCACCCATCTCTTGTCTTTCTGTACCTTCCGCATGATTAACTCACCAAACATACTATCTACAACATTTTCAGCATCCCGATACTCCATAGCAAGTCCAATCACAGCTCCAACTGCTCTATGAGGTCAAACAGGAGCTGCAGCTGGACGCATTTCCCTCGCGTAAGGTCAGCAAGGACACTGAAAATGTCCCTGATCTCCCACAACCTGCAGGAGGAGCAGACCACTGTCCTAACTTCCATATCTTTCACCCCCAGTCCCCTTCTGCTGCAAGAAAAAAATCCTTACCTGTTCACTACTCACCCTCCTCACTGGAGTCCTACGCTGACTAAAGCCTGCACTTTGATCTCAACAGCAGGACTTTGACCTCACAGCCACTCCCAAGATGGCCGCTCCCAATATACCTGGTGCTCCTTTTGTACCTCATTCCCACTGATCCCACAAGTGACCCCAATCCAGCAGCCTCCCAACAAAAATATTTTATTACATATAACTTAATGTAACAATTTTCATAATTTACCAGCAAAACAAATGCCTCACACTTTTGAGCCACGTTTAATTTTTGATTGAGACACAAGATTAGGATTAAGATATCTTTATTAGTCACATGTGCATCGAAACACACAGTGAAATGCATCTTTGGGTGGAGTGTTCTGGGGGCAGCCCGCAAGTGTTGCCACGCTTCTGGCGCCAACATAGCATGCCTGCAACTTCCTAACCCGTACGTGTTTGGAATGTGGGAGGAAACCGGGAGCACCCGGAGGAAACCCACGCAGACACGGGGAGAACATACAAGCTCCTTACAGACAGCAGCCGGAATTGAACCCGGGTCGCTGGCGCTGTAATCGCGTTATGCTAACCGCTACACTACCGTGCCTGCTCTTAGGAGACTGTAGATGCTGGAATCTGGAGCAACTCACAAAACACTGGAGGATATCAGTGGATCAGGCAACATCTATGGAGGGAAATGAACAATCGATGCTTCGGGTCGAGACCCTTCATCTGGACAGTGTTGGTTGAAGTTTCGATCCACAAGCGAGTGAAGCGACTGAAGTGACCGCCCAGACATTAAATCAGACCCATCTGGTGCACCAACACACACACCTTGAAGACACCCACTCTATCCACATACTCATTAACAATTCCTAATTAAGTAGCAGGGTGACATCACTGGCTGTACACTGCGAGTGGCAGCAACAAGCACAAACAAGGGCATGCACCTAAATCTGCTGGATTGTCATTGGGAAGAAAGTGAAGAGGATGATTCTCAGTCTCAGTGAGAACTTCAGAAATCACCTCAGCAGGTTCCTTTCTTTACAAATATGAGGGATCAATCGAGAGGCTGTACAGTCCAAGTTTGAAGCTGATGCTGGTCTGGAGAATGAGGGTGTGAGTAGGTTATTAAACTTAGGCTGCAGCCATGGTGCTACAGTTAGCCAAGTCTCATGTGTGTTTTGGGAGGGCAGGAGGTGAGGGAGGAAATGAATTCTAGATTTCTACTGCCTCTTTGCTTAAGAGGTAAATACTGACATCAACCCTGAACAGCTTAAATCAAATTTAAAGTTATGTCTCATTGTTCTGAACTGCCCCACAGAGGCAGAAGATGCTTAGAAATTCATCCCTGGTCAGAACTTCTAAACATACTGCATAGTCAAATCAGTCTGATGCTCTTCAACTCTGAAATTCATTCAACCGAAGTCAAAAGCATTCTATTCAAACAGTAAATTCTCACCCAAAGAAAACATTAACCCCACCTTAAACACTCAAGAGCCAGGATGAATCTTTCTCTATCTAGCCCTTCAATGTCCTTGATGATCTTAAACACCTCAATTAGACCATTTCTTAATTCTCTATCATTAAAAGGACAAACACCAATTAAGTAAACACAACATGGAGGGAGAGGAACCGGAAGCAAAGTCTGGGATTTTGCCACGTTAACTTTCACAGGAGAGCTTATTCCGCCACATCATAAGTCTGTGAAGATTTTACAAACATTTATAGAAGGTACTGCTTCCTTAACTTTATTTCTGACTTTAACATTTAATAATAAATAACTCCACAATTGATATAGAATAGATATTAGTGCACTATATCAGATTTAAAGTATCAGATTTCAAGCTGTCTTCAATTAAAATTTATAGTTGGCAATCATTTGGATAAATCATAATATTCTAACGTATGGTATATTTGACAGTGTGGTGGCCTAATAAATCTACATTGATCTTCTAGCCGTTATCCTAGAGATTTCTTGCATGTTATGATGGGGATCATTTAGATGTTTCTATTTATCTCATACTCAAAGCATGCTTACACAACATCCAATTCTTTGGTCCTTCTGAATATACAACAAAGTAGTAATGGCAAGAGCTTCAATACAATGACTTAGCGCAACATAATCCTGAAATGAGTAACTTTACAGAAGAGGAATAATTTCACACAGGATGGGGAGATTCCAGTTACAGCTTGATGACATTCTCATGAGTAATGAACCCGTACTCACAATGCCCTCACATGGATTCCCGATATCTTTGCTCCTCCACAGCTTCTAAATTCTAATCCTTTAGAAACAAAAACTCCAATCTCTCTTTCTTCTGTCATGACCTCACAGTTTGCCACATTAAGTAAATGGCAAAACTGTGATGGATGGAGCTTAATTTTCAGAAGACTTTTGAAAATGTCTCACAGAGAAGGTTGGTGAATAGGGTATGAGCATTGTGAATTGGGGAATAAGGTACCTGTGTTGAGTGAAAGTTGCTTAACAGATATAAGAAAAAGAGTAGGAATAAGTGGTTCCTTCTCGGGTTGACAGGCTGTGACCAGTGGGCATATCACAGCAAATGGGCCTCAACTATTCACAATCCATATCAATGATCTGACTGAGGGACCACGTGTAACATTCCCAAGTTTGTTGATAACACAAAACTAAGTGGGAATATGAGAGAGAAGGTTGCAAACAGGCTTCAAGGGGATAGGTACAAGCTAAGTGAGTGGGTAACGTTATGGCAGATGGAGTACACTGTGGAAAGAAGTGAAGTTATCCATTTTGGTGAACAAAACAGAAATGCTGAATATTTTTTAAATGGTGAGAGATTGGGTAATGTTGACGTGAAATGGGATCTGTATCCTCATACACAAATAACCTAAAGCTAACATGCTGGTACAGCAGGCAATTAGGAAGGCAAATGATATGTTGGACATTATTGCTAGAGATTTTGAGCACAAAGAGTTAGAGATTATGTATGGTCTTAGTGAAATTGCACCTGGAATATTTTGTACAGTGTTGGCCCTCTTACCTACAAAAGGACATATTTGTTAGAGAAGAAATGCAACAAAGGAAGGTTCACCAGACTGGTTTCTGTGATGACGGGTCTGTCACATAAGGAAGGTCAGCCTCTGTTCTCCAGAGTTTTGAAAAATGCAAGATGCCCACATTGAAATGTACAAACTTCTAAGAAGGTTCCTCAGGGTGTCCCCCTTGGTTTAGGAGTCTAGAACTAAGGATTATAGTCTCACGCGGTAGCATACCGGTAGCGCGACACTACTACAGCGCCAGTGATCGGGGTTCGATTCCCATCACTGTCTGCAAGGAGTTTGTACGCTCTCCCGTGTCTGCGTGGGTTTCCTCCGGGTGCTCCGGTTTCCTCCCACATTCTAAAAAAGCATATGGGTAGGTTAACTTGGGTTTAAAATGGGCGGCACGAACTCGTTGGGCTGGAAGGGCCTGTTACCACGCTGTAAATAAAATTTTTAAAAAAAGGAGTAGGCCATTTAGAAATGTCTTCATTTAAAGGATGGTATATCTTTGGAATGCTCTGCTACAAAGGACTGTGGAGACTCAGACATTAACTGTATTCAAAACAGAGATCAACGGATTTCTGGACATTACAGGACTCAAGGGATATGGGGATAGGCAGGACAATGGTGTCTGAGCTTGAAGATCAGCCATGTTCCTATTGAATGGAGGGGTAGACTTATCAGCCCAAATGGCCTTCTACTGCTCCTATTTCATATGTTCTTAATCTGTCATAACCCAACATCTTTCTGCTTCCATTAAGAGATATCTGGGTATGTGGGAGATAATAACAGCTGTTTTTTTCCCTATTTGTCATTGGTCATTGTCAGTTTAACGGTAGACAAGGTCAGATCCTAGCTGGGAACTGGAGAGAGTTCACAGTTTTCTTTTAAAAGAAAAATTGCAATCATTTCTTTTTGGCAGGAAAAAGTAATTCTTGAATGCAAGCCAACCACTATGCAACCTTTGTCTAATTGCATCATTGAGTTTGGTAGAAGTTGCTCCAGATGAAGTGTTGGCTTTTTAACTTTTTAACCCAAGAAGTCTGTGTTCCTCTCATTGCAGAGCTTAAAAGAAAACCAATGAAGCTTTCAAAACTTCAGAATAGTGAACCATTTATCTTTATTCCTTGAGGTAACTAAGTTCTTCATGGGAAATACTTTAAACATCTGTGCCAGAAAGCATTGTGCCTGGCAAAATCTGGATTAGATAACATAGTTTAAATGTATTAAATAAAAAAGTGAAAATAGTAGGGTAAGCACAATCCTTCATAGACATCTCAGGCTGGACATGCATTGCATTTTATCATTAAAATACATTTGTTATCTAACCAAGCAGTGATATAATAAAACCTTGAAATGATAAAGCACTCCATTTGACATTATATGTAAAGATAGGAAATAGAGAAGAAATGTATCTGGGAATAATGAAATTATGGAATATTATGCAAAACACAGCGCTGGAGGATGCTGAACATCTGGACACGCATTTCTTCCCATAGTGCTTGCAGACATATGGACATAGTTATGTCAAAATGCATTGAAAGATTTATTAATCAATGAGTTAAACATGAATTATGTACAGTCAGTTTAAGAACACTATCTGTACGCTTTTTCAGTTTATTGTGTGGATGTATTTCTGATATATCTAACTACAGCAGAGGAACACACATAACTTTCTTGTCAATATAAAACTCTATGTGGAGCTTTATAGCTTTTGCTTTAAGTATGTTAATTATAGATATAATTACAGTTCCACAGTAGTGCTTTAAAATATTTTTGGCTATCTGAGAAAACTGAGATAATAATTACTTTTTGCTGTTGACAGTTTTGTTTAAATTACTATGGCTGGCATTGGTATATTTATGTCTTTCAAATATTTAACTTTTAAGTCTGGGAGATCATAAAATGCATTTTTAAACATTGCGTGATTGATAGCGAGACATTTAATTGTGTGGCTAATTTGAAGTTTATTTCTGCCAAATGAAAATCAACAGTACTTTCTTCGGTTTTGACAACCATCCAGATATGTAAATATATGACAGCACAAAATTGTTATTTTTCTATTCAAAATACATGTATCATGTTAAAAATGCATTTTAGTTCCCTCAGTTAATAAATATATGTAGAAAATGAAGATATAGATATCTTCATGGACAACTCAGGAGATAGAGACAAACAGGGCAAGAAAGGGACAGAGCAGGTAGAAGTAAACAAACAGAACTATTAAACCTTAAAACATTTCTCCTTGTGACTAACGCTGTGATTGTTCAGCAAAATGTGTTGCCATTCAGATTTTATTTTAATGGCCATAAATTTCCCGTTAATTAACAATCTGCCTACACTTAAATTTTATTGAACAATCTTGTAGGAAAGAAACTTGTCAACTGAAACGAATAGTGTTTTTTGGATAATTGTCGTGTCATCTAAAAACATGTTCATCTCGAGTCACTGTCAGTTAGCGACGTACAATCCAAGTGAAAAACCGAGACAGGATGCAACTGCACCTTGAACTAAATTCTTTCTACAATGGGATATATAAGCCAGAAAGTTTATTTCTGTTAATTTCCTTTATTCATCATATTTTTCAGAAGCTGCACCCCACTCCCCGCTCCACCTTTTTAGAAGAATACACCTGGAAACAGCTGGCTTTCATGCAGACATTTCCATTTTATTGTTCAAGCTAATTTTTTTAAACAATGCCTTCAGGTCCCAGCCTCCTGAAAAGCACTTAGTAAACACAGCAAGCCTTAACACATTTGAAAGAGCATCATTACCGTTGAGCATATTTATTGCAGTGTATCACAATCATTATAAACTTTTATTACTTCATTTGAAATTATTTGCCTTTTTACTGATTGGTATTCAATAGCATTTGCTTTGTCCCTTTACCAGCAGGGCCTCTTCTGAATTGCAGCTCTTTCTGATGGAAATAAAGAGAAGAAAATTAACCTGGGAAAATTACCGGTTGTCAAATGACTAATGAGGAAAAAACAAAACTGCAGTCTGCAGTGCTCTACCTTTCCCTTGGTTGGATTATTTTTCTTGTGTGGCTGGAGTTTGTCTCTTAAAGATCTTGCTGATCTGGTACCATTCAAGGTATTAAAATGCAGCAAAAGGTTTGTTCATAAAACACCACTGAGGATTTAGAGAACCTTTTCTTCAAGAAAAGCTGTTATTCATGAAGATTTTCACTCAAATATCTTGCAATAAAATTAATAGGAAATTTTATCAGTGTCAGACATTTATATGAGCTGTCTAGGTTGATGCACCAGTTCAGTAACTCAAAAATCAGCAAGATCTGCAACCTATGTCATATTTTCAGTGTTTTAAAGTGGATACTAACTTCATGAGAATGTGTTTGCCAAACTTTTATTTCTGTCACTCTTTTTTTAAATTTAAGGAAGAAGAATCAGAGGAAAAGTCTGCAAATTTACCACAATAAATGTCACACCAGAGTTTACTTCACCATATCGTAGGTCCGTAAAGATTCTATAATGAAAATTACCATGTACACATTTATGGAGAGTACTGCTTCTTTAATTTCACAACCAACTCTAAAATATAACAATAAATAACTCCACATAGAATTATTTGAAAGATAGAATATACATATAGAATACATATACATAGAGTTACTTGAATAGAAATTAGCACACTGTATCAGATTTATAAATCAGAGTTAAAGTCATCAACATTTCTTTTAATGAAAAGTTATCTTACACAATGAATTGGTTAAATCAAAATACTTTAACATTTGGTCTGTTTGTCAGTGCAGTGACCTGAAGATATCACACTGACAGATCTTCCAGTCATTATTCCTGAGCTTTTTCATTTGTTATTATGGAGATCATTTTATAATGAATTGCCCAGACTGGACTCTGGTTCGTGAAATGCCAGGGTCTTTAAATTTTCATATTTCCTTGTGACATAGCAGTAGGTCATTTGAACCATCAAGTTTAAGCCAGCAATCCCTTTCCCCCACTTATTTTCCCTTTTTACTCACACATGCCCATTATATCCCCTGATTTTCCTACCACTCATGTATACAGTGGGGCAATTTACAGCAACCAATTAACCTAACAACCATCATATTCTTGGATGTGGGAGGAAACGAAAGCACCTGGAGGAAACCTGGATGAAAGCACAGAGAGAACATGCGAACTCCACACAAGCAGCACCAGAGGTCAGTCAGCACTTAACCCGATTGCTAAAGCTATGGAGCTGCAGTACCACCTGCTGAGCCACTGTGCCATGTTTTTCATCTCACTTCCACAGCACGTAATCTGGAGTTCTGAGGCCTTTCTGAATGTGCAATGACACAGTGATAGCAAAAGTTTCAATGCCGAGATTTAACACAATATAATCTTAAAATAAATAACTTTACACAGGATGGAAGGGTAACATGAGGATGGCATTCCAATTACACATTGATGACATTTTAATGAACATTTGCTTCAGAGATTTATGGCCCTTATGAATTTTTTGCACTAAGTCTTAAAACTGACTAGAATTTTCTTGATTTTTTGGTTACTAGTAGAATGATTGTAAATCTTAAAACTGACTAGAATTTTCTTGATTTTTTGGTTGCTAAATGATTGTCCTAAATGTAGCAGTTTGTTTAACATTTTTGTATTATTGTTGGAATTAAGGGCATCCTGCAATATGGAGTTAGTACAGTAAAGTGCTACTGTGGTAGATTGATCAGCTTAATATTATTGAAAGGCAGAGCAAGCAAGGGGACAAATGGCTTTTCCCTGCTTCTATTTTATATTCTTGTGTCACGAGTCAGACACTTGTTAAATGTATTATATTTTTTGCTTTAAAATGAACAAGTTATTCCTAACCCCGATCTATTTCATTGTCATAAATTGTGTTAAGTGAGATTTCCTCAATAATTGTTAACCATTAAACAAAGGTCAAATAGATATATTACTGACAAATCCTTACTTGAGTAAAATCATTGTGAAGGATCATACAGAATATGAAGATCTACATAAATTATTTTCTCCAATATTCTAATGTGACTTTATTTTAGATGTTTTTCCTCAAAGTTTTCAAAGAGTAAATAATGTTAATTGTATTTGCATGGAAATCAAAATAAGATGATATGAACTGAAAACTTGCATGGCTGTCATCCTCCAGACCCACACAGGGTTCTGCCAGAGCTGAGCATAGTTTGCTCTATGCTGCCATCAAGAGGAGACTGAAAGAAGTGTCTGCATCTAATCAGCATCCCATCAAATTCCACTTGTTTATGGTATTAAAAATGTTCTCACAAAAGGGACTACAGGCAATATGTTGCACTGAACTGTCATGCTAATTTACACTAACTGATAAACCGTTCTGTCATCCAGATGCTGCCTACATCAGAACTCCATTAGTTGAAACCAAACAATATGGTAAGTCTGGCTATTTTGAGTAAATTTATGCACAAGCAACATTTAAATGCTTTTAGTCTCAAATTCTATTACAGTGCAAAGTGAGAAAACTAGTGTGCATTGAAGGGTTACAGAATAAATAACATCCAAAGTAGGTGGAAGTTCACAAAAGTAGAACATCAGGTCAGTGACTTGATGTGGACAAATCTCATCTGCAGATACCTTTGGCTCAAATGTTAAACAAATCAAATATTCCTTCTTTTTAGAAGCTTCTAGCATAAGTAAAACTATATGCAGTGTGCCTAATCATGGACTAGCAAAATGAAATAAGAAGTAACATCTGCATTTTTGATTTTATAATTGATAGCAGTGTGTGGCAGGAAATCCAGCAACAATGGCAGTTGGTGTCAATTTACAGCTCAATCTTTGAGAGAAAACACGCCTCTTCAGTGGATTGTGCCCTTGCTAACTTCCTGAAAGTGTCATGCATTTAATTCAATTTCTCCTTTTCCCAAATATTTATCAATTTCCTTTAAAAAGAATACTGTTATTGGGTACAATACTGGGTGCAAAGAATACTGTTATTGTTGGTGCCAATTACACCGAATTTCATCATAAAATCCAAAGCACACATATTTAACAAAACTCACAACTTAATAGCACGGATGTGCCCATGCACTGGTGGCATGCAGAGTGGGCAGCTGGTGATGTCAATCTTTTTGCAACATTGGTTTGATGCCTGCAATGCTAGCTGGATCAACTGGGCCTTGTTGATCCAGCTAACATAGTATATGAAAGCTTGTCTTATCAGCAGAAAGAACAACTCCCTCCTGGGCTATTGAAAGGGATCTTCAAAAACGTGTTCTGTTGGGGATTGATCGGCAACTCACTAGGATTATGACAACTCTGCCGACAGTGAGCTTTTACTGAAGGAAAATGATGCTAATATTTAAGGGACAGTTTGCACAAGGTACAGAAGCCTGAAGTCCCACAGCATCAGGTTCAAGAACAGCTACTTCCCTTCAACCATTCGGTTCTTGAACCAAACCTGCACAACCCTAATCACTACCTCCACATAGCAACACTATGATCACTTTGTGCACTACAATGAACAGTGATTTTTTTTTTCTAATTCTGTTCTTTCTTGTATAATTTTGTTTAATTTATGTTTTTTTGTGAACGTTGCGTCTCCGTAATGCTATGTGCTTGTGATGCTGCTGCAAGCAAGTTTTTCATTGCACCTGTGCATACATGTGATACAGAGTCCATACGATGAGATGGACTCTGACCTCACGATCTACCCTGTTGTGACCTTGCACCTTATTGCACTGCACTTTCTCTGTAGCTGTGACACTTTATTCTGTACTGTTATTGTTTTTACCTGTACTACCTCAATGGACTCTGTACTAACTCAATGTAACTGCACTGTGTGATGAATTGATCTGTACGATCGGTATGCAAGACAAGTTTTTCACTGTACCTCAGTACAAGTGACAATAATAAAGCAATACCAATAAGGCAATACCAATACATGTACTTGTGCATATGACAATAAACTCAACTTTGACTTTGACTTTCAGTGAACCAATGGAGGCTTAAGCGTCAGTCCAACAGGCATCCAGAACAAAGTAGAGGAGGGTGACTGGGCCTGAAGACAAGCCTACTTTGACAGTAGAGACCAAAAGAGCAGGAAAGCTTAGGAGGCCTATCCTTCGAAAGTGGTCAGCAAGCGCAGTTCACACATCATCTGACTAAGGTGCAAAGAGTCCAGAGGCTGAAGTCCTCTGAGGACATGTGCATTGCTGCGGGCAGAACTCCATGGGCTGCTGTGCAGACGATCGTGTTGTCCTCAGGTTCGTGGGTCCAGATCGATCAAGGGAGCAGTGTCAGACACGGCCACATCTCTCGGTTTCCAGCCTGCCACCACATTCGGGAATGGTGGGGTTCTCCTGCAAAGAGAGGGGAATTTATCTCCTTCATCTTGGCCAGAAAGCTGCCAGCCATGCGGAGAGCGGCTTTGCCCAATTAATGGAATGACAGCTTGACGCGCAACATTTACTTTGTGACACTCAAACTCTGAGATATTCCAGGACCACAATGGCATTCACTCACTTATCACTTGAAGATCAGTGACTACATCCAGTGAGCGTGATGCTTGCCTTCACCCTGAGACAGTCCCCAGTGTCCTAGACCAACAGATGCCTCATGGAGGATCAGCGCCATCGCCCAATTCTCTGGCTCCTAACTCCAGTCACAGGGTTTAGGCATCCAAAACCAAGCACTCCTTCAATGAGAAGCATGGAGCCACCCACCACATAGTGCAGAAACCTTAAACAAAGGTTCTGAGTAGTGGATTGGTCTATCAGTGTATCTCAATGCAATCCAGGGAGTCTCTGTCACTTCAGCATCATTTGCTATAGCCTGCACAATCTTGCAGTTATGCAGGCATGGTCCTTGCCTTTGGGACAGCAAAAACAGGAGGAAGGGTGAGGGGATCGTCTGGGAAATGATGAAATGTGGCTCTTTCTGCATATCTGCATCTAGCAAGACTTGGACAACACTGAGACTTGGACTGATAAGTGCCAAGTACATTTACAGTATGCCACATAGATGCCAGGCAATGAACACGTCCAACATGAGAGAGATTTTTCACTTCAACTTGGCATTGCGTCGCAATATGATCACCCCCATCAACATCCTGGGATCACCATTGACCACAGACTTACCAGACATAACTGCCGAGGCTGTAATGTCACATCAGGGGCTGTATACTCCACAAAGAGACACCCACCTCCTAACTTCCCAGAGCATTTCCACCATCTACAAGGCAGGAAATAGTTGTGTTTAGGATTACTCTCCGCTTTCGAGGATGAGTGCAACTAAAATGAGACTCAAGGATCTGGACTTGACATGAAATGGAATGAGACAACCAACTTGATAAGTACGCCACTAACTCCCCTGAACATTCCACCACTCAAGCTCAGTCACTGTGGCTACAGTGAGTACATCTATTGCACTCAGAAGCTGCTCATTGCTTTCAAAGTTTTTAGAAAACCCACAGGTTATGCTATCCAGGAGGACAAGGGCAGCAGCCACGTGGGTATACCACCATGTGCAAATTTAACTCCAAGCCGTGCACCATCTTCTTCTCATTATACACTTGCCCTTCCCCCTCGTCACAGGGCCACAGTCCTAGAACTCCCTGCTTCACAGCACTGTGGGAGTACCTTCACCTCAGACTCTGCACTGTGTCACTCCTCACCATCTTCTCAAGGGCAATTGGGGATTATTGTTAAATGCCACACTGCCAGTCGTGCCCACATCCCACAAGCAAATAACTTTTTTTTAAATCCCCATGACATCATAGCTTCCATCTCCCAGTGCATTTCCATTGCTTTGGTGTCATTTGCTGTGTCCTGCAAAACCTCACCCTCTGTGTCTGATCTTCTCAGTGTCTACTTGACAACAGCTCTTGAATAAAAGAACTGAATATTTATAGATCCAGTCAAGTCCAAATTCATGCAAGCATCTACTAACTACCCTGTGTCTATCCCTGGGGCCGTCACTGATGGGGCAAATGTTCTCGTTCCGTACTTCCCTCATGGTGGTAGCCAGGCTGGTGGAGAGCTCCATGATGGCCATGACAGAGAATACAGATGGACGTGGTAACCTTGGGTAGCTCGGGGCTTACAAGAGCTGCACTGCCACCTATCCGCCCACCAGCAGCTGCAGTCTCAACCGTTTGGCTGCCAGGAAACAGCAAGGATGCAGGCAGAGGGGCAATGGTGGGATCAGGGATACTACCAGCCGATAGTACATGATCCACGGAGCCTCTGCCACATCTCCGCTGCGGTACCTCAACAATCCCAGTGACAGTCAGGTTCCAGCAGTCCTTTCAACGTGGGTACCTGAGCAATGGTGGAAGAACTCTGACTCTGCAAGGCACCAAACTGAACCTGAAGAATGGGAGCGACAGACTTTGAGCAGATTCTGCCCGTGCTGCAGTGGAAGCTGGGACGTCGGCCCTTGGACACTGCATGATGACTGGAGCCCCAAACACTGACATGGAGTTGGCCACCCTGTCGGTGCGGGCAATCCTGGGCTTCCAACTGGACTCCTCCATGTCTCCTGATGTTGCTCACCAGCTTCTGGGCAAGGCTGCCTCGTGCTAAACATCTTTTGTGTACAACCAACAGCCCCAAGTCATTGGATTTGTAAATATTAAGGGAATCAAGGGATGTGGGGTTAGCGCATGAGAATGGCGCAGAGGTTAAAATAAAAATTTAAGCCGTGATCTCATTGACTGGCGAAGCAGCCACAAGCAGGTTTATGCCTCCTTCTACTTCTTATGTCCATAGGCTTCCCCATCAAAGTCCTCATCCAAGTGATATGGAACAGAATGCGTGTGAACTTCCCTCATAGAGACCTGGCATCTGGGCTACCTTCATGGCCTACCCGGGCTACCAGCTGTTCAAGAACGGTGACTCATCCCCTGACCTCACATCTCAACTCTCCTCAACAGTTATTTAAGGTCCAGCACCTCAGCTGGTGGCTGTGTCAGACTGGGTCTTGGGTCATGGACTTCCTGGCTGCTTGGTTGGTCATTGGTTATTGAAGTTCGTGTGCTTGACTGTCTGAAAGTCCAACTGGGGGGGGATGATGATGAGGGGAGCAGAGACCCAAGGTTGTGGGATGATTGGGAAGTGAGATAGAAGAAGGAAGAATGGACATGAGCATCCCATCACTTACAATTATCTCTGAGTCACTGTTGGCCACAGACTCTGTGATGTTTGTTTTACGGCAGTGTAGCCGTTAGCGTGACGCTTTACAGCACCGGCGACCCGGTTTCAATTCTGGCCACTGTCTGTAAGGAGTTTGTACTATCTCCCCGAGTCTGCATGGTTTTCCTCTGGGTGCTCCGGTTTCCTCCCACTTTCCAAAGACGTCTGGGTTAGGAAGTCGTGGGCATGCTATGTTGGCACCGGAAGCACGGCGACACTTGCGGGCTGCCCCCAGAACACTCTACGCAAAAGATGCATTCCACTGTGTGTTTCGACGTACATGTGACTAATGAAGATATTTTATCTTATCTCAAAATTTCTCCAGGCCACTGAGCCTATCATAACAGTGTTGTCTGGCACCAGTCTGTTGTTTGTGGCAAAGGTGTCTCACCTTCTCCTGGAAGAGAGTTAACGTGTTGCAAAGTGTCTGGGTTTCTTGAATATCACGGCACGGTAGCTGGGAGATATGCAAGTGGCAAGGTGCAAATGCTGGAGGAACAGTGGGAGATCTGAATATTTGGTAGAAGTTATGATTGAGAGGTTGCAAATAGTGGGTAGGTATGCTTCGTGGAGCAGGTGTGTGGATAGTGGAATTTGTTGATGCATTCACTTAATTGCATTTGTGTGGTCACTGCTTCCACGCTCCAAGTCCCCTTCTCTCTGCAGACAGTAGCTTCTGCCTGCTTCAGGCACTTTATTGCAGACTGAGGCAGCTCCTGGCCCCCTGTGTATGGTGCTTCTCTTCTCCTCCCTCCTTCCTTAGCAGTGGGGAGAGGTAATGGCACCTCCCTTCAAGAGATGAAGGGGAGGTATTCCACACCTCTAACCATAGTTGGCAGCATATGATTCTTTCCATCAGCAATTCGTTGGTGCGAGAGTCTCCCAGAAATACACATTGTACAAGCTAACATGGCAGGCCGAGTGGCTGGTGATGGTTGAATGCCACGATCATGACAATGAAGTAGAAGGCATGAATTATAGGTGCAATCTATCTGCACCAGCCAGACCAGTGTGGAATACCTGTAGATGGTGAGACAGTGAACCTGGGACAGGCCCGTTCACCTTCTCCCCCACTGTGTACTGTGCTTCTGGCCATACTGCTGGCAGAGCCCAACAACAATTCACATCATATATTTATCCCAAGCTTTCACTTTTATTTTGATTAAGGTAGTTGACTTACCTCCTTAAGGCACTAACACCTTAACAAATGGAAATAGTTTTTCTGAATTTACCACATGCAGGCTGCTAATAATTCACCTAATTCACCAATGACTGGTACTAATGAGAAGAACCTTAGCTCCTTTAGTCTCACACCTTCTACAAGATAACCTTCCCCATTCTTTTTGCCATCTTTTCCAAAGTCTCAATAAACTTCCTGAAGCACAGCAATGCTAAGTGGATTCAACGTTCTTACTGCAGATTTGACGAATGATTCTATGCCATGGCATTACCTCTTCACTTTTATCCTTACATCTAAGATCCCTGGGGGGAGAAGGTCACCCTTAGCTGCTAGCAGTAAGTAGTTATGCGAGCATTAGCTGTCCTCTGCACATTTGGCTCCACTAATTTCAGTGACACAGAAATGGGTGAGTCGTGGCAGAGGAACAAAGATGAATCCCTTGCCCCTTGCAGTCTCTATAGTAATTTTATCAATCTCACACCCCTCCTCTTCTAATGGTCAAAACCTCTGGGCTTCACCATTCTTCTATTCCTTTCAAATTTTTGCAGTTTTGCTAATATTTGAATAATAAAACTATCAATGTTTTAAAAGTCCATTGAATATTGGAGAAATGGGTACTGTGATCCCATGCCAGATTTCCATTCATTTCAATCAGCAAGCGCTAACATGGAGAAAGCTTTGCAGCAGACAGGTGCTCCTTCCCATTGGTCTTCACTGCACCCATACAATCCAATAGCCCCAGGCACAGGGTCAGGGGCATCTTCTGCTGACAGCTTGCTGCAGGGCGAAGTGTACCTTTGTATAAGCCTGCATAATTGGTTAAAGAATAATTGAAATGTTACAGCGGTTATTGCTTCCAAAGCAGATCAGCAGAAACGTCAAAAGTGAATGAACTATATTCCTCTAACATGGTAAAGCACCTCCAAAGTAGTAAAAAGGAGCCTCAAAGCACTTCATAAATGAGTTATCAAACAAAAATGGATGCAAAGCCTCATAAAATGAGATTAGAGAAGATGACCAAACATTTAGCCAGCTATGGGCTTTAACGAGCATTTCAACTGAGGACAGAGCGGAGGTGTTCAACCTGTGGTCCGCGGACCCCTGGGGGTCCGTGGCAGGTTGCCAGGGGGTCTGCAAGCAAGCCAAGAAAAAAATGGAAAAGCAACCTGTTACAAAGACATAGCTTAATTGCTTGCTCCAGTTTTCCACTATTCAGAAAATCAGCCATATCTATTCTATCTATTATAGGCGACAATCTTAGAGACCTAGACAGTGTTCCCTTCTGGTAAGCTGCCGCTTAATATTCGATTTGTGTAGTCAGAGTAGTCAGTAGTGTTCACTACTCACTACTATTCTGTTGTGCACTGTAGTGTTAGCAAGACTGAATGACGTTGTTGGTGTGCCTTAATAATATTGCTTACTTACCATGCATTTACACCACAGTGACGTCACTGTTAAACAAAAAGTGGCAAGCATGTAAATTTTAGATTAGTTTTGATAATTTTGTTTATCAGTAATAATAAATAAACTGTCCAGCGTGTATTGCTGAGTATGGAGAAATTTCTGAAGAGAAAAGCTGACCAGAAACCAGAAGAGTCTGATGATGAAGGAGATAAGGGTGACCAAAAGAGAAGACAACGCAATTACGATCCAGAATACATTTCATATGGCTTCATCGCAGTGGGCACAAATGTGGACCAACCTCTCTGTGTTGTATGTTTGCAAACACTGTCCAACAATGCAATGAAACCAGCGAAGTTGAAGCACCATTTAACAACAGTGCATCCAGATATTGCCAGTAAGCCGAAGGAATATTTTGAGCGGCAAAAGGAGCTGTACCTCATACAGAAAGGCGAAATGACAGCCTGCGCCACTGTAAATGAGAAGGCTCTTCGCACATCATATTTGGTAGCATTACAAATAGCACGTTCCAGAAAGCCTCACACAATTGGAGAAGAGCTTATACTGCCTACAGCAGTAGATATGTGCGAAGTTGTACTGAGAATAGAATCCAGTCAAAAACTGAAAGCCATTCCACTGTCTGATAACACAGTAAGCAGAAGAATTGGTGATATGGCAGAAGGTATACAGAGCCAGCTGATAGCATGTCTTCAGCAAGTCAGATTTGCGATTCAGCTCAATGAAAGTACTGATGTTGCCAGTACTGCGCAGTTGTTGGTTTATGTTCGATATTGCTGGGAAGGAGAGGCTTTGGGAGACTTTTTGTTTTGCAAGGCGCTCCCAGGGTGTACAACTCGTGAAGAACTTTTCCGTGTGCTTGACACTTTTTTTGTACAATCGGCATTGGCGTGGACACAGTGTATTGGAGTATGCATGGATGGTGCTGCTGCAATGACTGGATGAAAGTCGGGTCTAGTCGCACGAGTGAAAGAAGTAGCTCCAATGTAGCAGCAACCCACTGCATGATTCACCATGAGGCTTTGGCTGCAAAGGATATGGATGAAAATCTTGCAGATGAGTTTTCCATGTGCATTAAAATCGTTAACTTTATCAAAGCCAGGCCGCGCAATCATCGTTTGTTTGAAAACATATGCCGTGAAATGGAAGCCGAGCGTAAGCATTTGTTGCTACATACAGAAGTCAGATGGCTATCACAAGGCCGCATTGTGCAACGTGTATATGAATTGCGAGATGAACTGCTCATTTTTCTAAATGAGCATAATTGATCATTGGCACAGTTCTTGACAGATGAGACGTGGGTTGCCACATTAGCTTATCTTGCAGATATTTTCAACATTTTGAACAGCTTAAATCTATCATTGCAAGGACCTGGCTCAAATGTTCTGAAAACGCATGACAAATTCAATGCCTTCCAGAAAAAACTCTATATCTGGAAGGGAAGATGCGAGCAAGGCATCTATGACATGTTTCCGTTGCTGGCTGACTTTCTGAAAGTGAACGAGACTAAGACAGGGGCCATTGCGAGCACCGTTTTGAACCATATTCAACAGCTGTCACATTATTTCCATGAGTATTTCGGCAATGATGACAGGAGCATGTTTGATTGGATTCGAAATCCGTTTGAAAGCATGCTTACTGATTTAACTGGACGTGAACAAGAAGAATTGGCTGAACTGTCATCTGACAGGACTTTGCGCTTGCAGTTCAACCGAATGTCACTGTTGTCGTTCTGGATAGCATGTTCCCAGGAGTATCCACTGCTGTCCGGCAAAGCCGTCAATGTTCTGTTACCATTTGCAACCACTTACTTGTGCGAAATAGCATTTTCTGCAGTCAGTGCCATGAAAACCAAATACAGATCAAGACTGAATATTGAGGATGACATACGTGTATGTTTGTCGCACATACCACCACGTTTGGACAGACTCTGCAGTGCAAAACAGGCACAACCTTCACATTGAACTGAACACTGAAAGACACTGCTGGTAATTATTGGTGATTGAAATAGTCACTATTTCAATAGGGCCTATGTGCAGTAATTTAAGTGTTGTATGCATGTTGTTGTTTGATTTTGCGGGCTTTGGGGGTCTGCCATCTAACAAGGACATGTTCTGGGGGGGCCACGGCATGAAAAAGGTTGCAAACCACTGGGATAGAGCATTGTAGAAGCAAAGTGATTTGGGGAATGGATTCCAGAGCTTAAAATCTTAAAGGTATGGCTGCCAAGAACGACGAAGTAAAATTCATGGATGAACAGGAGGGCAGAATGAGGTAAGAGTGATATTCTGGCTATAGCACTGCAGTGTAGATATTTACTTGAACAAATGGTAATTATTTGTATTAAATAACATGTTTCATATTTTGTTAGATTTTTTCCTCTCTTGGCACCAAGCTTTACTTTAAAATCAATCTTCACATGGCCAGTTCCAATCACAAGTCCTGCAGGAATGTTGCTGCCTGTGTATATATTGATGCTAATTCTTCTGATTATTTTTCTTTCTGCTAGTTCTAACTATTCTATTACTTACGAATTAATGCTATCTGCAGGACCTGGAACAAGTCATTTTCTTTCCTGCTGACTTCCACACACTGTTTATCTTTCGTGAAACATTGCATATTTCAGCACATAGATTTCTTATAACAAAAATGACCATGAGAAACCACAGACATGAACTTATTTCAGAACACAGTATACATTGTCAACTGCTCTTTGAAAATGTTCTTATGGTCACCCCAGAGTTGTTAATCATTCCTAGCAGTATTGACAGCTGTTCGTTGACAACTAGATTCTAGACAAATGCTTAATTCTTCCAAACTCTGGGTCTCTGTCTAGCTACAATTATCAAGTAACAACAGTAATTGAAGGAATATATAGCTTCTGGTTACCTTATAATGTCTATTGGAACAAATGTCAGTCTTGTGATGCTTTGATGGTGGTTGCAATAGATTTTACCAAACTGTGACAGCATCCCCAAGGGCTTTCTGCATTTGCACTAAAACAATCATGTTGATGTTTTCTGTGGACAAGGTTAAGGTGGTTTCCAATGTTTAATTTTCCTTCAGCCAGTCATTTAAAAACCTAAACATTGATTGTGACCTTATTGTGTTTTCTTTTTCTCCCAAACCAGATCGGTAACAGATTACAGATGTCTACTCAGTATTACACATCTACACTAAGATTGAGTACAGTGCTCTACCTGTGCTTTGGTACAAATGCATGGCTGAACTTGCCAGCGAACTTTGCCAACCCTCTTCCTCTGAATCCCATTGCTGGTATTAATGCAACCCCACGTGTATTGGCTCCACAGCCTGTAAGCACGTGCACAAATACTAGTCAGCTGGGTGCTCTGTGGATCAAGTCAAGGGACAGGAGAAGGGTGCCAGTTACCAGCTAAAAGAAAGTATTCCCACTATCAGCATAACCATATTGACTCAGGTGGACAGATCTCAATATGGCAGCAGTTTGAGGAAACAGAGGCTCCTATTCTAAAATAAGTCTGGAGGAAGCAATGAGATGGTGAAAACAAGATGGAACTAACCTTGGCCACATGTGATCACTGTACGTCATGCTTCCACAGAGAAGGCATGACAGAATGATCACAGCATACTGAACCCAAACAGCTGTAGACACAAGGTAGCACAACAGGATGTGGGCATCGCTGGCAAGGATGGCATTTAATACTTATACCACAATACTTATTATGGTAACATCTGTACCTTCAGCTAGACAACAAATCATTTCGAAATATATTAAAAAAAACAGAATATGCTGGAAATACTCAGCAAGTCTTTCATTATCACCAGAGAGAGAGAAAGTGTTAACACTTCAGGTTGACAACAAGTGTTAGCTGTTGTTTTTGTCACTACAGTCACAACCAGGAGATCACTGCGTAGCCAGCCACTAGAATGCCTGCTGCTATCAGATTAGTGTCCTTGGTGATGTGGTCTTTTGTAGTCCATGCACAGCTGGATCCTGGTCCTATTGGCCGATTAGTGACAGGAAGGATTCCCAGCTTAACTCTGCCTCTAACCCACTCAAACCACTTTTGATGGGCCTTGAGAGCTGCGTGCAGGCTGGTAACTTTAAAACCACTGGTAAGTGGTTTACCATCACTTGGATAGAGGAAAACTGAGTTGTACTGCAGGATTCAAAGCATGCAGCTGATTAATTGGTTTGTACATATGGTAGCAGCAGAGAATAGGAACGACTGAGGATGTCCCAGGGTTCCTGCTTCATTTGCCTGTCTTGCTAGTAGCAGTGAAGTGGATCAGAAATTGGAGACCATATAAGATATAATGGGCGGTTTGATGGTCACTACATACTCAGTGGACCAAAGAACCTATTTCCATGATTCTACAATGACCATCCAGGCTGCAGAGAGACTATTGATAGAGTCAGTGCCACCAGCACCATCTAATGGTCTGCCATTGTGGCCAGATGTTTAGGCTAGTTATTGCTCAACACCATTTATGTG